>NC_045794.1:77796358-78127648 GCF_009873245.2 Balaenoptera musculus
CCACTAGAATGGTGAGTAGTCTTGAGCATTACAAAGTTCACAACTCAGTTGATTTTTATCATTTTAGGATGAACTTGATTTTACGTATAACCTTTTTCTTTTAGTGATCAAGTGTTTTATATAAACCCAGAACTCAGTGAAGAGATTTCACTTCCACTGTAGCACTTTGTGACTTAAGCAAGTGGCCAAATGTAGATCCACACTATCAGATCAGGAAAGCAAAAAGAGTAATTATATTACAAACAAAGAAACAAACAAAAAAAACAAGAAAACCCTCTCCTCTTTTTCAGTCTTTTTCCGCGTAGGATTTGTGGCTCATCAAGTGTAACTCCTTTTGCTAAGGTTGCTCATTCAGACTATGTTGGTGTTTCTAGGAGTTCTCCTTATTAAAAAAGAAGTCAGACTTTCTACTTTATTTAAAATGGAAATTCTCCACCTAACATTGGGTTGACTGAGGTCTTCTGGGAAATTCTCCTGTGCAGCCTCTTTACCTGAAACACAAAGTCTTTATAAAAGATACTCTGTGATTAAAGAAAAATCATCATAATTCCAAAGGACTTGGCCTATAATTAGTTGTATTTTTAAGTGAATTGCATTTGCTTTACTGTTTTTTGGAAGAATTAAATGTAATTTGTATCTCTGGGGTAAAAAGATCAACTTCTTCATGTATATATTTGTCTTTTTCTAGTGTTTGGTAATCATTACTGAGGCACATTTTTCTTGTTCACACAAGTCCCTCTTCTTGGTGTGAAAATATACTGACATTTGCTGCCCCTTCTATATCATGTGTAAGTGATGCAGGAAGGGAAAAAGGGAGACTTAGTAATTTGTAGTAATGGAAATGAGTTAGTACAAAGCTGGTGGTTTGAACTATGACTCGAGATGCTTAGGAGGGGGAGGAGAAAGGATGACAACATCTATATCATCATGTAGCCAAAATCCTTAGAGAAATACTGGCAAGCTTTTGTCCCCTCTCTCTCTGTCCCCCTCATGTGAATATTCAGCTGTTGAGCCTTCGTTGATCTAACAGAACCAGACAAGGTCCCCAGAGTTCTTAAGCCCTCTGAGCATGGCACGGCCAAGTGTGGTATTGAGCGGAGACAGCATTCAGTCTGTGTGTTTTTTAGACAAGTGCAACTCCAGTAAAAGACCAAACATAGAGACATTTGTAGCAGCTCCCCTTCACTCCCTGCAATTAGATTGATTGCCCGACTTCCAATGATACCCCTTTTTCTAGGAATGACCCTAAATCACAGAGTTGTCCTCTGTGGCCGTGTCTGGATTATTGGCCTTGACTTTTATCATTAGGTACCACTGGTACAGGGCTGGCACCCTGAACATGGGCCCAAATTCAAGTGGGCCAGTCGTGGTAATTTGTCTTTCTGGTCATGGTGAGTTGGTCTGGCAGTGGCTATCTAAGCCAAACAAGACCAGCCAAAATTGTTCCCCAGAACTTTTCAAGCTGGAATTAAGAGAAGACCATTGGCTCTAATTTGGAAGTAAAGATGTGAGATGTGAGTCCTGGCACCTGAAAGTGGCCATGTTGAACGCCTTTTCAAAGGAATCCTTATAAGAGAATGAAGTGTACAGTGGCAGATGAGCGTTGGAGACAGAACTCTACCGGCAGATTCTAAGTCCCCAATCCAGTTGTCCCCAAGGTCCAGCTGCACTTCTAACCTTGCCTCAGTTATGACACTGTACCTGCAATGAAGTCCTGTTGCTTGACCAGGTTATTTAGAGATGGGATTCTATCCCTGGAAATCATGAGAGTTTTAACACTTCTCCTCATCTTTTTTGGTTGTGACTAAAAGCAGAGCTCTTTATATTTTTCATATCTCCTACAGCACTTTGACAGCCATTATCATATTTTACCCCTGAAGAGCTCTTGGAGGTGAGTGAGGCCAAGTGTCACCATTGCCATTTTAAAAGGAGGAGGCAACTGCATTCCAGAAGGATTAAGTGTTTTGTTCAAGGCTGCTGAGTTAGTCCGGGACAAAACCAGCCTAAAAATTGGGTTTCCTGACTCTCAGAAGTTTATCTTTGCTCTACTCACATTTGACTGAAAACAAATGTGTCTTGTGGCTTTCTCTTCTGGCTCTTAGTCTGAGGAAACAGAGAAATGGACCTGGGAAATGCCCCTCTAGCTGGCATATGTGGACTTGTAACAGCCATACAAAGATCATGATGGGACATAGGGGCAAGGCCCTTCCTTCTGCCTTCTCGCCAAGTGGAATGAGAGAATTAGATGCTCAATACTAACACAGTCTGGTGAAGGAGGTCAAGAATATGACAAGAGCCATATGGGCTAAGGCTGAGGAGGATAATCTGACCTGAGGATAAAAAACAAAGAATGTATGTTTCTATCATCCATATATGCCTCAGGAGAGGTTGCCATCATGGCTGGGGCCATTTTCCAAATCAGGAGAAGGGATTTCTCCCTGCCAGGAGGGCTCAGCAGGCTCCTTGGAGGCAGACATTTGCCTGAAGAATTACTTGGCTGTATTGTTAGATGTGGTCAACTACATTTCCCTTTCAAAAAGGTAAGGAATCAGAGAGGGCTAGGGTTTACAGACTGTTCTTCCCAGCCCCACCTCTGGGAAAAGGAGCCACTGAGACTCCATTAGCGGGGAAAAGAAACGGTTGGAGGGTGTCTTCTAACAGTGATGAAAACCAGGTGGACCTAGGAATATACTGTGAGGCTCCTCTTTCTAGCTCAGGGCCCCGAAAAGAGGAAGAAGCTTTATTGATAGGATTTGACTTGTTGGTATTTAAGGGCCCCCAAAATTCAGAAAAGAGAGCAATGGGACTGACTTTTTGAGTGCTAAACTTTAATAACAATATATGTTAGATTAGATGGGAAAGGTCAATGAAAAAAGACAGGATGGCTTCCAAGGCTCTTGAGCTGGCTGGGAGTAGAATGTTGAGTGGTGCAAAGGGAAGTGGTGGTTGTGATGGTCAAACATGGAAACAGAAAAGAGACAGATGTTAGTAGTGCTTGTTCAAACCCTGTCTCCTGGAGAAGGAGACAGCCAACGGACTTTGAGCATCCAATGCCATTCCTAATGGGTAGATATACCATTGTGTTTCGAGTATGCACATCCTGTCTGTACGACCATCCCTGTGTGAGATGAATGATGCACTAGGCTAGCTTTGCCCTGCTACTGTAAACCTTTGGCTTACCCAGTTCCCCTCGACCTGATGTCACACTCAAGAAGAATCTCATGATTATTATCTAGCTTTTCCAGGGAAGTAATACCATCAACAGATTCCAGAGACTTCAGATGGTCTTGGTCTTTCTAATGGTGGTTGCTCATGAAGAGTGAATAACTTGGCATTCTGATTTTTCACACTAGTCTCTTGAATGTGATTAGCATGAGCTTGCCCTAGGCGATGAACTGCATGGGGGTGCTGACAGAATCAAGTTTTGACCTTACCAGGCTAATTATCTGACTGCTGACGGTCGTCAGTTGGTGAGGTAATCAGTGACACCCTGTAAGGCCATTTGGGAGATAGCCAGCCAATCTTTCCAGTGCCATTTGCCTGAGAAAGCACATTTGGAACTTTAACACCATCCTCGTTGAGGGGAAAATACAGCAACGTAAAAACAGAGTCTTAGTGGTGCAGGGGTGGGGGGAACACTCAAGCCTTAAGGTGGTGCTTAAAATGTTGATGGGACGAGTGTGTTGGTAGTGAGAATGTGCCTCACAAACCTACAGCCACAGGGAGGTAGCTGTCGTTGTGCTCAAATTCATTGCCTTAGTTGACAGAAGCCATGCTTACCGTGGACTGCTACCTACCAGTGCCTAAGGCAGGCCCGTTCCTGGGAGACACGGAACTCCTCTGATGCTCTGATGGCCCGTTTTGGCTTGAGGACTCCGTAGCTGCCTAGGCAAACTTTCTTTAGACTGCATGGCAGTTGAGAATGCTTCCATCCCACCTTCCTTCTCACTCTCCTTCACTCGAGTCAGATTTTCATCATATTTCTTACACATACAGTCTTATCTCGGTATCTGCTTCTCAGACGCCCCCAGATTAACAATGAGGAATGTACACAGTCAGGATTCCAGCAGGAAAGAGAAGAAGCATTCATATTGGGATCCTTTGAGTAGAGTTTGATAAAGAAGCTATTTTCAAAGGTATGGGCAGGGTATAGAGAAACCACAAGGGAGAGTGTAGTTGCCCAGGGCTTTGTAAGGCACTCTTCCCCATCTTAGGCCTGAAGGAGCAAGAAGAGGGGGCAGTTACTGGAATCCAGAGACTGAGAGGCCCGTGGAGAGAGGCTTGCCTCATGGCAGCTGGAAACTGCAAAAGGAGGCAGCCTTCCGCAAGACCCCCAACTGGAGGAGCTAAAGGAATCAGTACTCTTGCTTCACTGTCTTTCTCCCTCCCGTCTCTTGCTGGTGCTCCCATTGGCCCAACCCAACCGGAAACTGCAGGGAAGGTAGGCCTGTTGATGCAGTTCTTAGAGGTCAGCTGTATGCATCCTGCAACAGGGAGGAGAAAGATGGGGAGTGGATCCGGAAAAGCTAGAGCGACATCTCCAGCTAACAGACAATAGCAAACTTTTGTGTGGTGATAGCAAACCTTCCCTCTAGGCGTCCCTGCAGCAGCAGCGGCAAAAGAGAGCCCCGGCCTGGCAAATTAAAGTGCTCTGGCACCTCTTCCCACCGCATCTCTTAGCCTCAAACTCCCCCATGTGGTAGCTTTATCCTCAGGCTAGTGGGTTGATAACCATAGCCATTTCTGGTGTCATATCCAGTCCCTACGATGTCCAGAGATAGAAAAGGCCACCTCTTGTGATTCACTTAGGCATGAGAAAAGCTTTCTAGAAGACCCCTAAGGGAGTCCCCTAAGCACATGACCACCCAGAGGAGGGAGATTTTTGAACAAGCTTGGGGTTCTGTTAGGAAGGAGGAAGGGGACTGCTACATCCATTTTCTACCTAGCAAACAGTGCTCGTTCAAATGCGCAAATGTGATCAGATCACTTCCTGCTTAAAGTCCTTCACTGGCTCCCACTACTCTCCTGCAAAAACCCCAAATTTTTATATGAGCATACGAGGCCCTTCATGCTATGGCCCTAGTCTACCGCCTCAGCCTCCTTGGCCTGTGCTCCATCCTGCAGTCATACTAAACCACTTGCTCACACAAATAAGCTATGCTCGCCCCTCTATCACTTGCTTCTGGGCTTCCGCTGTGTCTTCTGTCTGATGAACACACTGCTTCTTCTGCTTTTCTCAGCTTATCTTGGGAAACGCCCCATAGCTATCACTTATTCTCAGGAGACTTCCCCGGCCCTGCTGTGTGCTCATGGCACATTGTGCTTTCCCTTATGGTATCTGTCTGTATTCAGATGAGCAGGAATCTCTCCTTCTGGGACCTATGCTCCAAGAAGGAGAAGTTTGTACCTACTGTGAGGAGCTGCTGATATCCAGGCTAAGAGCTCAGGTTCTAGCATCAAACAGCCTAGATTCGGCTCTTGGCTTCACTACTCATAGCTAGTGACCTTGGGCAAGTTATTTAAACTCTCTGGGCTTCTATTTCCTCATCTGTAAAGAAGGAACAATAATAGTAACTACTTCATAGGATTATGGTGAGGATCAAATGAGATGATTCGTGTAAAGCATTCAGCACACTGGCTGGTACCAAGTCCGTGCTCCGTAACTATTTGTGTAATGAATGGCAATATGGTAAATGGAGCTGGGCCTTTCCCACTGTTCTGGGAGTGCTACGGGGTACTCTGATATTGTTGTCCAGACAGGAGACTTCCATGGCCAATCTTAAGTACGTGACTGAGGAGAATACAGGAGTATGTTAGCCTCTCAAATAACTCTCTTACTAGCCTGTCAGGTTGCTCAAATTCTGCCATTACAGATAGACTCTTTCAAATTAGCGATCAATCCATACTAGCTCACTCCCCACTCCAAAAGACACAGCCTTGTCCAATTGGTCAAGGTATAGGCACCAAGTGCTATTGGACTTCAAAGGGGAAGAACTCTACGTTGAACTTGGAGGACAGGTGGTATTTAGACAGGTGGAGAGGGCAGGAGACAATGACCCAGATAATGAGGAGAAAAGCAAGGGCAGGAGAGTTCATGGGTAGCATGTGACCTCTGGGCGACTGGAGGGTCCCATAGGGAAATACTTGGACACAAAAGTACCCCCCTTGAAAAACGTGAATTCATTTAAAGTTGATATCATAGAATTTTAGATCCCGAAAGGAAATTTTTAATCCCCTTATTTGAAGAAACTGGATCTCAGAGACATTAAATATCTTGACCCAAATCACCAGGCTGGCAAGAGAGAAAGACTATAAATCCAGATCCGCTACCAAACCAGCTCTTAATTAGCTTAGTTTCATTTCTTCTTAATAAGCAGCTGAGATAATGGAGTGAGAGAAATTGGGGTATCATTGTGGGTGGGGAGAAAAGCGGAATCTTCGAGGAAGTGGAGAGGTAGGGAACATGAGTCTCTAACATTAAGCCTCTTTTTCTAATACTCTTGTCTTTCTGAACAGAGTCTAATCAGTGTATTCCCACTGAGGTGTAAATGACCCAAAAGCCCAAATCAATGGCACCGTGCTCCAGTGGTCTGTCGTCAGGAGCAATCTATGTTGCAGGGACCAGCACTGAGGAAATCTTGGGTTCTAGTCAGTTTGTCAGTGGATCATGTTATAACCTCGGAAAAAACACTTAGCCAATGGAACCACATAAAACATTTTACAGGGATAATTCTTAAGATATTTGGGGACAGTTGCTCTGTTACAACCCCCTCCCCGCCCCCAAGCCTTCAGTTCTTCCAGTTGAACGCCTCCCATTCTTTATGGTTCTTTAGTTTCCAGTTTAGCCTTGTTGCCCTCCTCTGGTTGGGTTGCAATCTGTCAGGGTCTCTGTTCAAGGCACCATGAATGGAACATAAAAATTGCAGGTGTGTAAAGGATGCATACGGTCCTCTCTTTGTCATGCACTCTGTACTTCCATTAATGGTGGGTAAGTACTGGGCCTGTTGGACAATTTTGTCTTATCAGTATTTTCTTGCCGTGTGCTGATCCACTTGGCTACATATGTATCCCTCCAGCTGGGCTGTCATGGGCTACAGATGCCTCCAATCTCTCCAAAAACAGATTCAGAAAAACTTTGTTAAATGCCTTGCAGACGTTCAGATCTGTTATGTGAACAAAAGTACCTCGGTTTACCTGTCTACAGTCACAATCAAAATAGGAATTGCTATCTATCTATTTATTTATTGCTATTTATTTATTTATTTAGGCGGTGTTGGGTCTTCGTTGCTGCGAGCGGACTTTCTCTAGTTGTGACGAGCGGGCTTCTCATTGCTTCTCTTGTTGCGGCCCATGGGCTCTAGGCCAGCGGGCTTCATACTTGTGGCTCACAGGCTCTAGAGCACAGGCTCAGTAGCTGTGTCACACGGGCTTAGTTGCTCCGTGGCATGTGGGATCTTCCCGGACTAGGGCTCGAACCCGTGTCCCCTGCGTTGGCAGGCGGATTCTTAACCACTGAGCCACCAGGGAAGCCCAGGAATTGCTGTTTGTTCTTTGTGAGCTTACCTTGGCTCCCGCTGGTCTTCTTCCCCTGTTCTAATACTCAAGGATCTTCCTGTATAAAACAGGAAGGTGCTGGATCACCTCCAGGCTCACCAGGCTCTCATTGTCAAGACCCACCTGCTTCTCCTCTTTTAAAAAATTGTTTCCTCCCTTTGGTTGTCTCTAGTTTTCTGACATCACCTCTATTTTTCTGATCATCAAGAGGATTACCCAAAGCAGTTCAATCATCTCACTGCAAAATGCCTGATTATGTGACATGCAATTTTTAATACATTCCTTGTAGAAGTTAGTATATAATAGGGGCAGGTGTTGTAACAAAGACCCCAAATAACAGTGAATTAGAAAAGATAGACACTCTCCTCCACCCCCAGTAATGGCCCAGGTGTAAACAGTCCTATCCTTATGACAGTGCCAAGGGTCAGAATCCTTCAATCTTGCTATTGAGTTGCATCTCTATAGAGTGGCCCTTGCCCACATGGTTCAAAATGGCTCATACATCACCTCAGATGCCATCTATGTAGCAGAAGGAGAAAAAAGGGAGAAGGAAGGTACATACCTTCTCTCTGAGTACAAACCTGAACTTGCACATGTCGTTTCCACTTAACAGCCCATTGGCAAGAATTTACAGACCTGGGCATCCAGCTGCAAAGGAAACTTGAAAACGTTGTTTTTACATTAGCTGTAATACACCCATCTAAAAATGTGTGGCTCTAGTTTTATAGGAGAAGACGGATATTGAGGAAAATTTAGCAGAAACTGCCGTACTCCAATCCTGCTTCCTTTCTGTATCTCTTAAAGATTCCTCCATTCTCTCAGATCTGAAACTAAAGCGTTAATTCTACTTTTTCTATGTCTTTTCTGGTCACTCACAAAATCATGTTCATTCTATTATATTTTAATCAATTCTTAAAATATTTTTTAGCCACGCCTTTTTTCTATTTCACACTTAATCGCCATCTGAATACAGATGCTCATCCTTCTTTGGGTTTGTCAGCCCCATCCAGAGGTCCAAATTGATCACCTTCCATCTGCTGACTGCTTGGTAGGAAGGGATACAGGCAAATTCTCTCCATTGGCAAATGGTATTGGGCATAGTTTTCTGCCGCCTTTAATGTGGATGCCTCTTTGAGTTTGGAAGTGGGGGCAGTGGATGTTCTGACTTGGTCCCTCCTGAGGAGGGGTAAGGAATCACTGCTTCTACCACTGTGACCTTCTGCCCACATTCAGCTAATTCCCAATGACCCTGGCTCCGCCCCGAGTTCCTCCCAGAGAACGGTGCTCCACCAGTTTGTCATTTTTTTTGCCCCCTTTGGGAAATTGTGTTTTCCCATTTTGTCATTTCTTGTCCAGACTACAAGAGCCTATTAACTCATGTCTCTGAAAACATACTGTCCTCCTCTAATCCACTCTGTTCTGAGCCAAATTAATCGCCTTAAAATACTGATTACATTTTTTAAAACTCTTCCACTTAAACATTTCTAAATGGTGGGTCATTTATCACAGCACGCATGGCAAATGCATGTTGCCTTGTTCAAGGCCAACCTCACTAATCAAGATACTCTTTCCTGCTTGACCTAGATGAAGCTTTAGAATCCTTTTTCCACAGTTGGTACTACCAACTAATTGGAATTGGCGTGGGAGATAAATCTGATTTATCACCTCTAGCCTACAAAATTATTTCCAAAAGTTGGGTTTTAACAGTCCTCCATCTCTGAACATGAATTATATGCTGCTCAACAAAATCTTGCTGTTCAACATATGCGGATCCTGTTTCCTCCAATAGACTATAAGTTCCTCATTCTGTTTTTGTTTTTTTCATTACATGTCTGGGTCCTGCTCACAGAGTTGAGGCAGGTGCCGTTTGCAGGCATCCTCAGGTCAAAGAGGAGATGTTGAAGGTGCTGAAATCTGAGCTGATGGATGAAGGAAACAAGACCATAAGGAAAAATCTAAATTCTCATCAAGAAAGGCAGTGCAAGGTTGTAATTAGAAAACTGGTGCCAGGTGTGAAGTCCAAGGATCGAGGCAAGGTCACACATGGAGAAGGCAGAGCCCAGGGGCCAGAAGGGAAGCGAGTTGCATTGCAGAGTTCAAGTTGGGACAAGACAAATGATTCAGAACTAAGCTTGTGGGAATACTTCTTGGAACTGTCAGAACTGCCTCTGTGCAGGATCAGCTGATAACACAGAATCGTGCATGTAACATGCATTAATGCAGAGATAAATAAAGATAATCATAAAGTAATCCCTTCCAATCCTATGTTGAAACACCATGTTGAACAATAAATTTCTGTAGTTTCAGTCTCTTATATCCAGTTTTACACAAAAATATTGACTGGGCAACTTTCCTTTAAATTTTCGTGTCTCTCGATGTCTTTAAGACTGTATTTAGAGCCAGAGTGGAAAAGGTAGCTCTCAACATACACGCTAATAATAAAGCAGACCCTAAGACAAGTGGCAGATGGAAACAAGACTGGCTCTACCCAGGGACTTTTGCGGATTAGACCCCCACGAAGCCTTTGTTGCCCCTCTGCTCCTGCCAAGCCTGAGGGACAGGCTTCTTGCTGCAGCCGCCTTTGCAAAAATTAACATCTTGCTCCTGCCAAGAAAGCAGGTGACACGCTCAGCAGCTCTCCTTGGGTTTGCTTTTTTCCACGGCAGGAACATGTGCCCCGCTGAGTAGGCATTTGTTTGTATAATCAGTAGGACTGCAAAAGCAAAGGTAAGGAGACGAAGGTGAGTCAGGAAGGAGAGAGTAGCACCAGGGAGCCAAATAAAACAACAAACAGCCAGGTGATGGAAACAGAGCCAGCCAGCCTTCCCCCAAGGGAATGGAAGCAAGTTGACTCATGCAACCCTGGGAGCAGCTAAGAGTGTTTGCGTGCACGCAATGAATCATCTAACGTGTAAGTCAAGCCACCAGCTATAAGTAATCTTGTGCATTAAAGCAAATTTGAGTATTTTGAACATGAGCTAATGAGATTCACCTGTATGGTCATGTAGCGCTCAGAGCTGGGTAAGCACGGCAAGGTTAAAGGAGGAATCTGGGGATGTCCTCAGGAAGTGCCTTTCTTCGTGGCCTGCAGTTTCAGCCACGTGGTGCTCCATGTGGGGTGTGAACATTGGCAGTAGGTTGGGCTGGATGGTGTTTGCCCCGCCCTACGCTGCCCTCAAGTCCTCCTTTATCTACAGTGCTGTGACCGGGACGATGCCTTCTGGATACAAGGACTATAAGGGGTGCTTATGGTTCTTTCCGCTTTGCCATGGACTTTCATACTGATTGTGGAATGTCATGCGCTAGGATGACCCGCTGCTGGTTGTTACTGGTCAAACTGGTAGTGGACGTTTGTTGGCTTTTGGCAGGCTAACGTCTATTCCATATTCCCTTAACAGTAACACCTGGTTCCTTTTGAAGATTTATTTCTCCGCCGTGGGTACAGCTTGATAAGACTGTAATCAAGGTGGCCTGCTCTGCCTCAGCTGTGGAGCAGGCACATGACCCATGCCACTCATTCTGTACAGCAGTGGCTCCCAGGAAAGAAAGCCAGGTGTTCTTGACACTGTAAAGATCTATAAGGTTTCTCTGGTGGCAAGATTGGTTCTCCAGCCATTTCTGAATTTGGTTCTAAGAGTCTATTCTTTTTTGCTGTTTCATATCCTTCCAAAAATCTCCCTTTTTGCTTAAGTTGCCAAGAGTTGGTTTCTGCTGCTTGTAACTGGAGACTCCTAATTGATATAGATTCATGTACCCAAAGTTTCCACTACAACAAAGATGCTCACCGGAAGGGAGATTATTAGTAAACCCAGCAAGTTGATTACATCTACGTGTTCTACAAGGCTCATTACACCAAGTCTTCTCTTCCTTACCATTCCTGCCTTGAAGTTTCTCTTCTGATTAATTTGTCATTTATTTCAAATCTTTTATCAAATATTACCCAAGCTATAATAAATGGGCAGTATGTCGTCTGAAACCTTGCTTATCCACAATTATCTTTCACCCTGACGGGTCTTGTAGGGGTAGGGGTGGGGGGGGTATTTTGTTTCTTATAATATATGAGGTACGTATTTGACTTTCAGTGTGTAAAATGAAAGGTAATCACTTGTGGAATAGAAAAATACAGCAAAACATCTAAAAAGAATGAAGAAAAGGAAACAAGAAATAATAATAACATTTTATTGAATTAAAGGCACCATCAGTTGTCAGAAACTCTATGTACTACTAAGAAAGAAAAAAAAGTGTTACCAATCAGTTTAAGGGACACTATCCCAGCTTCAGAGATGTTGCAACAAATGCAAAAAAAGTATGTTTTAAAGGGGTGAAGTTTGGTAATAAAAATGATAACTAAATGTATGGAGCCCTAACTATATAATATATCCTGTTCTAAATGTTTCACATTTATAAATTCATTTAATCCTAACAATCTGATGAGGTAGTATGATGTGTTAACACCACTAACATCCACATGTAGCCAAATAGACAGCTTAGGCTTAATGAAAATTCACATTAAAGATTTTATCTGAACTGACAATTTTATGTTTTAATCAAAGCAACAATTAAAATTGTGTGAGTAAGTATTGCTCTGATGTTTTCTTTCAGGAGATCAGTTTCTAAAATGTAACCTTATTTCATGCTCAAAAGTTCATTCTTAGTTTTGTTTCAGTCCTTACCATTTAAAAAAAATATGCCACTGTTTCTAATCTCTGTTCTATAAACCTTAAAAGCCCTTGGGCCAAAAGCAATAAATATTTTAATTCCCTACCTCCATTCCTGGTTGTGTGCATTGAAAAGCAGTGTTACTCAGCCGTTCTCTAAAGATACTACTGGTGTGAAGGGGTTCTGCTGTAACCTGAGTAAATCCCAGGGCTCCAGTGGCCAGTCTCAACACAGTGAACATTCAAAGAAACACAGTCCAGTAATGAGGTGTGATTGCTATCTTTCCCTTTCTTGCATTTCTCAAAAGACATTGAGAGATCTAATTCATAGTTCACAACATCATTTCTTAAATTTTTCTTTTCCTCATTCTTCTCCTTCTAAAATTGTCTCACATCTCAAAGCTTCCCCAAGACCTCTCCCATTCTTTATATTCAGCTCCTCCCAAACTATCCTGGATACCCCTACCCTTATAGGATCTTCACTTTTCTTCCTCTCCTCCTTCCTTTCCATTATTTTAAATTTCTTTCAAGAAAGCTGCAGCCCTGCCTGATGGCAATTACCTATTCCAGTTACTGAGTCTTCCACCCTTATGGGTAGTTTGGTTTGTGTAGGAAGAACCATGAGGTGAATATCAAATTAAGGGAGAGATGCTGAATAAACTTAGTGAGAAGTTTTCATAGAGGGTACAGGTCAGGAAAGAGGCAGGACATTTCCTTCTACATTAACGATATTTTGTTTCTTCCTTAAAAAAATGTATCATCACTTATATTGATAAACACTAGTTACCTCTTCAAGATTACAATACATTAGCATATTAAAAGCACTGAGAAGTCTTGCAATAAAGAGTTCTATTTGGGCTTCCCTGGTGGCGCAGTGGTTGAGAATCTGCCTGCCAATGCAGGGGACGCAGGTTCGAACCCTGGTCTGGGAAGATCCCACATGCCATGGAGCAACTGGGCCCGTGAGCCACAACTACTGAGCCTGCGCGTCTGGAGCCTGTGCTCCGCAACAAGAGAGGCCACGATAGTGAGAGGCCCACGCACCGCAATGAAGAGTGGCCCCCGCTTGCCGCAACTAGAGAAAGCCCTCGCACAGAAACGAAGACCCAACACAGCCAAAAATAAGTAAATAAATAAATTATTAAAAAAAAAAAAAAAAGAGTTCTATTTATCTTTGTTTTATCCAGTATTTCTCAAATGTGTTTAAAAATGAATCTTTTTTGGGCTTCCCTGGTGGTGCAGTGGTTGAGAGTCTGCCTGCCAATGCAGGGGACATGGGTTCGAGCCCTGGTCTGGGAGGATCCCACATGCCGCGGAGCAGCTGGGCCCGTGAGCCACAACTGCTGAGCCTGCGCGTCTGGGGCCTGTGCTCTGCAACAGGAGAGGCCGCGATAGTAGGAGGCCTGCGCACCGCGATGAAGAGGGGCCCCCGCTTGCCACAACTAGGGAAAGCCCTCGCACAGAAACAAACACCCAACACAGACAAAAATAAAATATAAAAATAAATTTAAAAAAAAAAAAATGAATCTTTTTTAAGATTGACCCCACCCCCTCCCACATACACACATAAGTACCCATGGAATGCCATTTGGATAAAGTGGCCTTAAATTACAAAAGATGTAACAGAAGTAATTGAAGGCATACTTGGAACATACACATAAAATGGTAGGATGGATGTTTCAATGAGGATAGCCATAGTTTGAATGTGACCTGCCCTTTTCACACAACGTGGAAAGCAGTGCCACGTTGCCTCTCATCTTGCAGGTGTGACAAGATAACTTTGCTAGAGTAACCACTGACTGAGTTTGTCTGGCCAATATTTACACAGATCCCAACTGGTTCTGGAGAGCAGTTGTCCTTGAATTTGATTTTGCCAAGATGTTTTGTGTTATTACCTTCCTGGGTATCTTGATTTACCTTGGACACTAGCCAGACCCTAGAGCTAATGTTGGCTATTAGCCCATTAGCTCATTAGCTGTTAAATGAATTTAATGTCCTTGGGTGTGGAGGGTATGACTAGACTGTAGATGGCCTTGTCCATAGCTAGAGGTAATAGGTACCTGGGTGCCTGAGCAGGTTCCTGTGTGGGATCATCTGGAATAGATTGGGAAATAGCACCTGAAGCCACATGTGCTCACTTAGGCATCCAAAGAATTGCACAGATTCAGAAGGAGGGGCAACCGCTGATGGATAATTTTCAAACTGGTGAAGTCTCTGCTGGATCTAATCACACTGGAAATCTTCCTGTACAAAGGTGTAGCCGATTCATTGTTAAGTTAAAAAAACAAAACAAAACAGACAATAGATAAACAATTTTTAGACAATCTAAAAAGCAGATTTGAATAATAAGACTCTTTTATTGCCTACTTCACTTTGAACTATTGTTATTTGGAGCAACACTGGAGGCCAAGACCCATTCCCATATCACTGCTTGAGCTCGTAATTTAAGATTTGCGCCAAGTCAGTATAAATGACTATATTCACTAACATTTTCATCTGAAATTCTTTGGAAGTTATTGGATATCTTAAAGAAATACACAACCAAAAAGTTAGTCAACTTACGCAAAATTTGGAAAAGTCCAAAAATAGGGTTTACTATGTTATTTGTTTACTATGTTATATCCATATATGGTAATCATAGTGCTATCCACAAAACGTTTCTGGTTTTTCTTCAGTACACATGGCAGGATTACATTTCTTTGCCCACTTTATGTTAAGTGAGGCCACAAAACTAGCTTTAGCCAAAGAAATGTAAACAACAGAAAAATAACATGATGCTTCCAGGCAGAAATTTTAAAGACCATTGTGTAATTTTCCATGGTCACTTTTCCTTCTGCCTGGTCCTAGAGTGAGAACAATATGTAATAGAGCCCCTAGCTGACCCACAATAGACAAATAGAGTGAGCAAGAAATTAAGTTGTTTTAAGTCACTGAGATTTGGGGGGGTGTTTGTTACTGCAGCTTAACCCAGCCTGTTCTGGCTGATATACCGTGCAATGGAACACTGAACAGTCCATGAAAATCACAGAGTAGGAAAATATTAGATAATGAGAAAATGTACAGTACTATATTAAGTAGAAATATTAATTTTAACAAACTTTTATTCAGTCATTGCAACATATACATGAAATAGGGGTTCCTGGGGTAGATGGGATGTTCAGAATTTTAAAGTTGGAAAATATTCCATTAAAATGGTGCCTCTGTGGTGAAGACTAAAGGTTGACCTTTGGGTTTAACTGCCTCTTTGGGGACACTTTTAGATTTGGATCTGAAAGGCAACTCTATATTCTTTTTCCTTGGAAAAAAATCATGTTCTCTTTCTGGGATCAGGAGAGGGCACTGGACCTCTCCTCCAAGGGGTGGTGAAGCTGGTGATTCCTGGTGTCGGGGAGTGAGCCCACCCTGGCCACAGAGGAGTCAGTTGGTGGCCAGGCTGGAACCATCCTGGCCATGGACTCTGAACCCAGACCTCAAGCTGAGACTCTAACAAGAGCCAGCTGACCTAGGAATTGGAGGGCCTGTCTTGCAGTTTGAAGGAAGTAGCCAAGGAATGAGTGTTTCCCTTCCTTAGGTTCCCCATGGACATGTAAAATCAGTCAACCACAAAGGATATCTGACTGCAGCAGGGGAGGGTTCAGCCTGAGAGAAAAAGAATGCAGGACCCTCAGCAAGGGTCACGTTCGAAGTATTAAAATTCAGAAGTCCCAGGGAGATACAGGCAATACTCAACGTCCAGTGGGTGCGCACTTTTCCCTTTCTCTAGGGGACAATTCTCAGCTCTCAAAGTGCCCTGAGACATGTTGTCACAATGACAAGGCAGGAGAAAGCAGGTGTATGACCAGAAGCACCCTGTCTCACTTTTGTGCTCTCCCTGGAGACAAAAGAGGATGACAAGTAAGAAAAGCTCACCACAGGATGCTCTTCTCTGAGAACATAAGCAGTCCCAACAAGGTAAAAGAGAAAATAATTATCTGGGAAGGCTGCAGTTAATAGTGTCAGATGTAACCTTTGTTCCAATATGAAATGTCTGCACTAAGACATCACCCAAGACCTAGTGCTGTCTCTACAGGAAAGCTTTTGAACTTAGAGGCGGAAGTCAGTGCTTACCCCGTCTTCTCAGAGGACGGTGTTCTTTCTAAAGCAGCCTGCCAAGGACCCCAAAATTAAGCAGGGGTCTTGAGGCTCTGTCTCCTAACTGTTAGCAAATTAGCCCTTTCTGTATTGCTCTCAAAAAACCTACTGCCAAACTCATGCAATTGCCACTTCTGGTGTACATTAAAAATGTGAAATAATTACCTCAAAGCTATGGCTATGAAGCAAAAATAATCAAAATACAAGTTGGAGAATTTGTGTGAGTAAAATGTCATGTGAACGGCAAAGGTGGAGAGTACGTATGCATGTGCATGTGTGTGTGTGTGTGTGTGTGTGTGTGTGTGTATTTAATAGAGAAATATCCATCCAAGAGAGCATTAACAGTAGCTCCAAGAGCTTATATATGGGAGTGGAAGTGGAAATCCACATTTTAGTGATTTTCTTTTCCTTCTTCACAGACAAATGGCATTTTTTCAAACATCTATTCTGCAAGCAAAAAGGGGAGGGACATACATCAGTGTTAAGTGCTCAGAAGTGGAATCATGGAGAAATGCTACCCACTTAACTGATCTCAGCTCTATGAAAGATTATAGGGCTTGAACTATTTCTGGCCACATCCGAGCATCTGTGATAAGTGGGAGCGAAGTCCTTAAGCGGACTGGGCATTTATGCATTTGGTAATTTGCCTTGAGTCAGAAAGTCTAGATACCCCCTTCCCCCTGGAAATGTCAAAAATGTGGTTCATTACTACGACCTTCAGGACACTTTTGAAACAGGAAAGGCAAAGACCATCTGGAAGACCCCTGAAGTGAATAGGCCCAGTAGATCTTGATTAAGGCGCCTAAAGCAAAGTGAAGGTGCAGTGATCTGGCATCTGGTTCCCACAGGGGCCGGACCTCACCGACTGGGGGAGAGGCAGCCTGAGGGTTCAAGACTTCAGCTAGATCTGGGCACCACCAACTTCCTACCTGGGCAACCTGGGAACAGTAGTTTAGTCTCTCTGTGCCTCAGTTCCTTCATCTCGTAAGCAGGCACAATCATTTTAACAGCTGGAATAGCTAACATTTTTTAAGAACAGCCTACGTGCCAGGCACCAGAATAAACGCTTGATCCATTTACTCTTCTTGGCAACCCTGTGAGGTAGGAAATATTAGTATATTTTACCGATTCTAAGATGTTCATTTTATTCTTTCATATTTTAACATTGCCTGTTACCAGGATGCATCACATAATTGGTAAGAAAACATATATTTCATGGCTTAATTTATGTTTTTAATTTTTTCTTAGTTTCATGTACATTGGTGATATGTTGGATTCTACGAGGAAACTGAGGCCCAGATATGTTAAATAACTCACCTAAGATCCCAAGCTAGAAAGTGTAGAGTTAGGACTTGAATCCAGGCTGTTCTAGAGTTCACTTTCTTGTAAGGCGCTAAAGCTCCTGGTTCCTCCACTTACTAGCTGTGTGATCTTGGGCAAGTTCTTAACTTCTCTGCGCCTCAATTTTTTCATCTGTAAAATGGTGATAATAATAATAGTAATGCTGCATAGGATTGTTATGGAGATTAAGCGAGTCCATACACATAAAGCTCAAAATAGTGCCTGATGTGGTAAGTGTTCAATAAAATTTAGCTATTATTAGCTTTAATTAGTTTAAAGTGAAAACCAGCATCACTTGTGAATAGAAGGCAATCGGAAAAAAAGGGTGTAACTAGTGAAAGAAGAACATGTTTATCGGTGTGTCCCTAAAATCCTCTTGGATAGAGGTGTTTACCATAATTCGGGAAATGCTCTTTCGTTCTGTCTGTCTAAAACTGAGAGAGCAGGTAACAGTGAAATGGGAGAATGGGCTGAGGGGGATGGTCCTTAGAGGTGAGGGAGAAGGGGGAGGTGAGACACAGGATTTGCCTGAGGAGTGGGAATAGCATCGGTGCTCATGCTGGACGTGGGCACAGCTGTTTGGAAGGAGAAGTGCCACAAAAAACGGTGGCTGAACCCCTGACCAGAACGAAAAAGTGTTTTCAATCTGCAGATTCATATTCATTAGTAAGTCAAGGGATCCATGTGGTGGATCATGACCAGCAGGTTTAGAAATACAAGAAACAGGAAGGGAAGTGAACACAAGGGAAGGCAGGTATCAGAGGGTATCACGTATAATCACAGTAAACATTGGTTTTGGGAACTTGGATTTCAGTTAAGAATGAATAGGTGTGTGTGATGGGTTCTGATGTAAAATGTATTTCTCTTTGTGGGTCTCAGTTCAGAAGTTTGAAAGCTAGTGGATTAAAGGATACAAGAGTAGGCGTTGGCTGAAAAATAAATACACGGTGTATGTTTAGTGTGTTTTCTATTAACAACCAAGAACCCCTGCTTCTGCAAGAGTGTAGCCTTCTGAAAGCACTCAGGGACTCCGACACACCTTAAGGACCCTATAAAAGAGTCCCGGTTTTGCATCTCTGCCTTGAGGAAACTCACCACCCCTCCCCCATCCTGCGGCTGACTTTGCCTCTCCTCGGCTCAGCCTTTTTGCTTTAGACCCAGTTCCTGCCCATGCTTCCCACATCCTTTCCGATGTCATACTCCAAGCCTAACCCGCCCTAGGACAAGGCCAGCTCTTGTTGATCCACAGAGCCTGGAACCTCCACACAGGATGCTTGGTTACCTTGGGAGGCTGAGCTGTTTGTCCTCTTTTAAGATTTTGTCAATGTCATTGAAGTGTAAATGACAAAGAGATGGAGAAGTCACACTCCCCAGGAGTGATATCAACTCGGGGGGGCCGAGTCTGAACGGCTTGATTTAGCGCTCAGATCAAGGGGTAGATGGGAGTGGATCCTAAACCAAGAACCATCTCTCAGAGTAGAAACAGGTAAAGCGGCTATGGAAGCATAGGTCTAACCTTACGTATACTAAAGAGTGACTAATGACAAGTATTAAGTCTTCATCTGCCACTGAAATTAAATTAACATTGTTTTAAATGTGCACAAGCAAATTTCAGAATAACATGGGGTGAAAATGCCTGTTAAAATTTTGGGAGGCTCTTTTACTGGAACATAGCACAAGACCGGGTGCAAATGGTATGAAGCTACTCTCAGCAAGATGCAGGGCATGGAATCAGCCATTCTCTCCTTCGCCCCTAAGGCCATGTGATGCTGCACTGTTCAAGCTACAAGAACTTGAGTGTTTTCTAAATTATTTTTATCTTCCAGGTAAAACAATTACTGGAAATTATCAGTCAACCTCATAGGGAGGTCCCATAAGAAAAAGCAGTGAAAACTTGTCAATATGTAAAATTGGAGGTTGTCCGGCTATCTTGCAAAAGGTGAATGAAACACAGACATTGGCAGATTCAGATTAGTTCATTAAAATCCCCCCAAGATTAAAGAAAATGCAAAACCTGTACATCACTGAGTATAACAAAGACTTCACATGCAAGAATTCCATAATGGAGGCATTTAAAACACAGCCACTGTAAGTTCATGTTGTCTGTAATTCAATTAGACATTATTATCAGGTGACTTCTTTTTGGTTACTATTACACAATTAACCTTTTTCCATTAACTATTTATTTTTCCTATTAATATGAAACAAGAAAAAAATTAACTTCTAGAACATATCCCTTTTTATTTAAGAGAAAATTGTTTCTTAGATAAGCATTTAAAAGTTTGCACATATAGGAACCTAATTATTGAGTAAATTGAGAAATGACTGTATTACTTAAGTCTTGTGAGAAATCCAGGTAGAAGTTGGCAGCAGGCAGGAGAAAACTTTGGCTAAATCTCTGGGTTCTTAAGGGATAAAGGGCAAGCTGTTCCAGACTGAGGAGCTGAGCTCGGAGGAGACCCATGTTCCTTCATGGACATTCCTCAAAAGCATTTCTGGAACTCCTCATTTGTAAGCTCCTTTAGAGCCTACAGCACATTTTGGGGGATTTCTTTGGAGGTGACCAAACTTCATCCTTTGAGAATGGGTTTCATTTTTTGAAATGGCCAGAAGTTAAGTTAGAGTCAGATCAGGTGAAACCTGGTCAGGTGGGTTAAAACAAGCTACAACTTCGAAGTGGCAAAGACTGTCCTCATCTAGTTCATAAACAGACCCTGTAGGAAGGAATACACCAGTTCATTAAGGTGCATGGAAAATGGCCTGAGGGTAGGAGGAGGGAATAACCAAGGAAAATATTAATCTCAGTGGCATGATGAAAGCGAATAAAATTGACATCACATTTTCCTGTGTGCCTTGAAAGTTTAACAACAAGGGGGAAAATGAAAATAAGGAATACGTTCTATCTCTCTAATGAGATCTGAGTTCCAGGACAACCAAAAATTCTAGAACTGAGAGTCAGAAAGCTCTCCAGCAATGTTCCATTCTGTGGGTAACTCCTCTTCCTCTTCAGGACTGAGGAATGACCAACTCAAATTAGGGAAGGACAATGGGAAGAGAAAAGCAAAGTTCAGCACTTTCTTGGTTGACATAAGCACACATGATATAATAGGGAAAACTGGAAAATAGAGATAAGAAAATAAAAGCCTGGCACCAAAGGATAAACCTTGTTAATACGTTTTGGTATACCTCCTTCAAAATGTTTATATATAATTTGTAAGTGTAAATATATATTTATATATGTACATATAAGTAGACATATACACATAAAATGTATTTTCCTCCCAAATGGTACACTATAGGTGCTTTTTAATAGTTTTGCTTTTCCATTAACAATAAAATGTGAATATTTTACATGTCATTATAATTTTAGATGGCTACTTTGCAGTATATTCATTGATGGATCATAATTTATTTAATGCAATCCTAATTTAAGACATATTTTTTTACAGGTTTTTACTGTTTATAAATAATAAATGAGGTTTCCCTATTTGGGCATAGAGCTTTAAGCATTTGTCCAATTTCTTCCTCCCCACAATGAAGAAAAGTCTATTGTGTTTTCCTTCTCATATAAATTAAACATATTCATTGCCAAAAACAACAATAAAAAAAATCAAACAGTACCTTGAGGAAAAAACTAAAAGTCACCTGAAATCCACCTTTCTGAGAGAAAAACTATTAACATCTCAGTTACCATCCTTTCCCATAATTCTTTATGTATTATGTACACATAGGTATATTTTTACAAATGCACACATGCATATAGTATTCACATAAGGTTTAAGAGGGCATTTTGAAAGGGGTTGGTGGTATATAATTCTCTGTATCTTAACAACATATAATGGACATTTCCCCAGGTCAAGTAGTATATAAATCATTAATTTTTAATTCTTGCATAATATTCTATTGTAAGGATTATTACAATTCATTCAGCAATTTTTTTATTAATGGACTTTTGATTTGCTATCAGCTTTTTATTATTAAAAATAATTCTGCAATAATCATCCTCGAATATGTGTACTTAAATACTAGAGCATTTATTTCTATTCTATAGAATCCCAGGAGTGGGATTGCTGGATTGAATTGTATATGCATTTAAATTTTTAACAGAGATCATGAATTGCCTTTTCTCATTTCCACCAGTGATGTGTGAGAGTGCCCTGCCTTGCCTCCCATCTCTGCTAATAATAGGTGCTATTACACTTTTGTTTGCCACTCTGATGGGTAGCCTCATGGTAATTTAAATTTTCATTTCTCTTTCTATTGCGGGAAGGTTGAACATTTTAGCATACTTGCTTTTCTGTCAATTGCCTCTTCATATCCCCAACCCCAGTTTTGCTACTGGTTGATTGTCTTTATCTTATTAAATTGTGAGCTTTCTGTATAGCATAGGTAGTAATTTTTTATCTAGCATTTGAATTTAAACTATTTCCCCTAGATTGTTTGCCTAGTGACTTTGATTTTATATCTCTTGCACTACAAATACCCCAAATTTGATGTGTGTGTGTGTGAGCAATATTTATGTGTGTATATGTACTTCACATATTCTTGTCTTAGAAAGATTTCTCCAGTGCCTAGGAGTACTGAAGGTACTCATTTTTTTCCTAAAATTGTTATCATTTATTTTTACTTTCTACTCTTTAATACATCAGGAATTTATTTTTAGAATTAACGTAAACCAGGGGCCTCAAATTAATTTTCTTGTAGGAGTATAACCAATTGTGATGAGACTATTAATTAAATTTCTCCACCATGAAATACACACACACATATCTAATTCTGAGTTCTCTATTATGTTTTACTGATTTTTTGGTACAGTCCTATGCTACTACTGTATTTTTTTTTTATTATAATGGCTTTTAAGTAGTTTTAATTTAGTGTTTTAATACCACCATTCTTTATTCATCAATTTAAGAGCATTTTATCCAATTAAAAATAACGTTGGGATTCTATTGGAGTTGCACCAAATTTATATCTGTTCAGGAGAACAGATTTTTTTATAATAATAGGTATTCCTTTCCAAGAGGATAGTATAGATTTCTATCCATTCAGATTTTTGCCCTCCAGTAGGATTTTATTTATTTTTATATAAATCCTGTTTCTTGTATAATTTATACCTATCTATTTTATGATTTTTGTCACTATTATGAGCGGAATATTTTCCTCATTTCCATTTTTATATGGATGTTGCTCATACAGAAAATGCTAATAATTTTATATCTTTATTTTGTATCCACCCAGTTTATCGAATTCTTTTATTACCTCTACTTGTTTTTTTTTATTATTAATTAATTTATTTATTTATTTATTTTTGGCTGTGTTGGGTCTTCGTTTCTGTGCGAGGGCTTTCTCTAGTTGCGGCGAGTGGGGGCCACTCTTCATCACGGTGTGCGGGCCTCTCACTGTCGTGGCCTCTCTTGTTGCGTAGCACAAGCTCCAGACACGCAGGCTCAGTAGTTGTGGTTCATGGGCCTAGTTGCTCTGCGGCATGTGGGATCTTCCCAGACCAGGGCTCGAACCCATGTCCCCTGCATTGGCAGGCAGATTCTCAACCACTGCGCCACCAGGGAAGCCCTCTACTTGTTTTTTCATTAGAGTTTCTTAGTGATAGCAGGTATGAAATGATATTATCAGCAAAAAGTTTCACCTCTTTTTTCCATATTTATATAGTGAATTTTGTGTTTATTGCATTTACTAAGCTCTCCAGACAGTATTAAATAATAATGATGATAGTAGGCATTCCTGTCTTGTTTTTGATTTTAATGGAAACAGCTTTAACCATATAAATACAAACGTATTAGCTCCATATTATTAATTAATTATTCTGCAATAACAAAACAACTCTAAAATATCAGGGCTTCATAGCAACACAAGTTTATTTTTAGCTCACATAACACATTGGCTGCTAATAGGTGGTGGTTCTGTTCCATGAGTCTTTTTTTTTTTTTTGCAGGGAGATCTAAACTAAAGAGAGAGTATCTATGTGGGATGTGTCATTCTGTAATAAAAAGAAAACATCAATGGCCATTCCATGAAATGGTTCTTAATGCTT
Source organism: Balaenoptera musculus (assembly GCF_009873245.2). Lineage (NCBI taxonomy): Eukaryota > Metazoa > Chordata > Mammalia > Artiodactyla > Balaenopteridae > Balaenoptera > Balaenoptera musculus. The sequence continues at coordinate 77,820,092 of NC_045794.1, forward strand.
CTGCTCAGAAGTGACATACATCATTTCTACTCACATTCATGGGCCACAGCAAATCACAAGACGAGGCTTAATATCAATGTCATAGAAAAGAATACCCCAAACAGGGAGAGCAGCAAATAACTGGAAATAATAATACAATCTACCATGTCTACCCCCAGGTCAAAAATATTTTCTTTCCTCCCTTTCATTCACAAAATAAACATACCCATTCCTCCCCAAATGTCCAATCTAATTATGAGTGTCAAGTCTATTCAAGATTTTGTAGTAGTCCCTACATCATATTTGGATGTGGCGCCTCTTGATCTTGAAGCCTAAACACTACCCAAAAAATCTACCCTCTCTCTCTCCGTATATATACGTATACACCCTCAATACTCCCAACATACAGTGGTAGAAAACAGACATGGGACAACCTCTATTCACACTCCCATTGAAAGGTGGGAAGATACATTGGTCACTGATCCATAGCAATTCCGAAATCCCACCCAGGAAATGCTGCAAGGACCTCAAATCCTGGGTAAAGGAGTTCTTTTTTAAAAAAATTTTTTTATTGAATGAAAGATTCTTTAAATTCTACAGTGCTTTACAATTTTCAAAAGTTTCACACACATGATTTCATATAATCCCATAATAACCCTAAAGGGGAAGTTCTTGATGAGACCTCATCTCTGCTCCCCATAAGTAGCTTTCCAGTCCAAGTAATTATTGATAGGTGTGTACTTATTGACATTTTGTTCATTATTTTCTGGGTAGTCTTGTAGTTCTTCTTTCTTCCTTTCTTCTTCTTTTGCTCTCTTCCCTTGTGATTTGATGACTATCTTTCATGTTATGTTTGGTATGTATATCTATTATAGATTTTCTTTTTGGTGTGTATTTCTATTATAGATTTTTGCTTTATGGTTACTATGAGGTTCATGTATAACAACACATATATACATATATATATGATTATTTTAAGTTGGTGTTCTCTTAAGTTCAAACACATTCTAAGAACCTTGCATTTTTACTCTTCCACTCTACTTTTAATGTTTTTGACATTATATTTTACATCTTTTTATTTTGTGTATCCCTTAACTACTTATTGTAAATATAGATGATTTTACTCCTTTTGTCTTTTAAGCTTCCTACTAGCTTTATAAGTGGTTGATCTACTACCTTTACTGTATTTTTGCCTTTACCGATGAGAATTTTCCTTTCATAATTTTTCTATTTCTAGTCCTTTTTTTTTCTCCTTAGGGAAGTCCCTTTAATATTTATTGTAAAGCCAGTTTAGGGGTGCTGAACTCTTTAATTTTTACTTGTCTGTAAAACTCGGTTTTGCCCTCAAATCTGAATGATAGCCCTTCTGTGTAGAGTATTCATGGTTGAGGGTTTTTTCTTTCATCACTTTGAATGTATTGTGCCACTATTTTCTGGTCTGCAATTCTTCTGCTGAAATATCAGCTAATAGTCTTATGGGAGTTTCCTTGTACATTGCTAGTTGTTTTTCTCTTGCTGCTTTTAAGATTCTCTCTTTAATTTTTGCCATTTTAATTATAATGTGTCTTGGTATGGACCCTCTTTGAGTTCATCTTGTTTGATCCTCTCTGTGCTTTCTGGACCTGGATGTCTGTTTCCTTTCCCAGATTAGGGAATTTTTCAGCTATGATGTCTTTTAATAAGTTCTCTCCTCCTTTCTCTCTCTCTTCTCCTTCTGGGACCCCTATAATGAAAATGTTAGTATGCATGAAGTTGTCCCAGAGGTCTCTTAAACTATACTCGTTTTTAAAAATTCTTTTTTCTGTTCAGCTAGGGTGCTTTTCACTACTCTTTCTTCCAGTTTGCTGATTCGTTCCTGTGTATCATCTAATCTATTATTGATTCCTTCTAGTGTATTTTTTATATCAGTTATTGTATTCTTTGGCTCTGTTTAGTTCTTTTTTATATTTTCTAACTCTGTTAGTCATCTTTCTTCTCCCAAATTCATTAAGCATCTTTATGATCATTACCTTGAACTCTTTATCAGGTAGATTGCTTATCTCCACTTTGCTTAGTTCTTCTGGGGTTTTGTCTTATTCCTTTTTTCAGAGCATAGTCCCTGTCTCCTCATTTTATCTAATTCTCTGTGTTTATTTCTATGTATTAGGTAGGTCAGTTACATTTCCCAATCTTGGAGAAGAGGTCTTATGTAGGAGACATCTTATGGGGCCCCACAGCACACTCCCCTCTGGTCACCAGAGTTGTATGCTCCAGGTGTGCTCCCTACGTTGGCTTTGTGGGCCCTTCTGTTTTGGTGGAGCTGACTACTGTGGACACACTGGTAAATGGGGCTACCCCAGCCTGGTTGGCTACCAGGCCCAGTCTCATGTGGTGGCCGCTGGCCTGCTGGTAGGCTGGGCCAGGTCCTGGGGCTGCTGGCTGCCTGGCCCAAGGGGGACAGAGCTAGCGCCAGCCTGCTGGTGGGCACATAAGCCCTCAATGCTGATAGGCTAGAGGTAGGACTACAAAAAGCACTTGCCAGCACCATTGTCCTCATAGTAGATTGAGCTCCCCCAAATAGCTGCCACCAGTGTCTATATCCCCAGGGAGAATCCCAGTTGCCTCCTGCCTCTCCGGGAGGTTATCCAAGTTAAGCAAGTGATTCTGACCCAGACTTCTTTCAAATTACTGCCTCTACTCTGGTACTCAGAGCATGTGAGATTTTGTGCACACCCTTGAAGAGCAGAGTCTTTGTTTCCTACAGCCCTCTGGCTCTCCCATATACAAGCCCTGCTGGCCTTCAAAGCCAGATGTTTTGGGGGCTTATCTTCTCGGTGCAGGACCCCCAATCTGGGGAGCCTGATGTGGGGCTCAGACCCCTTGCTCCTCGGGGAAACTTGTGCAGTTGTGATTATCCTTCCATTTGTGGGTTGCCTACCCAGGATATGGGTCTTGACTATACCGTGTCTCCACCCCTTCTACCCAGCTTATTGTGGTTCCTTCTTTATACCTTTAGTTGTGGAAAATCTTTTCTGCTAGTCTTCAGGTCATTCTCATAGGTAGTTGCTCTGTAAATAGTTGTAATTTTGGTGTGCTCGTGGGAGGAGGTGAGCTCAGGATCTTCCCACTCCATTATCTTGGCCACACTTCCATTTGCATTAAATTCTTGGTAGTTTATTAACATCCGTTTTATTAGTCTCATTTTTTATCTTCAGACACACTAAAATTAAACTTACGTATTTTCTTTATGGCTAATCTCATATACTCTCATGATTTAAGCTACGACTACTTTTAAACTGAAGGCTTCCACATTTTCCTGAAGCTTCGGGCTCAGATATTCAACATGCCTTATGGATACAACTAGCTCAATATGCTTGAACTTGTTAACATTTCTCTAAATCAATAATGACTATATTTTTCTCAATTATTTGTACCACTACCCTACTGCATGTAGATGCTCAAGCTAGACACATAGGATTAATCCTTAACCCCTACCTGCTCCTCTCATCCATATCCAATTAAACACCAAATCCTGATTATACCTTCTAAATAAAATTTACCTTCCATCTTCTCCACCTCTGCTGTTGCTGTCCCCATTTTACCTTCATGTCTATAGCAGATCATTATAAATGTGCAAGACTTTCCTTCCTTCTCCCTGCTGCCAGCCCCATCCCACCCCAAATATATCCCACAAAACCTCTGGGTTGATTTATCTAAAAAGCGCATCTCACCATATGGTAACCTCACTTAAAAATCCCTCAGTGATCCCTATTTTCTACACAACCTCGATGTAGCCTATAAGGCCTTTTATATCCCCTCCTGAAGAAGAAAGCAGCTAACAACATTAATAAATTAGTGTGAACAATTTAATGAGTTATTCTGTTAATGTGTCTTTGTACTTGAAGACACATGGAAATCATTGGGTAGAGAAAGGGGCTAACATGCATTCTCTGCCTACTGTGAACCAGGTCCTGTGCTAAGGTTTTATCATTTCATTTAATCATTATAACATGTTTGTGAGATGGGCAGTTAGGAATGCTTTCAGCTACAAGAATCAGAATATCTCACTGATGGTAGTTTAAACCTCAAAGACAGTTAATTCTCTCACATTACAATAAATGTAGAAGTTGGCATTTCATCAGTTCTATGATGCCATCAAAGACTCCCAGAGTCTTTCTACTTTTCCATCCTGCTATACCTAGCAAATTGGCTTTTCATCCTTATTCATGTTTCTTCATAATGCAAGATGGCTAATGAAGCCCCAGGTTTCAGAGAGAAGAAAGAAAAGAGGTAATACCAGTGAGCTCTCTTTTCAGACCTGGCCCCTTTACAAGGAAGCAAGAGTTCTCTCAGAAGCCCCCAACAGGTTTCCATTTACCTCTAATTGGCCAGAACTGGGTCAACGGCTACCCCTGTCTGCAAAGGAGATGAGAGAGCAAGAACTTCAGGTCTTCCAGCCTCTATAGTGAATTGCAACAAGGGACAGGGGGAGTGGGAGTGACCAGAAAGTAGACCCAGGATAGTGATTCCACAGGTATCATTATCTCCAGTTTATAGATGAGGTCAAGGTTGCCCAAAGTTCTACTGCTGGTCAGTGATAGGTTCTGGATTATGAATTGAGTTTTGTTTCCAAAGTTTGTACTGTCTTCTCTATACTACTGCAGTCTCTCCATATACTCTAAGAGTAGAATTTCAGATATTTACACATGATTAAGTGACATTTCTTGGCACCTGCTATTTCCCCAAAATCACACCACAACATGTTCTCAGGCATTGGATGGAATCACCTAGAATGTTCCAAAGATGAAGCACCCTCCTGCCTCTTTGATGAAGCCACATGTAAACTGTGTTCCTTTTGTAAATGGAAACATTAGGGACTACATTAAACCTGTATTAGATTGGCATTGAATTATAATACTTAAAAAGAAAATCACATTCAAAGTATTTAAACCCTTACAACATGCATTCTCTAACCTTCCTGATCCCCAACTGAGAATCCTTGCCAAAATTCATCATTTAGTTGTGAGTAAGGTTTGGGACATAGTCGTCCTGACCTTTGGACAATTCACTTAGCCTAATGAATAGCCTGTAACTTATTTAGTAATGATAGTTAAACCTCCTCTACTATATCAAAGAAAAAATTTTAAATACTCACCTTAGGGGCAGGTTCATTTCAACATATAATTTCTAAGGAGGGAAAATCTGCATATGAAATTTTATATCTTATGTTTCTTTCATTCTTGCTTTCATAAAATGAGAATCCACAGGGCAATAGTCCAATTTTTGGCTTCTGAATCACTAGGATTTAAACCTTTTGTTAGTTATCGTGCAATGATTATGACATCACAATGGAAAGATTATGACTTCAGCTCATAAGAAGTGGAAGAAGTGTATGTGTACAGTAAAAACATAAAATGTGTGCTAATTCTAACTCCCCTGGAAATCATTCTTTCCTGACAGTAATTTTCAGTTCCACCTGCCGAAAACTAATTTTAAATAAAAATGAAACTGCAGGCAACTTAACAGTCAGGGTTATAAAAAAGGTCTCAGGAACTTGTAGATGGGAAATTTTTTCATATCTCAAATCTTTTTTCTTCTGAAGCAAACCAATCTCAGCCATTAAAATGGACTAAAGAGACCTGCATTCATCATCAAAGACTGGATAATCAAGAACCTTCATGCCACTCTCTGAGCACCATTAGGTTAAAAATTAGTGCGTTGTTTCCAGCCTTACTAATAGTTTTAATGATGTCCTCATTTTTCTTTCAAACTTAGACAGTCAATTTTCCTATGATGGAAGCATATTACTATTGGAGAAATAAAATGCCTCACATAGAAATTTACAGCTTTGAATAGGGAATAGTTATTTCTTTACGCGGTTCTTTTTCACAAAATCATTTGAAAGAATTGAGTTTCTATTGTTATGTGAGTTTTCACATGAGAATAATGTTAGAAAATACAATTAAAGCAGGCATATATATAATATATAAAATCTTGAGACTCTCTGTAATAGATGGTACAGAGATAAAAGAAACACATTACAGAAGCAAACCCTGCAGCATTCTTCAAACTTAGTTTATGCCACAACAAAATGTTGCTATAGAAACATTAAATCTTCAACAGTATTCCTGGAAGTTAAAGATCTGCCTGCAGACTTGCTTCCAGATGCTGTCTTCCTTGCTTGTTAAATAAAATTTGACATTTATCATATGGGAGATTTTATCTTGAAACATACTATGAAAACTACCTGGGACCTTGAGTGCAGTGCTCACAATGGGGAGAAAAATATTAATGTAATGAGAATGTCTAGTCTGGTAGATGTCTCAGGATTTTGGATTCAGTGACTGTCAGCCTGATGGTTTTTCCTCTTCCCTCATCAACACTCCCTATAAAGAAGTAGTTCTAATATAGGATTAACCCTTAATAACTGGGTGATGGGAAATCACTCTGTTAATGCAATTGTTCATCCCTGTTAAGCAGGTTAAGTCTTCTGAGTACCAGTGAGAAAATCAAGTTTTCCTATAGTTCAGGGCCTTTCTTTAAGAGTAATTTTCCTCTAGTAATTATACAGCAGTTTGATCTCAGAAAACAGACTGATTAATTAGGAAGCAGCTAAATGAGTTCTTTTAAAATGTCTAAAAATGTTCCTGCTTCTTCTTTTCTAATCCTCTTCAATCAAACTGACAGCTTTTAAAATATCCCCTTAACTAGTGACTGCATAACAATTAGATTGGAACTCAAAGAATTACCACTGGCCTTAGTTTAAGAAGGGATTTAAAATCATATAGAAGAGGAATACTCTATTTATTTAAAGTCTCTCTGTCAGATATTTCCCACCACAGACACCATTCACTTCTCTAACTTCCTCTCATCCTATTGTTTTACCTCATTTGACTGCTTTGACCACTACTGGAGAAAACCAGCCCATCTCCATCTGAGCATTTGTCCTCAGGCTGGGAGCTCAGCCTTCCACTGAGATAATAACTTCTTTCCTTGCCACCTCTTGCTCACAATCACAGAATATCCAAATTTTAATAAACATATATACATACAGTAGAAGGTATTGTGTCTTGTGCCCTTGAAAAAGGGGGGGAGCCCCATTCCTGAAGTGTGGGTTGTATATAGTGACTTCCTTCCAAAAAGTGCAGTATGGAAAGGAAGGGGGGGGCAAAAGAGTGATCTTATAGTGGAGAAACCGGATAAACTCTACTTCAAGGCAGGTAATCAAGGTCAGCATCAACAGTCATAAATCACATTAACAGTATGTACCATTGATATGATATGATGAAAATGGCTCTAACCTCTGTGATCTTATTCCCCCAAAACTTATAACGCTAGGCTAATCATGAGGAAAACATCAGAAAAAACCCCAGTAGTGGTGTATCCCATAATATGACTAACCAGTACTCCTCAAAACCATCAAGGTCATCGAAAACAGGGAAAGTCTGAAAAATTGTCACAGCCATGAGGAGCCTAAGAGGACATAATGACTGAAGGTAATGCAGCATTCTGAGACAGAAAAAGTACATTAGGTAACAATTAAGGAAATCTGAGGGAACTATAGACTTTAGTCAATAATAATTTATTGATATTCATTCATCCATTGTAACAAATGTACCACACTAATGTAAGATGTTAATAATAGGGAAACTGTGTGCCTGCTGGCAACTCTCTGTACTCTCTGCTCAATTTTCTGTCAATCTAAAACTGTTCTATAAATACATTCTATTAATAAAAATAAGGGAGAGATGGGAAAGGCTGGGGAGTATGGGTAGCTAACAAGGTATACAAAGCTCAGTGTTTGCTGTCATTGAATTTGGGACCAAAGTGGGTCTCTGGGAGGATGTGAGGTGCCAAGCCCCCCTCGGGACCTGGTCTGGCTGAGGTAGACTAGATGCAGGTAAGAATGAGAACCAAGTGTTCTCCATCTCTATGCCTCCAGTCCAGCACAAAACCATCAACATGAGCACTGGCGTTCATCAGGTATCCACCATGGACCTGACACTGCACTAAGTGCTTTAGGTACATTGTCTCATACAGGTATTAACCTTAGTGTACATGTGAGGGAAACTGTGGTATAGAGACGTTAAGTAGCTTACCCAAGGAAACAAAGCTGGTAAATGGCACAGCCAGGATTTGAACTCAGGCAGTTTGACTTGAGAGTACCATACTGTGTACCACCAGCAGCAGACTCTCAGTAATTGCTGGCAGTATGAAATGATTTTCTGTTGTCACATGTTACATTTCCTGTATGAATCACTGGTTTTGAGCACTAAAATTCCCAGACTATCTTTGGCAGACCCAGTTGATCCTCAGCAACAGAAGATTTATAGTCCTGGGGTTTGGCTATGGAGACGGGTCACTAAAAGTCCGTGACATATAGCAATTTATGATATCACTGAGACATTGACCAGAATTGCCCTGCTGTGAGGCTGGATGGTGAGGTTCTGTTTAATAGCAGTCACCTATTTTGGGTGTTCTCAGATCTAACCCCTGCAGACCTGGATCCTCAGATCCGACCTCCTTGGCTATAGCATTCAGCAGCTCAGCATACTGATGGAAGGTTACTCTTCAGTGCAAGGGCTTAGGAGTGACACTAATGACAGATGTGTACATGGACGCCTTACCTTGATGCCTAACTGACGGTTCTCACAGCATTCACTGCACATATCATTAAATAGATATGAGCTGTAATTGAACACGTGACCAAATACTTTTCCTGTATACTTGGGCATCGTGGTTTCCCCAGGACAATCCATCTTATGACTGTTATCCCCACATAATTATTAACAGTGCCCTCTTTAGCTTTCAAAAGTGTCCAAGTTTGAATGATAACTTACAGAACCACCATATCCGTAACACAGAGGTAATCTGCCACTCCCAAGCTAAAAACTCTAGAGACCATGCCAACTGCTGTTGCAATATATCGGTGACAGCTGGGCCTCTTGCTCCTAGAGCTTCGGTAGAGTGAGTTCATCCGAAACAAAGTGATTTTGAAAAACAAATCAGGATTTTCAAGGGTGTGATTATTCATTCATTCCACATGAGTTAATGGTTTTGCAACTTCCTTCAATTTCAACTATATTTCTTTTGCAACCAAAGAGTGTAACCATTGCAAAAAGCATATTTATTAAAAAAAGAAATATACTTTGTGACCATCACCTGAGCTCCAAAGCCTAGATGGCTGCCCTTAAGAAGTGACAGATGACATCGTCCTCTTTGAGGATGGTCGGCATGGTCACGTGTGATGCCACACCGAGCACCAGGGCATTAACAGCTAGCCTCTTGGAACAGGGCCAAAAGCAAGGAAACACTTTAGTACAACCCGAATTGTCTTCTCACTTAAAAGTGTTGGCAGTTCTTGGGCTTCCCTGGTGGCGCAGTGGTTGAGAATCTGCCTGCTAATGCAGGGGACACGGGTTCGAGCCCTGGTCTGGGAAGATCCCACATGCCAAGGAGCAACTGGGCCCGTGAGCCACAACTACTGAGCCTGCGCATCTGGAGCTTGTGCTCCGCAACAAGAGAGGCCGCGATAGTGAGAGGCCCGCGCACCGCGATGAAGAGTGGCCCCCGCTTGCCGCAACTAGAGAAAGCCCTTGCACAGAAACGAAGACCCAACACAGCCAAAAATAAATAAATAAATAAATAAATAATAAAAATAAAGGAATTCCTTTAAAAAAAAAAAAAAAAAAGTGTTGGCAGTTCTTATATTTGACATATATCCTAAATTTCTTTTCTGGGCTCATATACCTGGTCTTACACTGAGTGTACACAATCTGAGAGTGCTGCCCCATCACCTATCACCATAGAGCTCTTCTCTAGTTCTTTACGTTTCTATCTAGGTCATTTTACCCTGTCCATCTCTATCATTTGCAAGATTAACAAAACTGCTGAACATTATGGGGTTTCACTTACAAAATCTTTTAAGCTATGTACCAGCTGTTAATTCCTATAATTTGCTTTCTCTCAAGAATTTTAAGATTTGGTGCAAAAGCCTCTTCTCCCAGGGTCACAAATTTGTAGCAGCCTCCAAGAAATCCAAATGTACACTCACTTCTAAGCCTCAGCTAAAGCTGTTGATAAAATGTTGTCTTCTGTGTGGTAAAGGCCCCTGCTGCTCACTAACTAATTGTAAAATATAGATCAGACCAAGCTCTGGAGACAGTAATGGTTGTACAATAATGTGAATGTACTTGATACCACTGAACTATACAGTTAAAGTGGTTAAAATGTATATTTTACCACAATTTAAAAATATATATATACACACATTATATATATATATATATATATATTTATTTATTTATTTATTTATTTATTTATTTATTTATTTATTTATTTATCACATTAGTCAGGAGCTGTGGGAGACAAGGACTGTGTGTGTGTGTGTGTGTGTGTGTGTGTGTGTGTGTGTGTATGTATGTAGATGCCACCCAGCTTGGGTGAAACAAAACAGCCAAGAATGAGAAAGGGGTAGTCATCCCTGGAGACACATTTGCCCACTGTTAGATGACTTAAACATGCAAGGAACTTTTATAAGGATAGATTTGAAAATTGTCTTACAGGGCCAAACAAATGATTGGTTAAAGGCTGTCATGGAGCCGCAAAAGACAAAAGTAGATAGGCATCATCCTAAAGATGCCACCAGCTGGTAAATATTCAACAAATATTTATTGCACTCTTGCTACCATATTTCATCAGATCTAACACAATATAAATTATTAAGCCATTTATGGAGTACACATGTGTTTATTATATGACTTTCTGTTTTCTTGTATTTCTGAAATACTTAATTATTTAAAAGCTCTAATACTATCACAAATACCTTGTGTCCTGGTATGATGTAAATTTACTTTATTTACATAGAACCCAAACAGGAAGGGTGTATAGAAGATCACAAAGAAGCTAAGGAAATAAACAGAAGCTCTAGCTGTGGAATGGAGAACAGTTGGAAGGTAGGGGAGAAAGTGCAGTTAACAGTTAAACTTTGCCCAAGAAATTTCCTAGAAAATACCTATTTTTTGCATGAAATAAAATCAGATGTTTTTGACATATTCTAGGAAAAGGTAGCTGGCTAAAAAATCCTAAGGTCCAATACAAATCTAGACATAGCATCTTCTAACTCAAAGCCCAGAGCTCATGAAGCTAAAACAAGTGGCTACACAGAAATCTAAAGGGAAAACAATGTGTTACAGGTCACAATAATACCCATCACCATGGACTCCAGAATATCAAAGTTACAAAGGCTCATATGTAAGAATCCAAAATAAATCACTGATGATCTAATGATTAACTGCATGGGCTTTGGTATCATACAGACCAGTGATAAATCTAGGTTTAATTACTCAGTTGCTGGGGTTTTAGAGAAGTTACTTAAAGTTAACTCTCTAAACTTAGTTAATTCATCTGGAGAGTTAACAGCTCTCCCTATCTACCTCATAGGATTGTGGGGAAGGTTAAACATGATGATATATATGCATCATCTAACACATAGCACCGGGTACATAGTAAGTGCTCAATAAATGTTAACTGGTGGTGTTAATATGCTAAGACATTATTCATGGACGGTGCTTATTCTAGCACCTGGCACATAGTATGTGTCTTATAAATGCTAGTTGCTGTTGTTATTATCCCATGTCATAAGCAGACTGATCTTGATCACTGTCTTTTATTCTTTCTATTTCATTGTGTATGTACTCCATTTCCTACATCATAACCCAAAATTAGGGTTCAGGTTTAAGGAAATAGAAAAGAAATATTAGTTTTCATACTAAAAAAGGTTGCTCAGCCCAGTTTTGATCAGGGCTCTCTAGCTGGAGTATCAGCAACTCTTCCTGCCAAAAGTGAAGTAGTACTTTAATTATCATTTGCCTAATTAGCACATTTCTCCTTGTTGATATAGATTCATCAAGAATTTGTGGGTGGAAGTAGAGTTAGTAGGACAAGCACTCCTAGATCCTTGGCCTAAATACTATTCATTCAACATGATTTGAGCAAATATTATTTGCCAGCCATTGTTTTAGGTACTGGGATTCAGCAGAGAACAACAAAAAAATATATTACTCCATTCATATTCCTTACTTGGTGCTTTTATATATCTTTAAAAGGACCTATATTCTATATTACTAATTCTCATTCCAGCTGTATCTAATCTATTAACTCATCCATTGAGAGTTTAATTTTAGCCATTTTGTTTTTCTCTTCTAGAAATTCTATTTGGTTTTTTCCTAGTCTTTTTTTTTTTTTTTTAAAGATTTATTGATTGATTGATTGATTGATTGCTATGTTGGGTCTTCGTTTCTGTGCTAGGGCTTTCTCTAGCTGCGGCAAGTGGAGGCCACTCTTCATCGCGGTGCGCGGGCCTCTCACTATCGCGGCCTCTCTTGTTGCGGAGCACAGGCTCCAGACGCGCAGGCTCAGCAGTTGTGATTCACAGGCCCAGTTGCTCCACGGCATGTGGGATCCTCCCAGACCAGGGCTCGAACCCGTGTCCCTGCATTAGCAGGCAGATTCTCAACCACTGCGCCACCAGGGAAGCCCCCTTTCCTAGTCTTTTTTTTATAGTATTAGTTGCTTTCTTGTGCTTTCAATTCCTTTTTATTTTGCTTGAAATATTTTAAATATAACTAATTTTTATATCCTGTGTTGGATAATTTCATTTCCTGAAGTTCTTGGAGAAGGTGTGTGGTCCTCCTTCTATTGTTGTTTCTACCAATAGTAGCTTACTTATACATGTTTGCAACTTTGGATTGTGAGCACAAGTTAACTGAGTTTTATCTATAGGAATCCTCTGAATCTTGGACTGAAAGTTTATCCCTCCAGGAAAAATTTTTTTCTCCTCTGCTAAAAGTCTGGGAATATTATAAAGCTGTGTGTCACTTTATATTAATTTCCTGCTTTGGAATTTCCAGGACAATGTGGTATACATGTGAATCCAAACCCATGTGCTAACAGGTATATATGGTCACTACTTTTGAGGGGATGTTTTTACTCACTCAGAACCTTGGCCAAGACAGACACTTTTATTTCTCATCTCGCTTGTGGAGCAAATGTTTTCTAGCCCACTCTTTCATGAAATGTGTACCTGTAAGGGTTCCAGATTTATACAGCATTCTCAGAACCACCCCTGACTTTTGCAAGGCTAGGATCTTGTTTTTGTCCCCACAGAGCCATTGAAACCATGTTTCTTGGTTCTGAAATTGGCAAATACTTTCTGAGCTTGGGCTTTCAACTTCTTTGTTTCAGGCCCCCAAGGATTTCTCTTACTTCATTTCATTCTCACCTTTGCATTTGAGAATACATTGATTATATTTTATTCAACTTTTCCAAGTGTGTTGTAGTGGAAGGAGTTTCAAATTACCATCGTATTACAGATAATGGAGGTTCATAATTCTATAACGGAAGTACAGGAGTTTTTTTTTTTTTATTGCTGCCTTTAATGAGGTTATGATCTTGTTGGGCATTTATTTGGAAATATCTTTAGAAAGAAATATCTTTAAAAAGTAGACTCTCCCAGACACTTGTCAGTTATGACAAACATGATGGGTTCATTGCTCTTCCATATCCCAGCCTTGCAAGCGTGAGTGCTGTCACTGTTGCTTGGGTTAAGTAGACACATCACCCAATTAAGCAGCAAGAACTTAGTGAAATACATTTGAAAGTTAGAGCAAGAAAATCATCTAAGAAAAAAAGCCTTTTGAGTAATGAAGGAGAGATGTTCAGATGTCACTCAGACCAGGACATATTCATTCCCCAATCAAAGTTGAGAAATCCTCTAGAATCTTCACATCGCAGGGGAGGGCATCTTGTAAGTAGTGTTTTTCATGGAGGGAGTTGTCTGACCTATAGATGTCAGAATCATCTCAGAAGTTTGCTTTTAAAAAGTAGAGTTCTGAACCCCACTCTCCCATATTCTGATTCAGTAGTCAGAAGTGGAATCTGGAAATCTGTGTTTTTTAACAAGCACCTCCCTCTGGTGACTATTAAGTACAGCAAAGTGGGAGAAGCCCTAGTGCAGAGTATGTTTGCATTTGAAAGAGTATGTTGCCATAATTTCAGGATCCCCGCTGATTCATGCAGTAGGAATAGAAAGAGCCAAACAGTAGAAGATCTGGGTTAGTCCTTGAGATTTAAAGTCTCTAAGTCTCTGCTGTATTAAAACCTAAACTCTGAGCCATTACAGAGAGAAACAGAGACAGACAGACAGACAGAAAGCCCACTGTAGTAAGTTCAGCAGCCTTGATCCAAACACGTGCCCATCTGGATTCTCATGACATCAGACTTGGACCACTGGAGGATGAAAAATGCATAACAAGGGTCAGAGAAATATACCCAGGACCATAAAAGAAGAGCTTCTGGAGTAAGAACAAGACTGAAACCTCACTCCAGACCCTCCTGGAGAGAATCTGTCCACACTGTAATTCAGAAAGGGATTGGTCATTGGTGCCAAAATCATACTGCCTCTAAAGCCATCTGTCATTTACTGTCTGTTTCATACAGCATATTTTGTTTAACCATTACTTAACAACATGTATTTCCTCCCATTATGTGATTTTAATCCTTACCCCTAAATTAGGTGTTTATAAAACCTAAGCTAAAAGCATACCTTCTGGAAAATTTATATAGCAACACCCAGAATTCCTGTAATGCTGCCCAGAGCAGGTACATGACACATCTCCTGAAATGGTGACCAAATAGGGACCCCTGGGGCACTAGTACGAAAGAAAATGCTGCATATTATATGAAGTGTGGGAGGAGAGGAGGGACCCATAATCAATAGGATTAAGCAGATGATTAGGTTTAAAAAAAAAAAAACTTGCAAGTGCAATGGTCCTTTAAGGAGTGCCATTAAAATGAAGTATTTTAAAGAGTGCCATCCATTTGGAATCGTTCTGGGAAAAATCTGAGAGGAATTTCAGATGAAGAACCTTGCTGTGATTGTTGCCTTAGGCACCATTTTTGGTTTACAAATTACATGCCCTTTTACAGACAACTAAAGAAACACGATCCCACTCTATTATTCTGTTACCCCGTGTTTTAACAGTTCCATATGGTTAATATCAGTCAGCTGATTTCTTTAGAAACAATTAAAAATCTTGCCAGACACAGAGGAAGAAAGCATGTGAGCGTGTTTTCCTGTTGCTGGTGACACTTCATCTCCTCCCCATCCCTTTAGTCTCTAACAAATTACTCAGCCTGCTGGAGCAGGATCCCTCAAAGGCTGGGAAATGACAGCCCTTGTCTGAGACATCCTCTCTTGCCACAACTAAAATTGGGCCTTTAGGCAAACAATAACACAGAAAGAGATCTGTGTTGTCTCTGTGGCACCAAATGACAGTATTAAGAAATGAAGCCAATGTGAAAAACAACGTGAAAACCAGCTTGAAATGCAGTACACCATTCAAGGTAAAGGAATTGACAATACATCAATAATATGTAGACCCATTTGGGAGGATGTATTGGCAAGATAGGCTAGATTTTGCTGTAGTAACACCCATCCCCAAATCCCAGTGACATGATTACTAGGGTTTACTTCTCATTCATGCTTTCCGTCAGCGTAGGGGCAAGTCCAACTCACTGCCAAGTCATTACTCTGAGCCCCAGGCTGACAAAGTTTTTATCTGGAAAGTTGTTAAGCAGCATGGCAGAGGGAAAGGGAGTGTCCTAGGTTTTTTATATACATTGTCTTGTTTAACCTACCAGCCATCCAGTGAGATAGGTAGTAATATCCCTGTTTTGTAGATGAGGAAATAAGTTTAGAGCAATCAAAGAACTTATTCAAAGTTACCACCTAATGAGTGGCAAAGGGAAAATTCAATTCTAGGTCTGTCTGAACGTGGCAGGCAGGCTCTAGGATGGCCCTCAATAATCCCCACACCCTGGGATTCACATCCTTGTGTAATTCCCTCCCCTTGAACGTGAACTGGACCTAGTCCCTTGCTTGCAATGAATAGCATATGGCAATGTTGCTGTTGTGATAGAATGTTGCTGGCAGTTTAGTTTATGAGAGATGGTCACTTTCACCCTACTAGCAGACTCTCTTGGCTTTCCCTTGCTAGCTTTGACGAAGCAAGTGGCCAGATTTGGTAAACCTACTTGGCAAAAACTAAGGGAAACCTCTGTCCAAGAGCCCTAAAGGAGCTGAATACTGCCAACAGCTATGTAAGTGGGATTGGAAGGTGATCCTTCCCCAGTTGAGCCTTCAAATGAGACCTCAGTCCTGTTCAATACCTTCATTGCAGCCTTCTGAGAGACCCTAAATTAGAGAAACCAGCTAAGCCATATGCAGATTCCTGACCCACAAAAACTTTGAAATAATAAGTGTGTGTTGTTTTAAGCCATTAAATCTGTGGTGATGTGTCACGCAGCAATAGAGAGACCATGCTGTTTCCACTGCATGAATTAGCCTCTTTTTGGCAGAGCGTCCCACCCAAGCCTGTTCTCCTTCTTACATTCCTTGTTTTGGTTGGTGATCTTCTTTATAGCTGGTCTTCTAAGTCATAAACTTGAGAGTCACCCTAGATTTCACCCACTGCCTCCCTTTCCACATATAAAGCGTCACCAAATCTTGTAGACACTAGGTCCTGTACATCTAAAAACCTGTTTCCTCTTCAGTCCCACAGTTTAAGTCAGGGCATAATCATCTCTTGCCTAGACTTCTTCCATGGTCCTGAATGGAGACACCTGCATCCAGACTTGCTCCCCTCGAATCCATCCTCAGACGTATCACTGCCTCCCACACTGCTTCTAGGAGAAGTCTACACTTTATGGCATCCTAGTGTGACATTGTAATTCGATGATGTATTGTGCTACAGACTTCCTGTTACCTCCAGAACCTTCCTCTCATCCAGCCTCCAGAAAAAAATGTTCTATATACTGCTTCAGGGAAGGATTGTGAGACTGAAACAGGAAAACAAAGTCATCAAAATCCTGGCTTTAAGAATTTGGACCAAAATCTTGAAGGACTCAGAGCATATATTTAATACCATGTAGTTTTTAAAGGACATATGCTAGGTCCCAATCCGTTTTCCCCACCCTAGACTAGATAAAGGTTCTGCAGACTGAGGCACAGGAAGGATGCGGGAAAGTGTGAGACCTAAGATATCTGTGTTGCTGAGAAGGGGCTCTGCTTCCTCACTCACTGTCCCCATCCCAGTCCTGGGGAGAAGAATAATAGAAACCACAGGTGGGTTTGGGGGATCAGAGAACGGAGAGACCTGCACCTCGCTTCCAGGGCTGGGAGGAGGGGGCAAACAGAGGGCAAGCCTGGCAGAGTTCCCTGGCACCAAGCCTTGCCTATGAGCACCAGAGACACAGCTGAGTATGGTGCCTAGAAAGACAGACAGGTGGCCATCTAAGTAGACTCTTGATAGGAGGCCACATGGAAAGGAGGCAATATTAGTGGATGCCAGTATAGACAGATGGAGAGGAAGGACAGCCTCCCTTTCCACATATAAAGGCCACTCCCACTCTCTCTGCCCTCCAAACTTAGACACAACCTAGGGAATGGGGAAGGGTCCCCACTTAATGGAGATTTAACATCCACTCCAGGGCAGGAGAGAGATTTGAAATATAGGTTTCACCCTCTCACCAAGATTCTTCTAGAACTCTTTCTATTTCTCCCCCTACTTGGAGAGAAAACATTTGCGAAGCCAAGTGTCATCCTAAAAGGTTGGTGCTTTGGGTAGGAATTTTATTCTTGAGACTTGTAGGATGATGTGAGAAGACTCAAGAAAAAGAATCACCCCAAGACTCAGCCCCAGACATCTTGCCTCCTCCAGCCCTTCCCAAAGAATTGTCTCTACCACATCCCTTCCCTGCCTGCTCCTCATTTGGCCCCAGGGGCTTTCCCCATGAATTCTACTCCATTCCATCTATAGAGTCCTGGAAAGAATCACATCCATGAAAACCACTTAAGGTCACACTCCACTTGTCTCTTCTATTTGGTGCAAGAAACAGGGAGAGAAGAGGACACTCAGGCTCCTTCTATTTCTTTTTTTACCCTTTACCACAAAACTCTCTATTGCCCAAACTATGACTAGCAAGCCAGACATTTCCTTGTAAGCAACCCCAACTCCTTGGCTCCCACTGGACTTTTGTAAGAATCTAGGGGCCTAAGGAGCCCAGAGTGGAATTTTCTGGATTTTAAAGGAAGTTGAAATTGCAGCCCCTGGGGACTTGTGTCTATCACTGTTTCTGTGATGACATGTCCAGAGCACAGGGACAGAAGGGTTTATGGGCTATTAGAAAATGGGAAAAACACAAGCCAGATAACTATTCACTTAGAAGTTAATTCCTGATGCTCCTAACCACTCCACCCAACGACCTTTCCATGGGAGAGAATGATGGATCCTGTACAACACAATCAACAAGCACAGTTGCAGTGAGACATCTGCTGCTTGGTCTTTTGGTCTGGTCCTAACAAGTATTTAGATGCTTGTGTGATTATAAACCTGGGACCATAAAGGAAACAGTGGAGAAGGTGTGTTGTCATTGGTGTGTGCATGTGTGCACGCACGTGTGCATGTGTGTGCATGTATGTGTCATCCCCATTAACTAAGGAAACCTAACGGCAATGTCAGCCTCAGTACAGGATAACTAGCTGCTGTTTCTGTTTCCTCCTGTCATGGACCTGATTTCCCTTTTTTCCCTGACCTTCTCATCCACTTTTAACCTGCATTTCTCCTCCACCTCAAGGCAAATCCAAACTCCTCTCAACCACAGTTCTCACTCTCTTCTTCTAGTCTCTGTCTTCTCATTCATCACATTTTGGAGAGTGAAACAACCTTTCCTCACTCCCTCCCTTGTCCTCTCCTAAAGGGGGTCTGCTCTGTAGCCAACCAGCTCTGCTTTTCAGAGAAACTGCCCTGTGGAGCCAGAATCCCTGTATTCGTTTCCGGTGTCTGCTGTACCTAAGTACCCAACCAGGTGGCTTAAAAACAACAGAAACTTATTGTCTCACAGTTCTGGAGGCTGGAATTCCAAAATCAAAGTGTCAGCAGAGCCATGCACTTAGCACCCTCCGAAGGCTCTAGGGGAGACTCCTCCTTTGCCTCTTCCAGCTTCTGGGGTTGGCCATCAGTCCTCTGCATTCCTTGGCCATGCCATCGGTCCTCTGCATTCCAGCTGCATCCCTCCAAACTCTGCCTCTGTCATCACCTGCTGTTCTCCCTGCGTCTCTGTGTCTTCATGCAGCATCCTCCTCTCTGTATGTGTCTGTGTCTAAATGTCCCTCTTCTTATAAGGGCACCAGTCATAATGGATTAGGGCTGACCCTAATGACCTCATCTTAACTCTACATCTTAACAAGATTATATCTGCAAAGACCCTATTTCCAAATAAGGTCAGATTCACAGATACCAGGGTTTAGAACTTCAACAATTCAACCCTCACAGACCCCATATCCATCTCTGAGTTAAATTGAAAACAAACTAACAGAGACTCATCAGGCTGCTGATTCAAGAGCAGACGCCTATGCAGGCCCAGGCAGGAAGCTGGAAGTCTTTGGTCAGGGAATTCTAGGAAGTGCCCTAAGAGTGGTCTAGAAAAGAAGGACTCTAGGCTCTTGATGGGCACATCTTCTCAACCCATAGACGCTGTACCCTGTAAGGATGAGTGCGAAAGGTAGAGGGTCTGCACAGGGCCCTCTAAAGAATGCCCACCCAAGGTACAGTCCTAGGAGGGCTGCATCAGCACCACCTGGGAGCTCCTTAGAAATGCAGAATCCCAGGTCCCACCCCAGACCAATTAAATCTGAATCTTTGGAAGTGAAGGGTGGGGTAGGTAGCAAGTATCTGGGTGTTCCCCAAGCTCTCCTACGATTCTTACGCATGCTAAAGCTTGAGAGCTGCTGCTTGGAAGCTTGGTTCCCAAGACAGAGTCCATCTTGTCCCTCTAAGGGTCTATGGGCATCTCTAACAGAAGATGCACATCCTCTGCTAGCCACTCAAGTGATGGGGATGTCATTATGTAAAAAGGCAGCCCAGTGCTTTGGTGAAAACATCTCTCGAGGCAAAATTGCATTTCTTGTGTGGAGCAAAAATCTGCATCCCTGTAATTTCCACCTCTTGGTTAATGTTATTCTCTGGAACTCCAAAAGAAATCCGTTCTCTTTTCCAAAAAGAACAGATTGAAGGTATTCAAAAATAGCTGTCATGTCCTCAATTTTTTCCTCCAAAGTCCACCTTTCTACACCCATGTTTTTTCATGTAGAGGAGGAACGTATGACGTACGGGGTATATCAGGATTGAGTGCAGGGCATTGTTGAGTTTGTTTTTAGTGAAGACATTTGATTTGAAACCTTAAATGATATTAAAGCAGAATATGAGGTATTTATTTTGGGGCTGCACTGGGTCTTCATTGCTGCGGTGGGCTTTCTCTAGTTGTGGCGAGCGGGGGCTACTCTTCATTGTGGTGCGTGGGCTTCTCATTGCGGTGGCTTCTCTTGTTGTGGAGCATGGACTATAGGCGTACGGGCTTCAGTAGTTGCAGCACACGGGCTCAGTCGTTGCAGCATGTGGGCTGTAGGGTGCGCAGGCTTCAGTAGTTGTGGCGTGCAGGCTCAGTATTTGTGGCTCGTGGGCTCTAGAGCACAGGCTCAGTAGTTGTGGTGCACGGGCTTAGTTGCTACGCAGCATGTGGGATCTTCCTGGACCAGGGATCGAACCCATGTCCCCTGCATTGGCAGGAGGATTCTTAACCACTGCACCACCACGGAAGTCCCGAGGTATTTTTTAAATGTTTATCAAAAAGGACCATATGTTAGAAATGACCTTCTTAGTTAGATGACAGAAGGGATAAGGATCCCAACTCTTTTTTCCCAGATCCCTGCTCACAGAGGCAAAAAAAATCTAAGACTTACTCAGCTACATACCTACAAAGATGAGAAATATTGGAGAGAAAAATGTGGGAGATTTTGAAATGGGAAGAAGGCATTACTGGCTGTCTTTTATGTGGAGCATCAATGACCATCAGATTCCTTAAATGTGCATGCCTTTGTTTGTATTTGACTAAGCTGTTGACAACCCTGCAGAGACAGAAGTTAACTTGTAGAGAATAGACAGTAATGCAAATAATTCTTGTCATAGAAATGCTAGTTTTGTCCACTGGAATGCAACTGATGTTACTGTCTCTGGATATTGTCCCATTCTGCTCTTTACATTATAAATTCATTTCCCAAATTTCTTAGCAGTCCATATATATGTGGTATATTTGAAAAAGAGGTTATAATACCTTCCTGGTTCCTTCATTGATTAAGGAGTTAAATAAAATCTTAGACCCTTGTTTTTTATTTGGATGAAAGTCACAATTGTACCTTATTTTGAAAATTATCCTTTAGCAAAAGTTTTCCTTATAATCACTCATCTCTCCATCCATCTTTTGGCTTTTATAATTGCTCACATTTTGAGATATAGAAGTACCTAAAATTCCAATACTATTATTGTTATTGAAAGGGGACCACTTCCAGGGCCCAAGAGTGGGCTGTTGTCTAAAACTCGGAAATCAATTATCTGAGGAGACACACATACTGACAAAGCAAAAGACTTTATTGGGAAGGGGTACCTGGGCAGAGGACAGCAGAATAAGGGAACCCAGGAGCACTGCTGTGTCATGTGGCTCGCAGCCTCAGGTTTTATGGTAATGGGGTTAGCTTTCTGGGTTGTCTCTGGTCAATCATCTTGCTTGTGCACACGTTTGGTCCAATTCCTGGAGGCACGCACATCTCTCAGTCAAGATGGTTTCCAGTGCGAGGGTTTCTGGGAGGTTGGCAGGAAATATTATGGGCTGGCATCCCCTCCCTCCTTTTGGCCCCTCCCGAATTCTTCCAGCTGGCCATAGCTTGTCAGTTCTTTGTTCCTTATCAGGACCTCCTGTTGTGAGATAACTAATGCAAGCAGTTATTATACTGCTTGGCCAGGGCAGGTGGTTTCAGTCAATGGTTCCCTAATATTATCAGCATGGACTCTGGAACTGGGCTGCCTGAGCTCAAAATCCAGAACCTTAGTCAAGTTACTTGACCTCTCTGTGCCTCAGTTTCCTCACAAGGTTTTGTGATGAATAAATGAGTTACATAAATAAAGTATTTAGAAAAGGTGTGTGGAACATAGAAAAAAAAGTCTGTTACTTTTTTCTCCTTCAGGCTGCAAGGAGAAAGAGAATTTGTCTCTCACTCTGGACCTGCTGCTGCTTATGGGTCCTAAAACGATAGCCAGCTCCTCTGTTTTTTCTGTGAATGAAGACCAATTTCTAATTTAGGACCCTTTTGGTATCACTACTTTCTAATTTTCTCCTCTGTCAGGGTATTAATATCAAGTAAGGATTTATATCACAGTTTTTATCTGAGGGAACTCAATCTTTTTTTTTAACAGAATGAATTTATCAAATCACTGCTCACCCTTATAATAGCCCTTCAGATGGATCAGATGCCTTTACTACCTTGACTTATTCTGAACATCCCATTGTAGCAGCTGCCAGGAGCCTGCACTCAAGCTGGCCAGAAACATCAGTCACCCTAGTAAAACTGGAAAGACCCTGCTGTCTTTTAGGTGTAAGATTAGGGAACCTACCTGAATTGTCCTTTTGGGGGAACAAGGAAAAGGAGTTTGTTTTAGCTTCCTTAATCTGTTTCTGAGCTACAGGACTCCTTCTTCAGAATTGAGCTCTTACATTCAAGTCTCCAGCAAAGGTTGTTCCTGGAATAGTATTCCAAGTCTCTGGTCCCAGTTTTATCAGTCAGGATGGGCTTGGCTTTGTTACTGTAACAAAAAAAACCCCAATCTCAGTGCCTTGAACAACAAAGGTTTATTTCTAGTTGATGCTATGTGTCCAGCACGTACTGATAGTGGTCTTGCTCTATGGCATCCCCCCAATCCAGGACCCAGGCTGACGGAAGTGCTACCGTTTGGGATTCTCCAGACTCACAGCACAATGAAGAGAACTTGGAAAATCGCAAAATGGCTCTTAAATATTTTTGTCCAGAAGAAGTGACCAATATCACCTCTGCTCACCTTTCACGGCCATGCCTAATTTCAAGTATGGGGCAGTGTGCCTCTCCCATGTGCTCAGAATGGAGGGGAACAGGATATTAGATTTTGATGGACATGGTAATGTTTACCACACCAGTTACGGCTCCTAAGCCTTGACTGCTTTACTGCTCTTGTCCTGATTTATTTGCTTCACTCTCAGCATTTGGCATGGGATGTAATTTCATTTCACTTGGCCTTGCTTCTAACTTGACAACATCCCTGATATTACCTGAAATCTGTGGGGACTAAGCTCCTCAACAGTACAAATTTGCGTCTGCAAACTTCAGGCGTTCTCTAGCAGGCGCCTTTGGTATTGTCCAGAGTAAGCTTGTTTTTCCTTCCAAGTTCTGCCTCACCCAGCCCCAACCTGGGTCTAATTGTAAAACGCATCTGCATGTTTTAAAAGCTCATTATGTAAATGTCTCAGAGTCCATATCCATCAACAGATAATTAAGGGACTGTATACATATTTATGAGTTGGCTTAATATTGCTTTAATGAGGAGGTTTACTGGAAATACCAGATCAAGGAGGCAAGAAGAAAGATGATGGTAACAAAGAGGAGCACAAGTTTCAGCGGTTCCTGGTAGGTCAGGACACTCAGCACCTCACATTTCCCGTCTGCCCACCTTAAATGGGAGGAAGAACCTGGGAAACAAGTAGATAACGTCACTCAGCACTTCTTTGAAAATAAGGCTCTACTTCTTTTTTCCTAAATAAAAGCTATTCGAGGAGGCAGAGTCTCATGTTTTCACCACCTGTAAAAGCAATGTCGCTGCGGGGACGTGGTGAGAAGCGGGGCGTGGCGGCCCCCAGCTGATGCAAAAACTGCAGAGAGGCGGAGCCGCCACACTAGCTCGGGCGGCTTCTCTGTGCGAATTAGAAAGGAGAGGAGGAAAACCACTGGGAAACCCATGCCTCCCTCGAGCAGGCAAAGCCCTCCAGGTGCATGGCTCAGCGAGGAGACGACGCTTTATGGAGAGACATAAGTGACCTTGCCCCAGGTGGGTGAAGCCTACTAGTGCCCGGACACACGGCTAGGTGAGCAGAGAGCGGGCTAGAGTTCAGGCTTTACTCACCCCGCCAGCCAGGCTCCTTTGTACAGCACATAATCCGCACAACCACAGCGGCAGCGCTGTCTAGAAAACTCTGACGGAGCGACCCCCACCAAGAGCTGGCCTGAGTTTATAGGAACAGAAGACCCTTCCCCATTCTACCTCCCAACTTGTCCCTTCAGGTTACCCAGTGGCGGCTCAACCCCACCTTCGGGGCCCCTCTATCGCCCCTCTCTTCTCTACCCACACACAGCCCATTGGCCAGGACTCGGTCAGGTGGCTCCACCGAGTTACAGAGGAAGCTGGGAATTGTAGTCTTGCTGGGTGACCGGGAGGACAAGGAAACTCGGTTTCTTGGCCACAGAGCATTGTCTCTGCCACCGTCCACCCATCTTTTCACTATCTGTTCATCCCTTTCCATTATGCCCGTCACACAGGAAGTACAGACCTCATCCTGAGTGAAGCACCCCAAAGACCATCCAGTGACGCAGCCAGCTCCATGGGCCGATCTCGGTGATGTTGTACAGTCCTCTTCACCAGGTCCACATGTGGCTCCTGCAATCTGGTGACCAGGGAACTAGAAGGCAAGTCATCTGCCTGAACCACTGCCCACACGTTGGAGGAGTAGGGACAGGAAATTAAAACTCTCATTCAGTAAAGGGAAGGATGGAAGAAGCAGTCCTTGACCACAGCAATTCTGAAGTTTCTTGACTTGATCTAATTCTGGTCTCTGGGAAACACTGCCTTGTCTGTCATCCTCCCTGGCATGTCTGAACTAGATGCTGACAAGCACGGTCTCCTTGGAGGATCCACAGCTTTGGGACCCTGATTCTTCCTGGAGTGAGTTTAGAGGCCTGAGATTGTTTTACAACCTCGACAATCAAAGAGTTTTTCTTTTCTTTTAAATTCAGGCTTGTGGTTTCTCCGACAAATGTAGTAGCTCTTCTATTCTATTTGTGTTTAGTCAGCGTTATATGTCAGGGACCACATCCACGTCCTTCCTAGACGTTCTTCTCTAACCTGATTTATGTCTTTGCTTCCTTATACCTCCCAGTCTGTCTGTCTGTCTCTCCCTCTCTTTTAGTAAAAGGCACACATCACATCTTCCCACATTCCCACATTCCATTGGCCAGAATTCACATGTTCCATTTAATTGCAACAGAGCCGGGAAAATAGGGTGTCACTATGAGTCCAAAAGGAAACAAAAATGGGGTTTGAATCCATATCATTACTTCTTTCTCATCTGGCCTGGGAGGTAAGTTATCCTGATTGGTAGCCCCTACTCAAAGCACATATTTGGAGTGAGGTAAGCCTTCTCTGAGAGAAGAGGGGTATTGTTTCTAGAAGAAAATAGGATTCGAAGTAGATAAACAGATTCCAACCCGAATAGAGCTTAAATATTTTGAAGGGCAGAAAGACCTAGCATGGAATCTTGACTTCAACATTTATGAGCCTTGGAGGTCTATAAGAGAGTTACAAGAACTTTCTGGGCCTCAGTTGCCTCATCTGTAGAATGGGGGTAATAACAGTACTTCCTTCATAGACTGTTGTAAACTTAGATAATGTTTGTCATGTACTTGGCACAACACGATGCAAGAGGAAACATCAGTATATGAGAGAGTAGAGGGTACAAGCCTCAGTCTATATATTCAGTTGTGTAAGAAATATAACTTTATTTTCCTATGTCTGAACCTAATGTCTATGTTAAATCCCCCTTTCCTTCTGATGATGGAAACTTCATCTCAGTCGATTCACAGCTTCTCCCTGGGTTCTATGTAAGTTGCAGGGAGCTAATGTGGATTCAGAATGGCAGGGTGAGAGGGTAGCCATCTGTCCTTCTATGTTGTTGCTTGTCTGTGGTGGAATCCACTGAAATGACTTTGCATGTCATTTAGTCTTTGTGTGAGTCAGAGCTGGGCCCTCCCTTCTTCCTAGCCACCAAGCATCTGCAGATCTGCCAACTCCCTGTGTCATGTCTGGGTTACTCCACGGTGCACAGGATACACAGTATTGCCAACGACATCCTGGGACCCCAGAAACCTCTGTAAGTTTGCCTTGGACGTGTCTTGACTCACTGAACAAATATATCTTCTGCTTTCATGGCTTATTGGCTTAGGGACTTCTGGAGTCTTCCCATCCCCCAGCAATGGGGCTCAGATCCATTCTGCTCTTGGTTCCCCAATCTTATCCGCAATGTCCATCATTCAGCATCAACCAACTTCCTGGAGAAATGTCCTAGCAGAATCTAAGACTGAGCTGCCCAGTGCAGTGATCATTCAAATTTAAATTGGGTAAAATATGCTAAATTAGCAATACTAACCACATCTCAAGTGCTCCGTAGCCGTATGTGGCTGGTGGCTACCACAATGTTTGTTATAGAACACTTCCATCGTCCCGGAAAGTTCTGTTGACAACACTGCTCTAGGATCTCTTCCTTGTCTGGTCCTACCGCCATCCCCCACCATCTCAGAATCTGTCTCTGGCCTGGGGTGGAAACCTTGCTCTTACATGATCGTACAATCTCACACCATCCTGTTTCATATCTAGGTCTAGGCTTTGAAACTCAGAAGCCAAGAACTGACTCTTTTGTTCTCTGTGTTCTACTGCGTCATCTCTTCCCTGAGGCACAGAGGATGGGATGCCTATATTACCAACAGAGTGAACAACTTGTCCAGTTTGCCGAGACTGAGAGGATTCCTGGGACATGAGACTTTTGGTTTGAAAACCGGGAAAGTCCCAGACGATCCAGGACAAGTTGGTCACCTCGGTTACAAAGAACCACAAGTTACCAAGGAATGCGGAAAAAAATACCAGTCTTTATAACTCACAGTTACTTCGACTCTGTAGCTAATATTAATCTGATGAGGATTTCACTTTACCCTTCAAAGTTAGATTTGGATATTATATTTCTTCTTCTCTTTCTAGAAGCTTTCCTGCCTCTCTCCCTCCCTAGCCCTGTCACTTGCACGGATTTCATTGGTTCCACCTGGTATTTATTAGATGTACATCTTCAGATCACCTTTCCCCTTGCCCACCTCCCTAGGGTAACTGTTTGAGTATCTGATATTTTCCCCTTTCTGGAAAACTATTGATCCTGAGGTCATAGGAAGAGTGAGACACATAAAAGACTTCTATAGGGCAGACAGAAAGAGCCAGCTCCAAAGAACCCCTTTGGGCATTAAAGTAAGACCTTCAGTGGATTGTTAATAGCTACCTTTTGGCCCATTTCTAAATCACATAGTGACAGTTTCAAACACAGAAGCTCTTACAGAGCTCAGGTCTAAGAGAAGAGACTGCCGTGAGCTGCTGTCACTCGCCTGCTGACTGCCTTGTCCCTCTCCATCCTCTCGCTGACATTTTCCTGCCCTGGCTTATTAGTTTGTGTGCACTGTCTAAAAATACCTTGATAGCAGAAGCTCAGAGGGTTGAAGAAGGAAAAGAAGGAGTCATTCAGTAAGACCATGAATGTTCTTCTTTCACCCAATTCCTTCCCTCAGCAAGATTCAGACCTGAGGAGACACCAGCTTAAGTTCTATCAGACACTCTGACCCATGAATATGACTTGTGCTGTTCTCTGTTCCTGGAAAGTCTCTCTGCCTCCATTAACTTTAACCTGTAAGGTGCAGAAAATATGCATTTTTAACAAACACTCCAGATACTTCTTTAAAAAAAAAAATTTACTGGTATATAAGTCACGTGCCATCCAATTCACCCATTCAAAGTGTACAATTCAATGGCTTTTAGTATATGCAACCATTACCACAATCAATTTTAAAAACTTTTATTATCCCCCCCAAAAAACTCCAGATCCTTTAGTTATCACTCCTCAATTCCCACTCCTCTGTCTCAGCTGGAGGCTGTCACTGATCTATTTCTCTTTCTATAGATTTACCCATGCTGGACATTTCATATAAATGAAATCCTGCAATATGTGGTCCTTTGTGACTGGCTTCTTTCACTTAACATAATGTTTTCAATGTTCTTCCACGTTGAAGCATACATCAGTACTTCATTTCTTTTCATGCCTGAACAATATTCCATGGTGTGGATATACCATATTTTATTTTCCCATTCATCAGTTAATGGATATTTGCGTTGTTCTACCACATATAATATTGCCTATTATAAATAATACTACTATGAAGACTTGGGTACAAGTTTTTGTGTGGACATATGTCTTCATTTCTCCTGGTTATTTGTCTAGGGATATAATTGTTAGGTCATGGGGTAATTCTATGTCTGACTTTCTGAGCAACCATCAGATTGTTTTCCACAGTAGCCACACCATTTTTCATTCTCACTAGCAGAGAATGAGGGTTCAGATTTCTCCACATCCTCACCACATCCTTACCTGCCTTTCTAAATTCTAATCATCCTAGCGGGCGCGAAATGGTATCTCATTTTTGTTCTGATTTACATTTCCCTAATGGCTAACGCAGGTGCTTCTTATACTCACTAAAGTTTGAGAACCTTTGGTATACTGCCGCATAGTATGTGATGGAGTTACCTGCCTTATGGTCCTTACTAGACAGTAAACTTGCAGAAGGCCTGGAGTGCATTACATGGCTACCTAGATCCCCTTCAGTGTTTACCCAGTGCCTGGCCCATTATAGATGCTCCATAAATAAGAGCTAACTTCTATTGAGGGCCTGCACTGTGTCAGGCGTAGGTTACACAAATTAATTCATTTAATCACAACAACAACCCTTTGCGGTAGGATCTAGCATTACCGCCATTTTACAGATGAAAAAATGGAGGCACAGAAAAGTTAAATAACTTGCCTGTATTTGAATTCTGGTTGCATGATGCCAGACTGAATTGTCTCCTGCAGTAAATATCTCTTGAATAAAAGAATGAATTCCAAACTCTGAAAGAAGGAGGAGACGGCAAACTGAGAGGCAGGGCTCACTCCACTATCCATTCACCTGAACAGCCTTCTTTCAGGAAGAACAGCACTAGGAATTTGAGGTGCCTTTTCCTCTAAGTGACTTCATAACACTTCGCAAAACCTCAATTCCTAATGAAGGACATATAAAGTGGCACAGGCTTGGATTTTTTTAAGCCAGATATATGCTAATCCTGAGTCCCAAGCCCATCAGGAAGTATCCATGGTGGAGAATGGAAACAGATGGTGCAGACTTGGATTCTAGGGATGCGTTGGCAGTGAGGTTGAAAGGTAGGAAGACGTCTTTATAGCTTTGAATTGAGCTATTTCATATCAAATGTCTCCTTTTGAGAGTAGGCATGCTAAAGATCAGCTCCGAATAACCAGCATGATTTTCCGCATCCTGTACAGGGTAAATCTTTCAACACATCCTACCAAGGGCAAATTAGAAAAAGGTGCTCCTTTAGTCCAAGCCAAGGTGCATGGGTTGGTAAACTGAGCATGGGCTGGATTTCAGTCCACACCAGCCCACTTGGCTGGGCACCTTTGTTCAGTGCCCAACCTGATCAACCATAAGTGGTCTGTAACTCTCTGTATAGTAAAGAGTCCAGCCCTGGTGAATGCGGGAATCTTGGCAATTAGGGAGTCACTAACCATAAATCAAATAATGGATTGATCAGAACCTCGTAGCTCTTTATAATCCAGGTGGAAGAAACAACTATAGGAGCCAGCAACAAATGATTGATAGAGCCTTTGACACAATGGGTATAGAAGCCAACTAAACCCATGCAGACAGAATCCAAGCCAAAGCCATAACTCAAAGCCAACTCATTCATCTTGACTTCAGTACCTAATCCAGAAAGCCAGGGTGCTCTTGGAGCCCTGAAAGATAGAATACAGCATCAACAAAGAACTGAAGATTTGGAGCTCAGGACCGCAGGCAACCTGCTTGCCATGGAGCCAGACCAACTTCCAGAACACATCTTGCTTCTTAGGCAATTGACAGAGCCATCTATGACACAGGCTTTGTGAGGTGGCCGCACCGAGATTCTAGCCAGTAACCAGCCACAACACCATGTATGCCTGCCTGGAAGCAAGTCCAGGAAGCAGGCCATGGGGAATGGGAGCAGGTGAGAGGCTGTACAAGGTACTCAAGCATCTGTCAGAGGAAGTGATGACATAGAGCAACATCCACTGTTATTTGTGTCTCTCCAAATGCCCAAGTCCGCTGACACACAGCTCCAAATGACGTGGCGTTGTTGTGGCTTGCCAAGGGACCATGGTCACAGATGGGATAGCAGCGTTCAGAGAGAGAAAGAGAAAGACAGGCAAGTTCCACATGGACAGAGAGGAAGAGCTGTATATTGTAGTGGGCAGTACACAAACAGAGACACAAATCTAATAACAAGAATATTTATAATAAATAATAAAATTACTGAAAATTTGCTACACCTGTGCTATGCCCTTTATTCATATTATCTCACCTGTATTGTAAGGCACATAACAGTCCTAAGAAGTGAGTATTATTTGTAAGCTTCTTATAAGTGAGGACACTGGAGCACAGAGAGGGTAAAAACTTAACCAAGATCGTACAGCTTATAAGTAGTAGAGCCTGGATATGGAGTCCTGCAGTCTCACTCTAAAACCCAAGCTCTTAACTGCGTCCTTATTTTGCTTTTCAAAGGACTGTCTATTGGTATCTATGAGGTCTCACCTATGGGTATATGAAGCCAAAATGGGTCTTTGAAGCCACTATCATACACACTGTGCATGTTGTACACACATACAAACACACATAAGCACATATATCTTTCCAAGAAATATTGATTGTGCTCTGCCCTTTGATGTGTTTAATATTGCCAACAACTCTAGGTTGTTAGGAGGAAAGCATGGTCCCTGCCTACGACAAATTGTTTCTAGAAATGGCTGCAATAGTGTCTTTCATCACTCATGTCTTTTGCAATGGGACTCCGTCAATCCTCTCATCAGTAGGTGGGGTCTATTTACCCTCACCTTGAATCTGGCTTGGTGGTGTGACTTGCTTTGCTCAACAGAATACAGTAGAAGAGATATTCTGAGACACTCAAGTACAAAGTTTAAGAGCACTGGCAGCTTTCACTTTTCTTACATCTCAGCTGCCATGTAATCTGACTACCCTGAGACTGCCATGCTGTGAGGAAGTCCAAGCTAGCCATGTGAAGAGAGGGTGGCCACATGGAGGAGAACCAAGGCATCATATATCTGGGTGGACTTCATGGACCTTTCAATCTATAGTCAGAGTTCTCCAGAGAAACAGAACCAACAGAAGGTAGGTAGGTAGGTAGGTAGGTAGATAGATAGGCAGACAGACTAAGGAATGGGTTCACATGATTATGGAGGCTGGCAAGTCCAAAATCTGCAAGGTAAGCCAGCAGGGTAGACCCAGGGAAGAGCCAGTGTTGTGGTTCAAGTCTGAAGACCATCAGGCTGGAGACCGGGATACTACATATGTTTCAGTTCAAGTTCAAATGTCATCTAGTAGAGAATTCCTTCTTGCTTAGGGGAGGTCATTGTTTTGTTCTATTCAGACTGTCAACTGATTGGATGAGGCCCACCCACATTATAGAGGGCAGTCTGCTTTACTCAAAATCCACTGATTTAAATGTTAATCTCATCCAAAAAACCTTTGTAGAAACATCAGAATAATGTTTGACCAAATATCTGGGCACCACAGTCCAGCCAAGTTGACACACAAAATTAATCACTACATAGTCCAACCCAACCACCAGCATAATGCAGTTGAGTGAGCCCTGCCTGACACCATGTGGAACAAAAGACCCAACCAGCTGAGCCCTGCCCAAATCCCTGACTCACAGAGTCATGAGAAACAGTAAATTACTGGTTTCAAGCCATTGAGTTTTAGGGCTGTTTGTCATAGAGCAATAGAAAACTGCCCTAATGGAACTTATAATTTAGTAAACTTAACAAGTAAAAAAACACATAGATGTATACTTATACATTTAATACATAGTAAGGGGGGAAGAACAGAATGGAATTGTTCCTTCATTGCATTTATTAAACTCTTAATAAGTAAAAATTTCAGGGCATTGGTAACAAGATCATCCTCTTCCAGTCTCTGACTCTAACTTGCAGTGATTACTGGCAAATCACCTTTCTGGACCTTGGTTTCTCCATCTGTGAAATGGGCATGGTAGCAGTCATCCTCTCTGCCTCATAGGCTCTTGTGAAGATGAAATGAGACAAGAAACAAAAGTGCTATGATTGCTGAAAAGTCCTCAGCAAGCTGTATCATAACAAGATAAATGTTTCCTTGTGCTAAAAATGCAAAATTGCTTTATAATTTATTGCTGAAATGGAAACATCTGGCCAAGGAAACTTGAAAGAAGCAGAAACCTTTCTGACCAAAGCAATTGCATATAATAGCTGGTCCCTGGAGTCTCCTCTTTAAGCTCTGATTTGCCCATTACTTTGAGTTGTATTTTGAAATATGTCAGCCTTGCTTGTTTGCACATCTGCTTTTTCTATTTTTACTTTTGACCAGAATAGAGAAAGAAAGCATTATAAATGGTAAATATCCATTCTTGGGCATTCGTTTTATATATATATATATATATATATATATATATATATCCATGAATTTATTCACCAGTATATCTTTTAATTGTAGTTGTAGAGAAAACTGAAGTCAAGTACAATTATATAGGAATTTTATAAGCAGCCTCAGCAAGCTGCAATTATCCTACAGATGAATGAGATTTCCACCTGGGTTATGAAACAGTGAACCCAGGAGCCAAATCCAATCATGTCTTGTCCCTGTTTAAAAACTCCTTAGTGACATCCCCATGCCCTCTAAGTTCCTTGTCGTAGCATTGAGGTCCTCCATGATCTGGCTGTTGCTTTCCTCTCCAGCCTTGCCTCTCACTACTCACATTCTTGGGTTTCATGACCTGTTAATGCAGGTGTCTCATCTCCAGCCTCTGCATAAGCTTTTTCCTTCTCCCTAGCACACCAGCCCCCTTCCATCTTTGCCAGACTAACTCCTTCATCCTTCATGTGTAGCTTTAGATGATCTGTCTGAGAAATCTTCCCTAAACCCCTAAGACTGGGTTTGGTATCCCTCATCTGTGACCCCTTAGCCCCTTACCTTTAAGGTAGTTTCACATTATAATTTCCAGAAGGCTGAAGACACAACTCTCACACAAATACATCATGAGCCTATGTCAAAGATTCATTTAATTCATTAATGAGGGTGCCAGCAGGGTAATAAAGCTGGATCAAAGGAACATAAGAGAAACTGATTTATATGGGGTCAGTGAAAGAAAGAATGCTGATGTAAGATTGCTATCTTAGATCCAAAATTGGATGTAATATAATGTCCCATAGGCAATAAAATCATAACCCTTCGGAGCTGTCTTTTCCAATGGACAGAAATCATCTACATCTTTACCAGACAAAAATGATTTGCAATGTATCAATTTCCTACCAATTAAGATCTAACTTTTCAAGGACTAGATCCTAACTTATGTAGTAATAGTTAGCCAAATCAAGGCTGTCAGAAGACCTATGGGCTGGCCTATTAGACAATACTTTAGTATGACATTGAAAGGATACACTGTCATCTTTCTGGAAAATTTCTTTTTATTACCATTAGCATTCAGACTCTGTATTATAATGACCTGTTATCTTGTCTGAAATTCCCAGCAAACTGAAAAGCTTCTTAGGGACGAGGTCGTGTTTTGGGTCACTCTCGTAGCCTCTGATCTTAGCTTAGTCTGTAGTAGGCACTCAGATTATTGTTGGATGAATTAAAAGATTTCTTCTGGGAGGATTAAAGTAACCCCCTCTTAGGAGTTTCCCACAGATCAGGCCGCGAGCGATAGAAATCTGTGCAGTGATCGCAGCCCCCGCACCTCTCCAAACCCAGCTGAGTGTGGCCCGAAGCCCCTTAAGCATTTCTCCAGCTTCCCACAGCTGCACAAGCCCAAATTGTTGCCCTGATGGTCAGACGTGGAAAGCGAAATAAAAGAAGCTCATCTCCTGTACTGTGTCTCCATTTAAGAATCAGGAAAAATGGGGTCCTTCCCTGTCAAGCCCCCTGCCCATCCACAGTCCCAGCAGGAAGGCTAGAAACCTCAGCCCTCCCAAGCTGGCCGCCTCACATCTTTGTGCTGCTGCTGGGAGCAGCACATGCTATTCCTGGATTCACCTCTCCAGGGACAGCTATTGGGGCTGCAGGCACACTACTCATCATTCTAATAGGCGTGTGGGGCAGCCCGGTTTTCTCACAGAGAATGAGCCTGTACAATTTAAATCAAGACTAATTTATGCATTTCAAATACTTGTTGCCAGGATAGATAAACCGCCTTATTTGTGACTTGTTTTTATTAGCACAGGAGGCAGGTAAAACATCATCAACTGATGGGAGGAGGGGCGGAGGCAGGCCTGATTTTCAGTTATTCAGGGTCAGGGAGTGTCCAGAAAAAGGAGGGAGTAGGGGTGGGGTACGCCCCAAATAACTTTAAGTTTTGAGGGGTCGGTCTGGAAAAAAGCAGACTCGAAACAGTATAAGTGAGGGTGACTTTATCACTTTACATAACACCTTTGTCAATCTTGTGGAGAACTTGGAAAGATGTCAGGAAAGCAGGGAGTTATCTGGGCAAGAGTTTGAGACTTTTTGTCAAGGGGTAGGTTCCAATAAGCCCATGGGCACTGGTAGAAGGTAGATTGGGACCATGTGAAAGGAGAGAAAGCAGAGAAAGAACAAAAACACAGGAACAAAGGCCTGTATTTCTTAGGAGCAGAGTAGATAACTCGAAATCTAGGGAGTGGGCGAGGTTTGCCATTAGAGCACCCAGTTTCTCATTCTGGGCCTTTCCCTACCCTAGGGAACCCCTTGCACCCTGTGTGCTCCCTCCTATGCCCTGTCCCAAAACCCTAGCCATTTGCCCCTTCACTGTGAATTGAAAGCTGTGTGTTCTCCTCTTGCGGTGGTACTCACCCTTAAGGTTTTTCTCTCTGAAAAAGCATTCAAGTGGCAATAGAATTTATCATCCATCCAGGGGTATTTTTAGCATCCTTTAAAATTACACCAGAACAATAGGTATAAACCAGAACTGTCCCAGAAGGGTCCTGGGCAAACCAAACCTAAGGTCATCCTAGAAATGCAAGGCCTTGTCTCCTGTTTACGGAATTGTGGGCATCACTGAGCATGTGGAAAGAGGTCTTTGATTCTTTCCCAAGGAGAGGGTAATGAAAGGAAGTGGAAGGGAGCAGAGATGTATTAGGATGCTCCCAATTGCACATAACAGAGTATTCAGCTATTGTGGGCTTAAATTAAAAGGATTTAATTTTTTCACATAACAGGTGATCTAGAGGGAGATGATTCCAAGCAAGATCAGTGTCTCAACCGTGTCAGGGCTTCTCTGAGGATCTCTTGCCACTCTCCCTCATTATTGCAAAATGGCTGCCAAGGCTCCATACATCATGTCTTAACAAAAGCATATTCAAAGGTAAGAAGAAGGAGATGCGGCTTTTCCTCGTATCTCTTTTATCACACAGATTTTATCTTGCCCAGAGTTCCCCCAGCAGAGTTCCCTTCTGTTATCAGTTTAATTGGCCGATATTGGGTCACATGACTATTGCCAGAGCTGCAAGGGCAGCTGTAAAAGTAAGAACCTACATTTTCTGCCTCTGTGATAGGCAATGGATTCTGCTGACTTGAAGAAAGTTTGAGCAACTGACAGTGTCTACGGCAGTGTGTCGCTGGGAGGTTCAAAGGGGATAATTCATAGAAAGCTCCCTGCATATTTTTTGACATAAACGTTGATTCAATAATGTTGGAAATTTATATCAATTTATACAGTCCTGGACAGAGAAATTTTTTAAAGAATGAGAGATAGGAGTATAGATCTAAAGGCAGGTAATTTTGCTTTCTCTGCCTGTCCTTCTCCATTTTGCAACCAAGAAGGCAGGCAAGATTCAGCCTACACTCAGCCTTTGTGCTCACCCCACTTCAAGACAACCTCGGGCTACAGAGCTTTTATCTTTCACCGACACCAAATTTTCCATTTCAGCCTGCATAAACGGAACATGAGAACACCCTACAGCCTGTATTTGCTGCATGTTTCTGCGGATGCCAGTAAAGCAGGATTTCTAGTAATGGGATCAGTAACCTGAGTAAGAGAACTGAAAAGGCAAGCCTGAAACTATCCCGCCTGTTATGTTCCAGTGAACAATGAAAGCACAGTAATGGGAAACACTGCCTTGTGACATGTTTGAGCCCGTCCACCCCTGCTAGGTACTATTATTAGCAGCAATATTAATAAATGCTTCTGACAGGCAGGAAAGGTTCAGAGTGCTGGAGAGTCGCAGAGTGTGCCAGACACATAAACTGCCTGCCCCAAGCGGCTCACAATCATGAAGGATACAAGACAAGGCCCAGATGTCAGAAAACTCGATGACCAGGGAGGGGTTCTTGCGGGTGAAGCAGGGAGATTTTTTCAGAGCTGTGCTGGGAGCAAGGGAGGCTTTAGCAACAGCTCTCTGGCTGGCCATCTCACTAGAGGAGCTCTTCTTGGGAAACCATTGGAGAGATGATAGCAGACAAGTGACAGTCACTTTGAATGTCACCTCTACCACCTTGGAGTCTTGAGGGAAGAACTAAAGACGAGTCCAGCCCTCTAGCTAACGGAGGTTAGGCTGGGACAGAGACTGCTAACTGTTCCCCAGAGGCTAGACTCTTTCTAACTTTTAGAAACACAACTCTCTGAGTTAGCAGGGAACTCTTGGAAATTGAACTCCTCAAGTGATAGCTAGAGACCACCTGTCCTAGACGCTGACCTCCGGCCAATGGGTTGAGAACAGAAGTCACGCCTGTGCCTTGCAAATCACGGCTTTTTTATACGGGAGCTCCAGGCCTGCATTTCCCTCCCCCCCTCCCCGACCCCGCTGCTGTCACCTGCTGGGGAGTGGCTCCACCTGGAGCTGCTGCCTCAGACCCAGAGAAGGAACCCCCAGTCAAAGATGGCAGCTCTGTCCTATCAGCCTCCTATCCTCCCAGCTCTCAACCTCTCACCCTCCTCTGTTCCATCAGATGGAAGAAAAACAAACTTCTGCCCTACTTAAGCCACTGTATTTTGAGGTCTCTTTCTTATAAGAGCTTATCTCACACCACATTCCCAGGCTCTGAACTCAAGGAAGAGAGCCAAGCCTTACATGCGTAGGGGGTTAATAGTTTACACACATCACCTTTATCCTGCTCTCCTCTCTCGCCCTCACCCACCGGGCTCCCCTGAACTGCCTGCTTTTCTGTTCCTTGAACTCATTCATTTCTTTCCCATCTCAGAGCCCTTGCCCTCTGTATTAGTTTGCTAGGGCTGCAGTAACAAAGTACCACAGACCTGGTGGCTTAAATAACAGAAATCTGTTGTCTCACAGTTCTGCAGGCTGCAAGTCCAAAATCAAGGTGTCAGCAAGGTGGGTTCCTTCTGAGGTCTGTGAGGGAAGTGTCTGCTCCAGAGCTCTCTCCTTGGCTTGTAGATGCCGTCTTCTCCCTGTGTCTCTTCATATTGTCTTCTCTCTATGTCTGCCTGTGTTCACATTTCCCCCATTTATAAGGACACCAGTCGTACTGGGTTAGGGCCCACCCTACTGACCTTATTTTTACTTAATTACCTCTGTAAAGACTCTCTCTCCAAATAAGGTCACATTCTGAGGTACTGGGGGTTAGGACTTTAACATATGAATGGGGGGGGGGAGATACAACTCAGACCATAACAGCCCTTCCTTTAGAACATGAACTTCATTCACTGGTACAGAGAAGGTAGTCATTAATCTTTACTGAATGAATCAATATATAAATATTCATCATTTTTATTATATCAACATCATGATCATTTTCAATTAGAAGTCTTTAACTGGCATTTCTATACTTCTATAGTTGATATTAATTGATATTTACTTGACACATAATAATTAACATGAATAATAATATCCTGGAATTTTGGAAAGATCCCAAAATGCAATTTGAATAATTGGACAGAGATTACACTAAGCTCAGTATAATTTTAATGTTGATTGTATTTTATTAATATAAAATTTGGTCATTCGTGGATGGTTTTATAATAACCACCAAATATCAAGAATGTTTGTTTTTACTCTAGTCTAAAAGAACTTGAGGGTTTAAGTAACATACCAAAAACGGGATTTCAATAAAATGAGAATAAAAACAGATAAAGTTGGATTAAGCAAAAAGGAAAAAAAAAAAGAGCAAATGTTCTGACCATCAGAGTCATTATAATTGCTCTACTAATATGTGGAATCTAAAATATGACACAAATGAACCTATCTATGAAACAATAATGGAATCATGGACACAGGGAAGAGACTGGTGGTTGCCGAGGGGGAGGGGGTTGGGGGAGGGCGGAGTGGAAGTTGGGGTTAGCAGATGTGAGCTTTTATGTACAGAATGAATAAACAACAAGGTCCTGCTGTATAGCACAGAGAACTATATTCAATATCCTATGATAAACCATAATGGAAAAGAATATTTTTAAAAAGGAATGTATATATACGTATAACTGAATCACTTTGCTGTATAGCAGAAATTAATACAACATTGTAAATCAACTATACTTCAATAAATAAATAAAAATTGCTCTACTAGAGCATAAAATTATATTCAAAATTTGGGCAACACAGCAGCAGATACAAACAATACCTGAGAGGAAGATTTATAGCAGTACTTCAGGAGACAGAAGATTTTTACCTTGTAGAGAACTCAGAGAAATTTCCACAGGGGCCAATCTAGAGGGCATAGCTGTCCCCTGCATCATTCAGTATCTTCTACACCAGTTTCATGCAGAATTCAGAAGAGGAATTTAAGCTGTTTCTTGTACCCAACGTCATAAAAGTCAAGCAACTACATTAAAACATAATTTAGTGACGGTGCATAGTGCAAGTATGAGGCCTTCCACCCAAGAGTAGCACTTAGAATACACAGAAGAGTAGCTACCTACCACATCCCTTAAATTCTCTCTCCTAAATCTCATTTCCATTCAACTGGGCTCTTTGCAGGAATGGGCTCAAGTGCAGTGCTTAAGGGAATCAGACATCTGGATTTGAATCCAGGCTCCACCACGTCTGAGCTGAGTGACTTTAGGTAAGTTACTTATGTATAAAATGAGGATGATTATAATGCTTATTTTATAGGTTTCTGGTGAGGATTAAATTAGATAACGTACATGAAGCTCTTAATACAATACTTGGCACATGGTGAACACTCAATAATGTTAGTGGTTATTAATAGCAGTCTATTCTTGGATCACAGGTACATAAATATACTTTGGAAACCACATGGGTGAGTGGTAGAGTTCACATTCCCTTATGAAAATCAAAGTGCTCCAGTGGGATTCCTGCTTGGATGGAAGTCTTCATGGTCCTGTAAAGGAAGGATACTGCAGAATCTGTTCTCCTTTCACTAGAACACCTCATTCTCTGATAGAAAACAGGTGTTCACTCCATTGACAACTTTCCAACAGTAATGCCCTCATTATAACCTCTAGTTTCATTTCTTGGCATTAATTTACTTGATTAAATAGAAAGCAAAGAGACTCTAATTTACCCAAGTCTAACTAAACACACACACACACACACGTACACACTTTTGTATAGATAACCCATCTGTTGTACAACAAAGAGTTTGAATTGCCTTTGTCCCTGGTTCCTGGGAGGGAGACTCTGATGGGCAATTCCCCATGTAATAGGCTTGTCTTTGTTATTCATGAGCATTTTGGATCACAACTAAGGTTAAACTAAATGCTGAAATGATTGAGGCTGGGAGCTGAAAGATCAGAAAGATCAACCATGTGATTAGAAGGTTGGGGCTCTGAGCCCCTTCTATCAGTGGGAAAGGTGTGTCTGTTTCATAACCTCCATGGCCTGGGATTACACATAATCAATTTCGTTCACAGTCCTCTGATAAGAACTAGCTGTGTGGCCTCATCTGGATGCAGGTGGGGCTGGGAAATGTAGTTCTTCTCTGGACTGCTCTTCCCAGACAGAGTTCTATAATTTGGGAAAGTGGGCATAAATTTTGGTGGACTGTTAGCCATCAGAAATCGGTTAAAGGGTAGACCCATGACATGACCCAAGCAACCAATCAGAGGACGCCTGTGGGATTGATATTGGAAAGCTAGGAGAAAAAGAGAACCTTTGGGGGTGGGGTGGGCAGAGGAGATCTGAATTTGGACTTTTGTAGCCATTTTCTCTGCGATGAAGTCAAGGTGTCTGCAAAATGAAAACAGGCAGAGAGGAAGAGAGACAGAGACAGAGGGAGAGATTCAGAGGAAGAGAGAGAGAAAGAGAGAGAGAGACAGAATTTGAAAACGAGTGAGTCCTGGTGGCCACAAGAGAACTGGGGCTTTGTCAGTGACTAAATTAGTGGCCTTGAACAAATTACTTGATATCTGAGATCCACTGAGATCTGCTGATACCAGTTTTCTTATTTGTTTCAGTACCCTCATCAGCCTTTTTTATTCTGTTGTGTCCTTTCCAATGTCCACCTGCATACTAATGCATCTTTCATTCATCATGGCTCCATTTCTAAGGTGGAGCTCAGCTGAGAACTACAAATGTATTTTTGTTTTAACGTTGCCTTCTTATTGTAGCGTATGCAAAACCTGCGTGAATTGTTGGGTTTTCTTTGTGTCCCCAGCGCATGGAGGGCATCAGTCCTTCTGTGTGGCTCACTCGCTCCGGTGCCCCTGGGATGCAGGCGATGTTGACCCCCACTCCACGTGGTCTCAGATCGCTGTGCTCTGGAGTCGGGTTTGTGTCTCTAGCAGCGCTACCCATTCCCTCGGCCGGCCTGCTGTCGCTTCTCGCTGCTGCTAATCTCCTCCCTAACGAATGCTCAGTTGCTTAGATCAAGGTCCAAGAATGTGTCCTTGTCTGCCCTCCCTTCGAGTAAAGTACAACTGTGCCCCCAGAGACCCTTTCCATTGACTTCAAAGTTAAGTTCTAGGTGCTTGGTGGCCAGGCATTCCTAGAAATATGATCCCAGAGAAGCAGGGCATTATTGAAATGCCTGCCTGTTTACCTATTTAGCAAAAATACGACATGCAAGTCATAAGACTAAGTTTACAAACCACTCTCTTCTTAAGCGATTAGGCTTCCAGAAATCTTTGGCCCCTGAAAGTTTTCCATGAACCCGGACAGCCAATTAGAAGAGAGACAGACAGCTGCCTGCTGAAGATTTAATATATACTCTTCATCCTCAGTAGGGCTTGGAGGTCCTCCCCTCAGGGCTCTCTGGAGAAAGCCCACACTCGCGTGCTGTCAACAAGGTCAAAATGAACATCAGATCTCTTGGGGGATATTTAGAAATAGAGATCTGAAGGTTAGAATGAGTCAAAGGAGGTGAAATAGTAAACGTTTACAGGGTGGTCCTCTCTCCCTGAGAAAGGGTGGGTAGTGATGGAGAAATTGTGTTTACTAAACAGCCAGATAGTAAATATATTTTAGGCATTGCATTCTATATACAGTCTTGGTTGCATATTCTTCTTACTCTTTTTTTTTTTTTTTTTTTTTTAAATTTTATTTATTTATTTATTTATGGCTGTGTTGGGTCTTCGTTTCTGTGCGAGGGCTTTCTCTAGTTGCGGCGAGCGGGGGCCACTCTTCATCGCGGTGCGCGGGCCTCTCACTATCACGGACTCTCTTGTTGCGGTGCACAGGCACCAGACGCGCAGGCTCAGTACTTGTGGCTCACGGGCCTAGTTGCTCCGCGGCAGGTGGGATCTTCCCAGACCAGGGCTCGAACCCGTGTCCCCTGCATTGGCAGGCAGATTCTCAACCACTGCGCCACCAGGGAAGCCCTCTTCTTACTCTTATTCCTCTTTTTTTTTTGGTGTTTTGTTTTTTTTTTTAAACAATGCTTTAAACTGTAAAATGATTAGCTCATGGGATGTACCGAAACAGGCCAGATTCTGCCCACAGGCTGTAGTTTGCTGACTCATGTTGGAGCACTGAGATGTGAGTCCTGGACTTGCCACCGCTGGCTGTATGTATGTAAGCTTTCCAAGACTCAGTGTCATCACCTGTAAAATGAGAGTACCACAGGCTTTTGACTGGGGTGCTCTGTCACAGTGCCCAGCACCTAGTGGCATTCAGTCCATGAATAGTGGCTGGTGTTGCTATTTCCTGATTTGCCATAGAGTCTCATTTTAATGTGGTAAATCCATACAATGGAATATTATACAGCCTTAAAAAGGAAGGAAATTCTGACCCATGCTACAACATGGATGAACTTTGAGGACATTATGCTAAATGAAATAAGCTAGTCACAAAAAGGCAAATCTAGTACGATTCCACTTATAGGAGGTACCTAGAGAAGTCAAGTTCATAGAGACAGAAAATAGAATGGTGGTTGCCAGAGGCTGGAGGGGAGGGGGAATGGGGAGTTTTTGTTTAATGGCAACAGAGTTTCAGTTTTGCAAGATGAAAAGAGTTCTGGAGATGGATGGAGGTGATGGTTGCACAACAGTGTGAATGTACTTAATGCCACTTAGCTGTACACTTAAAAATGGTTAAGATGGCATATTTTTTTTATCACAATTTGAAAAACACATAGGAGATATATATCTCATATATTGAAAAATAAAATAAAGGAGTAGGGAGTGTTGTAAGGGGTGTGAAGTTTTAGACAGGGTGATTGAGGGAGGCTTCCCTGAGGAGGAGATATTTGAGCAAAGACCTGAAGGACGGAGGGGAGAAACCATATGGGTTTGGTGAGCAGAACGGTGTTCTAGGTAGTGGGTATAGTAAGTGCAAAGGCCCTGAGGTAGGAGTGTGCCTGGGGGATCGGTGGACTGGAGCAGAGCAAGTGAAAGGAAGACGAGATCCAAGAAGGAGGAGGAGTATCAAGGTGGGAGACTGAGGGGACAGTTGCACAGGATTTGGGCCACTAGAGGCACCTGACTCTTCCTGTCAGTGAAATGGTCAGGTATTGCAGGTTTTGAGCAGAGGAGTAACGAGAGCTGACCTATAATTTTTCTTATTGAGGCATAATTGATGTACAATATCACATTAGTTTCAGGTGTACATCGTAGTGCTTCAATATCTATATGCATTTCTA
The DNA here is from genome assembly GCF_009873245.2 of Balaenoptera musculus. Lineage (NCBI taxonomy): Eukaryota > Metazoa > Chordata > Mammalia > Artiodactyla > Balaenopteridae > Balaenoptera > Balaenoptera musculus. The sequence goes on from NC_045794.1 coordinate 77,863,146, forward strand.
AATGGGTGCTGACCTATGTTTTAACAGAATCTCTCTGGCCACTATGTTGAGAGAAGACCCAGGGACCAAAGGTGAGGCTGGGAGACCAGCCAGGAGGTTATAGCGATTATCGAAGCCAGGGATGATGGAGGAGTGAACAGGGTGAGAGTGAAGGAGAGACTTGGTGGGATTAGGGGTATATTTTGAGACAGAGTCAACAGGATGTGCTGAAGAATTGGATGTGATGGGTGAGAGAAAGAGAGGAGTCAAGGATTTCTCCCAAGTTTGGGACCTGAGCCAAAATTTCCATGGTTTACATGACACATTCATATTAATTATCTCATTTGCATCTCACAGTCAAGGCCTCATAGAGGTTGCAATTCCAGGGCTCAGGCTTGGGAGCTGCCAGGCCTGGGTTAGAACCCTGTTTCTGGTACTCGTTAGCAGGGTGGCCTAGGCCAAGACCCTTAACATCTTTGAGGCTCAGTTTCCCCACCTGTAAAATGGAGATGCTGACATTTAACAGATTTGTTATTGTGAGGACTGCAGCCCCTGGGACCCAGGAATTGGTCACTTGTGGTAGCTGTTATTATTGTTTCAACACAACTGGAATTAGAACATGGCCCTTTGCCCCCAGTCCTGGGTTCTTTCCCCGAGTTCTCTTTTCTCCATTTCTGGACAGCTTCTGGTCAATTGATCGTTCTTGGGAATAACATTCCATTTTCAACATTTTAATTCTACTCGATCTCATTGAAGAAATGTTTTCTTAACCAATAGACTCTTTTCTAGGAGTCCGGGACAGTCCTGGAGTTGGGGCATGGTTATGTGTGTGCTTGGGGGTGAGGGGACAGCTCTTTGAATGATTTTTGCTTGGTTTCACCCCCTTTCAAGCAGAAACAACATGCTCCAGCCTCTTCTCCCCTGGCTTAGGGCGTTGGGCTGAATTGACCAGACATTTTAGCATTTATCAAGCACTGCCTCACTCTGACTAAAGACTTAGTTCCAGAATAAGAGAACAGAGAACACTTGCCTCTCCCTCCTCCCATAATTTAGTGCACAGACAAGGAGATGGGAAGAAATGTTGACGCCATCACACAGTGGGCCATGTGGGGTTTGAAGGAGGGGCGAGGTGGGTGAGCAGAACAAGCCCTGCACTGGGAGTCTTGGCCCCTGGGTGCGTGTTAGCTGTCAGTCACAAAGTGCAGCCTTTCTGAGTTTTCGAGTCTTTGACCATAAAATGAGAATTACAGTATCTGCCCCTGAACCTCACGGAGGATCAAATGAGAGAAAGTAGGTGAATGAAAGCTGTCATAGGTCATGAATAATAATATTGATTAAATTCAAATGCATAAGCCATAATCCCAAGCATCTTCTGCTGTATCCCAAATCTCCTTCATTAGGGTTACCTGGGGTTGCTTAATAAAGTGCTGAATTCTGGGGCCCAGTCCGGCCCAAGTCTCCTCTCCTCTCCTCCCACCCCATTCCCCACCGCCACCCGGCACCAAGCAATTCTTAAACACATTAAAGCTTAGATCTACTGGTCCAGGAGCTAACTTTGATGGAATAGAAAAAGGGATAAGGTATAATTAAGTGCCCGGAGATTCTTGGCATTCACATACCGATAATATAAATGATGGATTTTATTCATCACGTTTGAATCTTCCCAGTGGGTGGTACATAGAGTTCCATTTAAAATAGCTGGGTAAGGCCACTTGTCAGAATTTTAAAGAAGCAATGTGAATTGTTACACGTTTCCCTTCTGAAGGGACAAAAGGGAATGTGGAGCCTTTTTTCTAAAGATGAATTTCCAATGTTCTTTCCATGTGTTCCTTCTTATGCCCCCAGAACACTCAGCCTTGGCTTTTCTTGGTACTTTGCCAAGTGCCACAAAATCAAGGACTTGCTCCTTTTATGCCAGTATTTCAGAACTGGGCCCTTCTCCCACAGCCATTCCGTCGCTGTGGCCAAATTAGCAATCACACCTGCATGTTGATCTGGGCAGGTGCCCAGAGGACAGCCTGTCCTGGTTGAAAGCAGGCCCTGAAGTTTTTGCTGCCCTCTGACTCGGCAGGACCCAGATGCCTCCAAAAGCCAGATGGGCCCTGGGGGTTTCTAGACCCTCCGCCTGCAATCTTTTAACCAGACAACAGGCCTATCAGCTCAGTGGCCAATCCCAAAGTTTTCAGCTGGGCATTTCTCCATCTACTCAGGAGGCAAGAAGCTTTGTGGACACACAGATGTTCCAGAATCCACTTGGAATACACTGAGCATGTGGCAGAGGAAGAGGGCAGGGGGCGTTGTAAGAATGACCAGCGGCACTTAGAGCTTCCTTCCTTGTATGGTCGGCACAGGTCCTTTGCTTCTCTGATCCTGTGAGCCCGTGTGAAATGCCCAGGGACTTCTCTCCACACATACCACACGCACACACACGCATGCACACACACACACTGCTGAGCGCTATAGACGCAAAGAGGCAGCCCTTGGCTGCCTGATCATGGGGCATCTCATTGGTCCCTAGAAATGAGGAGAAACAGACACGCTGCCTGCTGAAACAGAGCCCAGAGCCTGCGGTGACCTGAGGAAGATAACACCCCTTCACTCAGGACACACAGAAACCTTAGAAAAGGTGTGAACGTATGCTTGTGTTGAGGTTATCTAGATATCTGGGGGCCAGGATCCCCCAGCAGACAGCTGCTTTACATTATTGTTTTTGTTATTATTATTTGCACAGTTCCCATGGATCCACTGTGGGCCCCCCCCCCCACCAACGCACATTGCTCCCATCTGGAATGCCCTCCTTCTCCCTATCTGAACCCTATGCATCCTCCTCAGGGCTCACCTCCTCCATGCTCTCTTCCCAGGCCACCGGAGGCCCCACTGATCTCCCACAGCTCCAAGAGCTCCTACCGGCCATCTTCCTCCTATTATCCTGTGCATGCAACCCTTCGATTCCCAACTAGGTTCTGTGGCAGGCACCACGCCTGGTGTCCTTTGTTCCCTCCCGCCCCCAGCACGACATTCAGCCCCAGCGGCTGCTTGCTCAATGCCTGCTGACTCATGAGCACGAGCTGGGACATGGAAACAATCTTTAACAACCCAATTGGGTAAGGCAATAGGCTTTGTGAACATAAGATACTACCTGAATGAAAGATGAGAAACAAACCTTGGCAAAACCAACCCAGTAGGATTATTCCATCATTCTGCACCTAAAAGAATGAGAGGCAGAGAGCAAAATGCAAGTCCCAGTGACATCAGCCTTGGCAGTCCCTAATGGAAAGTGACCCTGCCAGGGCCCTGCTCCCTCATTCAATCTGGGAATGCTTTCCATTAACGCTGTTAACCCCGCACAGCGGTCAGGGGCAGAGCCGGCCAGGCCAAATGTGCTCGGTTCCAGTTGCTGAATCATCTCCATCTCGTTTGCCCTTCCTAATACCTTCAAGAATTAGAAGAAGCAAAGGAGGGGGAGAGAAGCACGGAGGCCTATCAACTTTAGCAAATCCTTAATTGGAAGCAGTTTGGCCGGTTCCTTCCATCCCTGGGAACTCTTTCCATTAAAAACATTTCTCTACCACAGCCGTGTTTTAGACTTACCATTGTATCCTCAGCCCAAAGGAAAATTCTCTCCACCCCCGACCACATACTGTGAGCGATTTTCCTTCTAAGGGCGTAAAATCACTCTTTTCAGTGTACAGCTGGATGACTTGACATCAACCAAGAAACCCAGTAACATCCTGACCTTCTGAAAGCAGAGTGGAAGATCAGAGAAGGCTTTCCTTGCTGCCCCCAGGACTCAGCACCATCAAAAGGCACACAGAGGCCCCAGAACTGAAGTTGGATGAAAACACCAAGGAGGAAATGAAAGTCAGATATAACCGGGAAGTAGGCAAATTCAGTCTTCTCTGAGCTGGAAAATTAGAGCCAAGGGAATTCTATTATTAGGGGAAGCTCAGTGACCTCTGTTCTCAAGTCTGGGTGGGGGAAGGTTGCAAAGAAGACTACACTGCCCTCTATTGGGGGCCTATAGGCACGCAGCTAAGGGCTTTTCTTTTTTTTTTTTTTTTTTTTTAATATTTTATTTATTTATTTATGTATTTATGGCTGTGTTGGGTCTTCGTTTCTGTGTGAGGGCTTTCTCCAGTTGCAGCAAGTGGGGGCCATTCTTCATCGCAGTGCGCGGGCCTCTCACTATCGCGGCCTCTCTTGTTGTGGAGCACAGGCTCCAGACGCGCAGGCTCAGTAATTGTGGCTCACGGGCCCAGTCGCTCCGCGGCATGTGGGATCTTCCCAGACGAGGGCTCGAACCCGTGTCCCCTGCATTGGCAGGCAGATTCTCAACCACTGCGCCACCAGGGAGGCCCAGGGCTTTTCATTCATGGTCTCGACTGATTGATTAGCCATTGCACATCCCTTGGGAACAATTATTATCTGAAACAGACAAGCAAACAAAAACAAAAAAAACAACTGAGACCATAGACATCAAGCAACTTGCCCAAGGTCATGTAACTAAGATGCAGCACAAGCAAGGCTGTTAAACCAGGGATAAAGGACTTCAAGTTTCATTTTCTTGCCATTTATCTTTATAGATAATCTTTCCATCTTGGACTCAGATAGCTCATGCTCTGAGAGTCTGCCAGCGGTTCTCTCTGGCATGGTGGTTCTCAAAGGTAGCTGTGTATTAGAATCACCTGGAGATGCAGCACTAACCTGCCGAGTACTCAAGCCCCACAGCCGGAAAGTCTGACTTTAATTGATCTGGGGTGGATCCTGGCTTAAGTGAGTTTTAAGTGTTCTCCAGGTGATTCTAATATGTAGCCAGTACTAAGAGTGTCTGCTCTAGCTGCAGAAGGGATGGAGACAGAAATAGATGGTCCCCTCAAACCTAGGACATAGTAGTTAATAGAGAGCAGGTTTGGAGGGCTTCCTTAAAGAAAAATCACTTTTGAAGGATGAGAGCTCAATAGTGGAATGTTACAGTTATGCTTTGTGATGTTGTGGTAGGTGAAAAATAGATCCCCAAAGAGCTCCACGTCCTAATCCCTGGAACCTATAAATATGTTACCTTTCATGGAAAAAAGGACTTTACCAATGTGATTAACTTAAAAGATTCTGAGAGGGGGAGATTATCCTGAATTATCTGGGCGACCCTGATGTAATCACAGGGTCCTAATAGGGAGGCAGGGGAATCAGAGTTAGAGAAGGAGAAGTGATGACAGAAGCAGAGGTTGGAAGGTGTGAGGAAGGGATCCAAGGATGTGGCAGCCTCTAGAAGCTGGAGAGGCTCCAGAAGGAATAACCTTGCCAACACCTTGACTTTAGCCCAGTAAGACTGCTTTGGACTTGTGACCTCCAGATCTGTAAGAATAAATAAATCTGTATTGTTTTAAGCCACTAGGTTTATGGTCATTTGTTGACCATTGGTCTATAGGAAAAAAATGCAGATCCTGTGTAACTTACCTCACTTCTTAGAGGTTCTGTTTCCCCATCTCTAAAATGGGATCATCTTACTTCAGTAGCGTAGTTTTGAGGGTTAAATACATTGATTAGAAACAAAATGCTTGGTACGATGGCTTATAAACAGGGCTTACTATGATGATCATGGATAGAGGTCTCATGAGGCAGAAGGTGATGTGAGAAGAGAGAGACTTCCAGCTGCGCCCAAGTACATTTCTACAGGACAAGGGGTTGAGGCAAATGGAACAAAGTTAGCAAAGACTGGTGCAAAAGAGCAGCAGCAGCAGGATTTCTCAGCCCGTTGGCCTTTGGGAGATGTTTGCACCTGCCTGTTCTGAACATCTGACCATATTCCCAGAGCTATTGGGTCTACCCCCCAGAACTCATCTCCTTCACTGTAAAATACACACACAGCAAGAGAGAAAAGGGAGAGGAATCATCAAAACACCAAAAAGACTCTGAGATACAGGTTCCCCAGTATTTCATTCACAGCCCATATCCAGCCAGCAGGTCAATTTTTGAGCTTATAGACAATTTGGGGTTCTTAAACCCTCTCAAGAATAAAATATGTTTTCTACCTATTTAGTTTTGGTGGAATTATGACTAGTAATGTGTACTGTACCACTCACTAGGCTCGTGATCTTGGACAAATGACTCTGTTCCTCAGCTTCATCATCTGTAAAATGGGGCCAAGGATAACACCCACCTGTAGCGTTTTTATAAGCATTAAATGCTTTCTCCATGCAGAGGGCATTGTGAAGTGCCTGGCACACTTTCGAGTGCTCAGCAAGTTAGCTACTAACATTCCTATCAGGGTTATTTTTATTTGGGGCAAAGAAGTGAGGACAGGTGAAGGGAACCACCCACTTAGAAGACCTGACATGAAAAACAGTAATTTTCAACACCCTTTGATTATTTTACTCAGTTTCTTTTAAGGAGCTACAAGAGAAAGTAGTCCAAAATCAGAGCCATATACAGTCACTTATTGAGTGCCTATTATGTAACAGGAATTCTTCTAGGACCTGGGAACCTAAAGATAAACAAGATCCATTTCCTATTCTCAAGGAATGTCCAGTCTAATGGTGGAAAGAGGCACAGTGAATTTCCATCACAAGACAGCAAGATACATGCTAGAATTGGGGTAGGTAGGGTGTGATGAAGATGTGCTTAGGAGAGACCTAAATCTTGATGTGGAAGAGGGGGCATCAGGGGGAGCTTCCTGGAGAAAGGACATCTAAGCTGGTGGAGTGAGATACTATGTGAAGAGTTTTAGAAGGAACCAGCTCTTCTGAAAACTTGAGGTCAAGAGCAAGCAGTGTTTTCAGGAAACAGCAAAGAGTCAATATGAGCATGATGCATGGGCCCACGGCCAGAAAAGTTGGGGTGAAGGTGGGGTATTGAGAGATTTCGCTGGAGATCTAAGTGCCATTCAGAGCACAGAGTGACTTAAGAACCATGATAAGAAGTTTGGATTTTAGCTTGAGGACATTGAGGAGCTGCTGAGAGACTTTAAGCTGGGTGATTCTGTAATAAGACTCGAACTTTAGAAAGATCACTCTCAGAGGAACGGTTGAAGAGGGACAAGATGAAAGTCAAAAGATAATGGGGGGTGACTGCAATAATCCTGGTGGAAGAGAATGGACAATGGAGCCGAAGTACTGGCAGTGGGGGTGATCAGAGGTGGATAGATTTAGACATATTAGGGCAATAGTTCTGCAGAATGTGTGGTGAGATAAGAGAAAGGGAGGGAAAAAAACCCTGATATCCACTAAGTCAGGAAATGCAGGAACCAGCAGTTTGAGTGTCAAGTGATCAGCTCCAATTTAGACATGTTGATCTGAACACAATGAAGGCCTGTAGGACCTTCAAGTGGTTTTATGTAGTTGGCAGTAAGACATGAGTCTGGAGTTCAAGAGAGAGATCTAGGAAGAAGACCTAGGTCTGAGAATCATCAGTCCATAGGTGATCTACTTGAAACTACAGAAGTAATGAGACCACCCAGGGAGAGTGAAGAGCAGGTAGAGAAGATGGTCAATGATCTAAGGTCGGGCAAAGGAAGAAAGGACAGTGAGAAAAGGGAGACTAAGCCTAAACACCCCAAGAGGTCGGGGTAGCCAGGAAGTCCAGGAAGTGAGTGCTTTAAAGGAGGGAGTGGTTCACAGTGCTGAGTGCTTCACTGAGGCCAAAGGAAACAAGGATATGGACTTGACTAATTCAAGGCCATTACCAACTTTGGCAAGAGTGGTTCCAGTAGAGGGATTGGGGTGAAAAAGCCTGATGGATGTGGGCAAGAAGTAGAAGACAAGCAAGTGGAGAGGGCAAATGGGGACCTCTCAAGACGAAGACATGACATTCTCTTGCAAGAGCTTTGTCTGAGAAGGAGAGCAGAGAGATAAGGTAGTAATTGGAGGGAAGCAGGAGGTAGAGGGTTTTTTTTTTAACATATGAAAAACTTGAGAATATTGAAAGGCTGCTGATGAGGAAGAAGGGAAGAAAGGAAGGGTTGATAGTACCATAGATCTTCATTATTATCAGATTCTGTATTTGCAAATTCTCCTACTTGCTAAAATTCACTTGTAACCCCAAAAGCAATACTTGCAGCACCCTCATGGTCATTCCTGGACATGTACATGCTCAGAACAGCAAAAAATATGAGTCTCCCTGTCAGCTGATGAAGCTGGTGATTGAAATACTCCTGGGTGTCTGGTCAAGTTCTGTCTGGAGTTTTGTTGACTCTTGTTTGTGATTGCCGTGATTGCTATTCCAATACTTTCTTTTTTCCTAATCAAGATTTAAGGGTTAAAGTTGTAGAGTTTTTTTCTTCCCAAAATCACCCTATAAAATTGCTCTGGTCTCTATCAAAAAAAAAAAAAAATGAGTCTCCCAATATGCTTCTTTCCAGCTGAGGTTGAACAACTGATGTTCTGCCTTCTTGCTTCAGCTCTCATGCTGTAAACGAGCATCCTTTTCACAGTATATATAGTGCTGTGTTTTTCACATTTTGGTGCTTTTTGTTAGTGATGTCACTTTTTAAAGTTGCGTTAAGTGTGGTGCTAAAGTATTATTGAGTGTTCCTTCGTGCGGGAAGGGCATGACGTGCCTTATGGAAAAAATACATGTGTGAGATAAGCTTCTTTCAGGCTTGAGTTATAGAGCTTTTGGTTATGAGTTCAATGTTAATGATTCAACAGTATATATTAAGTAAGGTGTCTCTGAACAGAAACACACATAGAACTAGGTTATATGTTGAATGGTTGATAAAAATGTTGTGACCAGAGGCTCACAGGAACCTAACCCTGTATTCCCTCTAGGAGCAGTGGTGCAGGATTCACAAATTCAGTGTTCACGGTGACCTTATAGAACATAAATATTGTGAATAATGAAAGTTGAATCTGTAAGAGAAAAGGAGAGTCGGGAAGAGGTCTCAGAAGTGGACTTGGGGTGGGCATGCTTTTGGGTAATGGAATGGTCATCTGGAGTCCCTGATCTTGTCATCCAATAAGTTTACTAGACCAAAACATTCCTTTCCAATAAAAACACAGGCAATAAAAACACATGGATAAAGAAGATGTGGCACATATATACAATGGAATATTCCTCAGCCATAAAGAGGAACGGAATTAGGTCATTTGTAGAGACATGGATGGACCTAGAGACTGTCATACAGAGTAAAGTAAGTCAGAAAGAGAAAAGCAAATATCATATAATAACGCATGTATGTGGAATCTAGAAAAATGGTACAGATGACCCTGTTTGCAAAGCAGGAATAGAGGCATAGATGTAGAACAAATGTACTGATACCAAGGGGGAAAGGGGTGGGGAGAGAGGAATTGGGAGACTGGGATTGACACATATACATTATTGATACTAGGTATAAAATAGACAACTGATGGGAACATACTGTATAGCACAGGGAACCCTACCTAATACACTGTGGTAACCTAAATGGGGGGGAAGTCCAAAAGGGAGGGGATATCTGTACGTGTGTGGCTGATTCATTTTGTTGTGCAGTGGAGGCTAACACGACATTGTAAAGCAACCATACTTCAATAAAAATTAAAAAACACAAACGAAAAAAAACACAGAGAGATAGTTGTCAACTGGGCTTACTCTGAACAAGCAGTCCTGGTATATGAAGAGCAGGAGGATGGGGGCAGGAGGGAAGTGATATCAATAAAAGGACATTGAAACTAAGATGTGGGGAGAGAGGGAAGGTCTCCTTTTGTTGTTCTCTCTCTACATTGTACAATTTATCAAGCTAAAGTTTATCAAGTTAAAAATCCTTTTCTGAGGATTTCCCAGGGAGTCTCAAGTTTCACCTTCCTGCCCTTCTGTTGACACCATACTTTGTTTTGACCCCCTCCTCTAAAACAGGGCTGTTCAGTCTTGTCTTTGCCCATACCTGGATTAAGGAGGAAGTTAACTGCAGACGTTGAGACTTGGTGTTACACAGTAATCTGTTTTTTATTAACTCATCCCAGCAGTTGAAAGCATTGGAAAAATACTATTAAAACATTGGAACCAAAAAACAAAACAAAAACAAAAAACTTCGCAACCAAGCATATATCCTGTGGGAAACGCTAAGAGCCTTTCCCTTCCCGCCACCCTTATCCTATATTACAAGAGCAAGGCTTCTCTAACTATTCCCAAAGTGAGGTCAAAATAAAGGGAAAAAACTGCTTTGTGTTAAACGGTGTCGTGCACATTTTGAAGATAGGAACAGGACATCAGACAGGAAGAAAACAAGTTCTCAAATATTGATCATCCTTGCTAGGCTAGGTGAAGTTACAGTGAAGTTTTGTTTTGGTTTTTTTTTTTTAAACAAAGCATGTTTGTTTGTTTGTTTTTAAGATAGTAGTCTTCTTTTTTTTTAATTTATTTATTTATTTATTTATTTTTGGCAGTGTTGGGTCTTCGTTTCTGTGTGAGGGCCTTCTCCAGTTGCGGCGAGTGGGGGCCACTCTTCATCGCGGTGCGCGGGCCTCTCACTATCGCGGCCTCTCTTGTTGCGGAGCAGAGGCTCCAGACGCACAGGCTCAGTAGTTGTGGCTCACGGGCCCAGTTGCTCTGCGGCATGTGGGATCTTCCCAGACCAGGGCTCGAACCCATGTCCCCTGCATTGGCAGGTGGATTCTCAACCACTGCACCACCAGGGAAGCCCCAGTGAAGTTTTAATATTGGGGGAAACTGACACCTGATGTATTTCCATGTCAGGTCACAAAAGGCGGGTTCCATCTGTTGACAAGTATAGGAAACCACACTTAATCCACACAATCAATCATAAATTGTGATTTATGATGATTCAGAGAGGATGCGCCAAAGCTCACTTTTGTTCTACTGTATAAAATATTTTCTTAGCAGATTAACAGTGTAAACAAGTTCAATTTATTTAACAAAATATACCTTTTGGGAGCAGATCATAAGTTTAATAGATTGGTAATACTGAGGAGCCTTTTTGATCTTTTTTAATTAACAGACTTTATTTTTTAGAGCAGTTTTAGGTTTATAGAAAAATTGAACAGAAAGTACAGAGAGTTCCCACATTTCCCTTCTCCCTGCCCTCAGAGACAATTTCCCCTATTATGAACATCTTGCATGTCCAAATGTGGTACATTTGTTACAATTGACAAACTGATATTGATGCATTATTATTATTAATAACCAGGGTCCATAGTTTACATTAGGATTCACTCTTTGCGTACAAAATATATTTTTAATGTGTTTTAGAAGCACAGAAGCCAGAATAATAAAGCTACCCATTTACAGAGGCATCTCTAGGTCGCAGTGCACTGTCACTTAAAAAAAGAGAGCTGAGGTCCAGAGAAGCCAGTGGCCTGCACACAGCTGTTTAGTAGGAGAGACAAGATAAGAACCCAGGTCTTCTTATTTCGTCTCCAGTTATGCTGGTGCGAATATTTAAGATACCAGTCTTAACCCCATGTCTTCCTTAAATTCAGGTTTACATTTCTAAGCAGAGGATTAAGATGCACTGCCAGTGTTTCCACTGAGAAACAACTGTGACAAGGTGAACAAGATGACACTTGGTCAAAGGCTTGGCAGGTGAGGGGACACAAGTGTTAATCCATCTTTTGGGCTTGAGTATTTAGGGTCCATACTTGCTGCCAATTTATTTGTCTGTTTCCTCCTCTATAGAGGACACTTTAGGAGAAAAGGAACCACGTCTATCTTGTTTACTGTTGTCTCCTTGTTGCTTGCATATTACTTGGAATGTAATAGTACGCAAACAGCAGTTATTAAGCAAATGAATGGAAGGATGAATGAAACATGTATATTAATCAGGGTTTTCCAGAGAAGTGGAACCAATAGTGTGTGGGGTGTGTGTGTGTGTGTGTGTGTGTGTGTGTGTGTGTGTGTGTGTGTGTATGTATACAGAGAGAAAGAGAGAGAGAGAGGTTGATTTATTATGAAGGATTGGCTCACCTGACTATAGAGGCTGAGAAATCCCGTGATATGCCATCTGCAAGCTAGAGGCCCAGGAAAGCTGATGCTGTAGCTCCCGCTCAAAGCTGAAGGCCAGAGAACCAGGGCAACCAATGGTGTCAGTCCCGGTCTGAGTCTCAGGGCCCAAGAACCAGAAGCACCAATGTGTGAGGGCAGGAGAAGGTGGATGTCTCAGCTCAGGCAGAGAGCAAATTCACCCTTCCTCGGCCTTTTTGTTCTATTCAGACTCTCAATGTATTGAAAAATGCCCACCTGGATCGGTGAGGGCCATCTTCTTTACTCAGTCTCCTAATTCAAATGCTAATCTCTTCCAGAAACAGCCTCACAGACACACCCAGAAATAATGTTTTACCAGCTCTCTGGGCATCCCTTAGCCCAGTCAAACTGACACATAAGATTAACCATCACAGATGAATACTGTCATCTGTAAGTAATAACAGCCATATGTAATTGCCTCTGGAATCCCTTTCTGATATTTTCCCTTTTGCTTTTCTGATTGTTTTCCAATTACTATTTCATATGACCTTTTCTACTTCTTATGATATTTTGGTCCTTACAATTTCAACCACATCCTATAATTGCAAGATAACTTGAACCAACACCAAATTTCCCAGTCATTTTCTTTTCTTGCTATATAACAAGGTTCAGACACAAGCTACCATTTCTCTTAAGATAATATTTATACCTTTGAGCTGCTTCCAGTACCCAAATCCATGTGCATGTGGGCATGTCAATGCAAATAACTTTTGCCTGGTGCCCTCTCATTACTATGAATGGCAGAAGGAGCTGATGGAAGAAGTACCCCATATAGAGTCAGCAAATCTATGTTCTAAATCTAAGTTGTACTTACAGCTCTCTTAAGTAATGGAAATTTGTTTCCCTTTGGTTTCCTTAACCACAAAATAAAGATAATATCATGTATTCTTAGGATACCCCCTAAAACTATTTTTCCCATATAAATGTTCAAACAAGGGATGTTAAAATGCTTGGGTATTTCATTAAGCTGTTTATTAGTTTTAGTAAACACTGACTCCAAGGCGAAAGCAAAGGTTACAAACTGGTAACTTGAGGGACCACATTGAGTCAACAGAAGTGTTTTGTTGGTCCAGTAGTGCTAATTTTTAAATTTAAGACACTTACTAAAAGGTTAAAGATTTGAGAGACTTCACATTTATATTCTGGCTTCCTTTGAAAAATCTGAAGATTTGGCACCCTCAGTCCGCATTGCTGCTTGGCAACAACTTGCTGGAGCTAAGCAATGATTTCTTCCTTGTAAAGGCATAGGAGCCCTGTACTTTGCCACAGCCCCCTCCACTCCCTAGTCTACAACACGTAGTCTTGGCCACAGCCCCCACCACTCCCTAGTCTACAACACCTAGTCTTGGCCACAGTCCCCACCACTCCCTAGTCTACAACACCTAGTCTTATGCAGTCCCCACCACTCCCTAGTCTACAACACCTAGTCTTGGCCACAGCCCCCACCACTCCCTAGTCTACAACACCTAGTCTTGGCCGCAGCCCCCACCACTCCCTAGTCTACAACACCTAGTCTTGGCCGCAGCCCCCACCACTCCCTAGTCTACAACACCTAGTCTTGGCCACAGCCCCCACCACTCCCTAGTCTACAACACCTAGTCTTGGCCACAGCCCCCACCACTCCCTGTTTTATTGCATCCAGTTGGCTTGACTCACTTCTTTTGCTGTCTGGTTCCTCAAGGCATTTGAATTTGGAAATTTCCTGTTTTAAAGGGATATTACACAGCACATAGTTGACTGCCCAAGTTGCAGCTATCATATTGATCCTATTCACAAATAGTTCCAAAGAAGAAAATCCATAATATTATTTGGTAATCCATTGGGACATTGGAACATCTCCCTTCTATCCAGAAATTTTTCATCACCATAAATAAACCAACAAGAATAATACAAGTTTAGAGCTAGATGACATCTCCTAGCTCATCTGGTCCAAGCCCTTTATATAACAGTTGAGAAGACTGAAGTACTAGATGGTGAAGATGCTTGCTTAAAGCCCAGTAGCCCAACAGAACTAGAAGCAGGATGCAGAACTAAAGCCACAACTAGACTCCCAGTGGAAAGCTTTCCAGGTGGCCATTTCTCGTTCTTTCCAGGGTAGGCATAGAAAACAGCTGCTTACTTTCCTTTATGAAAAACACATTAAGCTTGGACTCAAGAAAAATAAGTGTTTTTTCTCTTGTTCTAGGCTTTAGATTCTCAGACAGCTGATTTTCCTAACCTTAAATACCATGAAGACGCTCCTTTGAACCCTGTATTCATTTCCTAGGGCTACCATAGCCAAATGCCACAAACCAGGCAGCTCAAAACAGCAGAAACCTGTTCTCCCACAGTTCCTCTAGGGGCTAGAATTATGAAATGAAGATATCAGCGGGGCCATGCCCCCTTTGAAGTCTCTCAGGGTGACTCCTTCCTTGCCTCTTCCTAGCTTCTGGCGGCTTCCTTGCCTTTCTGGGCTTGTAGCTACATCCCTCCAACCTCTGCCTTTGTCATCACATGGCCTTCTTCCTTGTGTCTGTCTCTGTCTCCTCTCTCTCGTAAAGACATCAGTCATTGGATTTAGGGCTCACCCCAACTCAGTATGACCTCAATTTTAAGTTAATTAATCACATCTGCAAAGACCTTATTTTCAAATAAGGTCACATGCAGAGGTTCCAGATGGACATGAATTGTTTGCGGGAACAGCGCCACACTATTCAACACTCTTCAAGCTGCTATAAAACCTCTCCAAATTTTCCTAAAATTGTAGCCCAGTCCACGGGGGCTGATTATCTCATGGCTCCTATGTGCTCTATGGCAGCGGTCCCCAACCTTTTTGGCACCAGGGACCGGTTTTGTGGAAGACAGTTTTTCCATGGACGGGGTGGGGGGGGGTGGTTCAGGAGGTAATGTGGATGATGGGGAGCAATGGGGAGCGGCACGTGAAGCTTCGCTCGCTCGCCCGCCACTCACCTCCCGCTGTGAGGCCCGGGTCCTAACAGGACTCAGACCCATACTGGTCCGTGGCCCAGGGGTTGGGGACCCCTGCTCTATAGGCCATTTCTATAAGCCATCACCCTGCTGGCTTTTAAGAGACAATACATGTATCCCCCACTTTTTACCTACATTAGTACAGGTAACAACGTTTTTTGTAAAAGCAAAAATCCTCTTCAGATTTCTTTCTGTTAGCAAAAAAACAGGTACTAATGTAGGTCTTCCATAAAAGCAAAGTCGGGTAATGCTAACTTTGGGAAAGCGGGGGATACTGTTCACTTGATGCCGTCTTTCCTTAGAAAAGGTTACCTAGAAGCGCTCTGCTTTCAGATGGGGGTGGAACTGTATACGCAAACCCTTGTTACTTTCAGGTTTAGGTCTTTCCCTGCCATTCTTTTTTTTTTTTTTTTTAAAGTTTTTTAATTTATTTATTGATTGATTGCTTGATTGCTATGTTGGGTCTTCGTTTCTGTACGAGGGCTTTCTCCAGTTGCGGCAAGCGGGGGCCACTCTTCATCGCGGTGCGCGGGCCTCTCACTATCGCGGCCTCTCTTGTTGCGGAGCACAGGCTCCAGACGCGCAGGCTCAGTAGTTGTGGCTCACGGGCCTAGTTGCTCCGCGGCATGTGGGATCTTCCCAGACCAGGGCTCGAGCCCGTGTCCCCTGCACTGGCAGGCAGATTCTCAACCACTGTGCCACCAGGGAAGCCCCTTTTTTTACATCTTTATTGGAGTATAATTGCTTTACAATGTTGTGTTAGTTTTTGCTGTACAACAAAGTGAGTCAGCTTACTGCCAGCAGCAGTAGGGTGTAATGGTCAATGCCTGGGCTTTTGTGTTGGGTGGGACCTGAGTTGCCAGCTATTTGGCTTTAATGCTCCAGCTTCTCTCCGTAAGGTTGCAAGCTGCCTCAGCTATGAGAATCGTATCTTCACACAGTCACTTCCATGCACAGGAACTTTTTTCTGAAGGAGAAAAACCTTTCTTAGAAGACCATTGCCCACCCCACCCCCATCCAGACGTTTCTCAGGACTCATTGGTCAAGACTGGATCATATGACAATGTCCTAGCTCAGGGTCCTCAAACGTTATTGCCCTCAGGACCCCTTTACACTATTAAAAAATGTTAAAGACCCTAGAGAGCTTTTGTTTTATATCTTTCAATATTTATCATATTAGAAATTAACACTGAGACATTTCTAAAATATTCATTCATTTAAATGACAATAATAAACCAGTTACAAATATTTTTATGAAAAACAACTATCATTTCCAAAGAAAAATTTAGCAAAAAGAGTGGCATCATTTTACATTTTTGCAAATTTCTTCAATGTCTAGCTTGAGAGAAATAATAGAAGACAGCTATATTCCAATATCTGCTTCTGCACTCAGACTATTGTGATATGTTCTTTTAGTTGAGGTATATGTAGAAATCCAGCTCATATAAATATGTAATTGGAAAAGAAGAAGTATGGTAACGGCTTTTTCAGGTAATTGTAAATATTCTCTGATATTGCACCAAAACTTGACAAGTGGTAGTTTCTTAATGGTTAGTTGCAGTATGAAATCTGAAGACATACCAAGGAATTTTCCATTCTTGATTACGTTAAAACCCAGTACTTTGAATTTTGTAATATGTGGATTGGTCATTTGGAAAATATTAGTCACTGAATTACACAAATCTTCCAAATGTTGACACATTTCGTTGTACAATATAAAAATAAAAATATCACATTCATTAATATCACCACCAATCTCACTCTCATTTCTTTTGAAAGCTTGAATTTTATCATGGGCAGCAAATATTATTCATTCTTTTCCTTGATATGCCTAACTCACTACATTTTTTGAAAACATTTCTAACAAACACCCAAGCCTGAATGATCATAGTTTGTCCGTCAGTTGTTATTTCAAGTAAAAGTGGTGTTCCGTGAGAAACAAACAAACAGCTACTTCAGTTTGCAGCTCAAACAACTGCACAAATTTCTCAGGACAACCATCATTTGCTCTGCAGTAGAAATGCTTCATGTGTACTTCTCAAGTCAAAGGTGAAGATGTAATAAAATTAATAAGTTTTACTGCTTCAAGGACATTCTTTTTTTTTTTTTTTTTTTTTTTTTTTGGTTGTGTTGGGTCTTCGGTTCATGCGAGGGCTTTCTCTAGTTGAGGCAAGTGGGGGCCACTCTTCATCGCGGTGCGGGGACCGCTCTTCATCGCGGTGCGCGGGCCTTTCACTATCGCGGCCCCTCCCGTTGCGGGGCACAGGCTCCATACGCGCAGGCTCAGTAGTTGTGGCTCACGGGCCCAGCTGCTCCGTGGCATGTGGGATCTTCCCAGACCAGGGCTCGAACCCGTGTCCCCTGCACTGGCAGGCAGATTCTCAACCACTGCGCCACCAGGGAAGCCCAAGGACATTCTTAAGTAAAATGTTTTTTGGGTTTTGTTTTTGTTACTCTGTGTGGTGGGGAAGAGTACAATGACTACAGTTTGGTGCCATGATTCATGCTAAGCCACCAGCAAGTTTTACCTACCATTGCTATTGTAACATGAGTGCAAAAGACAACATGGGGAGAAGGGCAAGTAACATTTTGAAATAATTATATAATAATATTTTGTTGGACTTGTATACACACACATCTATCATTGGAGATAGATGATGATGACGATGATAGACAGACAGATAGATATAATGGCATATATAATTTTGAAAATAGTTTTGACCTTACAGATTCCTGAAAGGGTCTCAGGGACCCCCAAGTATCTTCACACTTGGAGAACCCTGACCCTGGCAGAAAGGAAAGCAAGGAAAATAAATATCTGAGAAGTTCAGCCGCTTTCTCCAGGAAGCGGGCTCGGCCGACCAGGAAGAAGAAGGCAAAGAATAGCTGTTTGTTGGCCACCAACGGTACCTGCCGTCCCCTTTAAGGCAGGCATGGCACAGAGGAAGCACTCATTGATGTTGGATATTGTTATGATAAGAATTATTATTTTATATGTAAGCAGTTAGATTTTCCTTTCCACTCCCTCCTCTGGCAAGTTCTTTTTAAGGTGACTAATTTATTTGATCTTCTCGATACCCTGTGAGATACAGTAGGCATTGTTTCAGAGAAATAGGTTAAGTAACCCAAGGTCCCATACAAATTAAGGGCGAATGTCAACATCCCCCAGGACAAAGCTTTAGAGCCCCAAACCTGGTTCTGTGGCCAACCTGTGTCTAATAGGTGCCCATGTCAACTCAGACCTCCAGAAGGCTACTTCACAGTTTGGTCACAGAACTAGGTATGGGATTCTTAGGGTTTTTTCTTCCATGGTTGTAAACATCTCTTCCCAGTTAGCAGAACATCCCAGATGAACGTTCTTTAAATTCTACCTCTGTGTTAGCTCATGCCATGAGAAAGCTTACATTCTATATTATGCTACTGTATCTCTCTGCAGACATGTATTCATTAAATGAGTACCACATACCACTGATATTAAGGTGAGCTTTTTCACATTTTAACATCTTTTAAATTAGAATGCATCACCGGCTATGGGAAGTCATAATTTATTTGGCAATGTTTTCCCTTTCTTAGTGACACACAAAATAGTAGTGTATCTATTATCAGTGGTGTCTTAGATCCAACAAAACATGATATTTAAAAATTTAACTCCAGACTTTTCCAGGCTTGATATAAGAAATAACTCCTTGAAGACTACCTCCCCGCTTTCTGCAAAGTTATTATTACACATCATACAATGTATGTTTAATGCCTCGAAAACAAATCTGTCACAATAAATCTCCTAGAGTTCAATGCTAAGGAAAGCACTCTGTCTCCCACTGACCAGCCTGCCCCTCTTGCTGGATAGTCATAATAACGGATTCTTGCAACTCTCCATTTTAACCAAGACAGCTAAAAAGCTCCAACCTAGCTTCTGCCTCTGATCTTCCATTTACCATCTTTACCTTCATTTTAATCATGGTGAAGAAGGTGTTTTTTTCCTTTTCAGAAGTAAGCGGGGCACAACTAAACAAATAGACTATGCATGTTTCCTAAAATACGCCAACTACGGATGAGATGCCCTCCTAGATCTGTGATCCTTGATCTTTCCTCTAAACACGCACAGCACCCTCCTGACAGTACCACCCCATCACCACCCCATAAATCAAGGTGAGGGTGGAGAGAAGATGACACGTGACAGTCTGCCTACAGGAGCACATCAGAATCCTCAGGGCTGTGCCAAGAGCCGCTAGTGATTCTGACCTACATCCAGTCCTGCTTTGGTCTCCTTTCTATGCCCAGGAGAGCAACTTGCACACAGTAAGGCTCAATAAATTGTTCCTGGACATGATTGAGAATAATACAAAATTAGGCATAAACATCTGGAAGGGACCCTGGCAATGAACAACTCTGGGGTTTCAGCTTCATTACCCTCTAGGTGTAAGTGTATTGTCTGGCCAATGAGAAGTGAACAGAAGTGCCGTGTGAGACTTCCCAGAAATCTCCTTAAAGGGAAGGAGCATGCCTTTCTTCTTTCCTTCCTCCACCTCACTGCCTGGAACTCACCTATAATGGCTGGGGCTCCAGCAACCATCTTGGGCCAAGAAAAGATGGGTCAAAGGACCATCAAGACCCCAAATGGTAGGACAGAAAGTCGAAGGATTTCAAGTCTCTGATGACTTTGTGAAGCTGCCTACAGCCCCAGGCTGCTTCCCTCCCAGACTTCCTTTTGTGTGAGAAGAGAAAGCCTGGGGGTCTTTATTCTTAGGGCTCTCTTACAGTCAGCCAAACACATTTCCTCACTGATACAGCATCATAAAATTATCCATACAGGAAGGTCATAGATCAGGGAAGGGATGAAAGTCATAAAACGAGCCCAGGCCTGGAGGTTAGAACCCCTCTTTCCGGTCTTTGCTATGCTAATTATGCCTTTAGCTCCATGAACTTAAGCAACACATTTCACCTCTATTTACTCAAATCTTCTCTTTAAAAATAAATAAATAAAACTTCCTCCCACAGAGTTATGATGGCTAAATGACATAAAGACGGGAAAGTTGGGGGGTTTTTTAATAAGTTTATTTATTTATTTTTGGCCATGTTGGGTCTTCATCGCTGTGCGCGGGCTTTCTCTAGTTGCGGCGAGCGGGAGCTACTCTTTGTTGTGGTGCACGGGCTTCTCATCGTGGTGGCGTCTCTTGTTGTGGAGCACGGGCTCTAGGCGCACAGGCTTCAGTAGTTGTGGCTCGTGGGCTCTAGATCTCAGGCTCAGTAGTTGTGGTACACAGGCTCTGTAGTTGTGGCTCACAGGCTCTAGAGCGCAGGCTCAGTAGCTGTGGCGCGTGGGCTTAGTCGCTCCGCAGCAGGTGGGATCTTCCCGGACCAGGGCTCGAACCCATGTCCCCTACATCGGCAGGCGGGTTCTTAACCACTGTGCCACCAGGGAAGTCCCGAGAAAGTCTTTTGAGATGGTAAAACCATTCACCATTGTTACAGTTGGTTGTAGTAATGATGCTCTACAGAATAATCCTTCCATGAGCCCATTTCCTGCAAAATGGGTCAATTCTAGACTCCCATGTTCTGGGCAGTGATGTTGACATTAAAACTGAAACCATAGAGCTTACAAAATCACAAGTCATTTTGATAGAGCACAGACAGTTTTGCAAATGCCTTTCTCTTCACTGGGGAGTGACCATCTTCTCATCAAGGGAGGCAGAATCATCAACGATGATCAATCCTTTTATGCTGATATTTACATGGAAGATGGCTTAATAAAGCAAATTGGAGACAATCTGATTATCCCTGGAGGAGTGAAGACCCTCAAGGCCAATGGGAAGATGGTGATCCCTGGAGGCACAGATATTTTAAAAAAAGAACTGAACAGTGGTTAACAAAGCTAGAATTCTTTCAAAAGAAAAGAAGGTGGGAGAGAAGCGGGCATTTTAAAAGTCTTCAAATTATGAGGTAGTTGCAAAGAGTGATCAGCTGTTTGCTATGACCTCCAAGGATGGAGGCTTCTGGTTAGAAGAATAAGTGTTTCCTGCTTGGGCACTGTCTTCGAGCTGGTTCCCTGAAAGCAGAGATTGGTGGTCTTCTGGGAGAGATTTCGGGAAGAGAATGTAAGGGACTTAGGGAAGTGGGTTAGAGCAGGAGAAGAAGATAAAGATATGGGTTCCCCTCAAGTCTAGCCCCAGCCTGATCCCAGAGGGAACTCTGGAGCTTATATAACATCAAGGAATTGTGTCACCTCAAGGCAAGAGGACCAGAATTTTATACCTCAGTATCAATCAGGCATTGGGGCAGACCACCCCTGAGAGGGTGAGGGGACAATAATCTCCCAAGTGTCTCTGAGTGAGGAGGTCCCCGCTGGCTGAGGACAATTCTTGAGGAGGGTGCAGCTGAGATCCCATAGCAGCCAACACTTATAGCAGCTGTGGGATGCATGCACCGGCCCATAACGGGGGAGCTGGGTTGTGTACCCCAGCGTCTACTATAGGAACAGAACACTGAAACACTGGAGTGGGTTACGGAGGAAGCATCTGTCTACTTCTCTAGAGACCCTTAAAAGTAGAACCAACTCACCTGTGTGACAGAGTCAAAATAAATGGGCTTGCCATGAAGAGCTGGGTGGATGAGACACTTGCACAATAGACCGTGGGGCTCTGCAGTTCTGTTTTCCGGCATCCTGGGAATTCAACTGCAAACCTGGCAGAAATGAGAACGTGTGGGACTCGAGAGCTCCATCCTGAGAGTGCCCCCAAATAGAGGAGAGAGATGAATCAGGGAAGCCTTTTCTCCTTATGCCTTATTCTTCTTTCCCCGATGGTCAGTGGCCACTGTCAGAGGCAGTTTGGAGTAATCATTAAAAAGGCAAAGTCTACAGTCAACCCCCTGTTGGTTCTGCCCTTAGACTAGTCAGCTCAGCCCCCTAAGCCTTGCTCTCTCCAGCTGTAATAAGGACAGTTCTTGTGGCAGAGGCGGCCGGCTGGCCACCCATCCACAGTGCAGGTGTATGGCTGCCCAGTCAGCACCTACATTTCCAAGTCCCCCTTGTGGCCACACGTGACTGATTGTCACCAATGGGGTGTGAGCAGAAGTGACTGTCCCTGACCAGAGTGGGTAAGAAGTGGGTGATTCCCCTACCAATTCTTTCCCCAACCAACTACTGAAAGGAGAGAATTCTGAAGACATAGAGGAGGGCAGAGGCACAGATGGAAGGAGCCTAGATTCCTACATCACACAGAAGGCTGCGTACCCAGGATTACTCAGAATAGACTGAAGTGAGTGAGAAATCAGCTTTTAATCATGTTAGAGCTCAGAGATTTGGGGATTTGTTAAAACTAGTGTTAACCCAAACTAATACAATTGTAAATTCCTACTTTAAGGTTGTCATGGATTGAGATGACATCTGTAAAGAATTTTAGGCCCCTTAATAATGTCTATCATCTTCCCTCACAAAGTACCCCAAAAGGAACAGAGTCTATTGAAGGGTGATAGGTGGGTGTTTCTCAATATTTTGTTGAAGAATATGCAAATGCGGCCACAAGACAAATTCCCTAGCCCCTCTTAAAATCTGATATATAGAAATTCTGGAGCACTGTTGCTTAGCAACCTGGCAGATAATCAGCGCTTATAATTGTTAGTTATGAGTATTAACAGAGAAGGGATAGAATTTTTATGCAAACAATAATAAAAATCAATAGCTACTGAATGCTTACTGTATATTAGATACCATACTAAGAAGTTGGGTATGTTATTTATTTAATTCTGGCCATAAAGTGATTGAGGGAGAGATACTTCATCCCCATTTTACAGATAAGAAAACTGAGGTTCAAAAAAGTTAAGTAACTTGCTGAGTTAGTAAGTAGCAGAACTGGCTTTGAATCCAGGTCTGTTCATTTCCTCTCTACTATTCCTCTCTACTCCTCTCTGTGTCCTTTCCTCTCTACTATGATGTACCTGGTTCCAGGGCTGCCCCTCAGAGTGTAAGGACTCCAGTCCCTGGGGGTAATTTAATCACCACAAAACCATAGCCAGCTCCCTGTCCCGTGATAGATTTTTTTTTAATCCCCTTAAAGTCAACTGCCAGTCCCAGAAAGTTTTTTTAAAGTCATGATTTATATAGGTCACCTCACAGCAACATTTTCAATCTTCTCTTAATTTTAATCACCCTCCCCGCCACGAGAAAACTTACAAGGGGAAAGCTTGGAGAGGTTAGTGATTTCTGACCCCCACATTAAAGACACTGTCCTCAGAAGTCCCCTCTGGCTTCCCAAGTGAGCTCTTGGCTTCTGTGATTTTCCGCATTACCGCTGAGAGCTGAAAAGGTTTGGACTCTGCCAGACGTCTCTGCACGGGAGGATGACCTAGACAGGCCCTTGGGCCAGCTCAGTAAATCAGAGGAAAACAGAAGGCCCAGATGCTCTGTGTCACGCTGGGAAAGGTAAAGCCCTTCTCAGACCATGAGTGTGTCTATCACGGGTGGCCCAGTGTGACAGACAAGAGAAGATGGGTGGAGTGGGCAGGGGGCCAAAGCACTGTCTCCTCCTAAAGAACACAGGGGGCAGTGTTCTCTCCAGAGAACCTGCCTTTAGTCCACCGAGCTTTCCTATTCCAATCGTTTGTACCTTTAAACCTTCACAACATTGTTTTTGTAGAGAGTAGGTGTGCTCTCAGTGCTAAATTCTGATCTTGTTCTTTAATAGCAACTCAAGGCAAGGGAAACAAGGAAAGTGTTACTGACACTTATACTTGGCATTTCACTTCCTGAGTTTCTCCACAGCATTGGGGATTTGAGGGTGTAAATGAATCCTATTTCTCCTCCCCTCTGGATTCTGAACCAATGGGGAAGTAATACACAAGAATCAAAGATCACATGGATGACCTTCTTGCCGAGAAGGCTGGTTTGAAGACCTGGCTGGGATCCAAGGCCCAAAGAAGCATCTTCTCCTCCCACTAAGATGAAATCACGCACTGGTCACAGGATAAACTGCCATGGGGCATCGCATACAGGACCCGTGGCAGAGTGGAGGGGAACTGGGGACCTGTGGGCAGGCAGAAGTGCTGAGCAAGGTGGGTAGGCACCATGCCCTCTCCCCATCTTCCCCAGGAAGACTAGAAAGAAGGGCTGGAACTGTTCCTCCAGTTATATTCACCAGGGAGGAGTGGAGGAAGGGTCCGCTATTTTGTAGGGATCACGAGGAGTTGGGCAAATAAGCTTTCCTTCCAACAGACTGCTGAAGACAAGGAGAAAGGATCCTTTAATTCCGGAGGCGGTTTAGAAGCCCTGCTGGACGCCCAGAGCAAGAAAGCCCATCTGGACCTCGGAATTAGCCACACCATCTCCATCTGTCAGCCGCCCCAGGTCTCCTTTTCTGCACCGAGAAGCTGACCAGCTTTGCAACTCTTGGCTGACTAGCTGGGACACATCAGCATCGATTGATCCAAGTCACCTCTGTCAGTCTCCTCCAGCCAGCGCCTGATGGCTGTTTTTCCATGTCCCCTCTCCTGAAAGCATTGCACAGCACTGACATTTTGAAGTAGTGTTTTTCCTGAATTTACTGCATTTTCCCTTCTTGGAGGTAATAGATGGGCTGCTTGGCTTTCCTTCGATGCAGACACTGCTCTGTGGTCGCCACAGCTCCAGAATGTGTTAGCAGATTAGGCAGGGTGAGAATTACAGCATCCTGTGCTCCACATGCTTCCCTGATTGGCGTGGTATTTTCCAATCTGCTAGCATTTCGCAAACAAAACATTATTTTAATTACTTTGAGCTATACTGATGGGTCAGATTTTTCTCTGCTTTTTTTCCTTTCTGCCCCGTGTGGCATCCCTGTGCTGTCTCCCGTAATGACAGACCTCCAGTTATAAGGCGTGCCATGGGAGGCCAAGGAAAGGCCCCTTCCCATGCCTTCTCCCGGGACCTTGGGATCTTAAGAAACTGGTCCTGGCTCAACTGGTCCAAGTGTTGCCCTGTTGAGCTTGTTTTGACGCCCAAAGAATGAAAGATTTCTAAAGCAGGCTTGACTTGCAGGTTTGGTTGATCTGATCTTCTACCTACCATAAATGATCTCTTCCTTAAAATACTGTGCATTTTAAACTGTCCAGTTGCCCAAGCAGGGTGGAATGTTACAGAAGACGCCACATAAGCACAGAGGTTTAACGCAATGGGTTTCTCCTTGTGCGATGGCTATTTTCCTGAGAGGCCAGGCTGCTGCTGGGGAGTCCAGGGGAGCCAGATCCCACAGGAGCCAACAAGAATTGTAGACAACTATCCTTAGGCTGAATAATAGCGATAGTATCTTGAATTTGTCTCGCTTCCAGAAACTTCATAGAACAAAGGGGTGTTTTACCTACATGTGATCTCCCCTTCACAGATTTTTTTCTTTAATTTTTAATGAGAAAGTATCTTCTAAAGAGTCTTTAAAACATCCCCTCAGCCCACCCAAGTTCAGGCCTTGGCTGTTTCTCACCTGGATTAGCCTCAGGTCCCCCCCTCAGCTCTTGCCCCCCCCCCCGCCCTCCCTCCCTCTCACGGCTGCCAGCTTCAATCTCCTAGTGCCCAGTGTTAATCATATCTGTCTCCTGGTTAACACTTGTTGGAGGCTCACCTTACTAAAGGGAGTACAGGTGCCCCAGTGTTGGTCCAAGGCCTGCCACGAAGTCGCCCTGACAGCTTCCTCCACTGTGCCCGCCCCACCAGCACTCAGCCCTGCTCAGGGGTAAGACTCCAGACACGCACCGTGCACCCCCCGTCCTGCCTGGACAGACCCCGGTCCCTCGTCCTCCCAGAGTCCTGCCCATTGTTCTAGGCCAAAAGCACCACCCTCTTCCTAAAGCCTAGCCTGTTCTTCTAGGCAGACAATTTCTTTGGGTGTCCACATGGACGCACCATATTCTGTTCCATTCTCTGTCCATCTGTGTGCGTGTCTTAACCTTCTCTCTGAGGGCATTTTCTCCATCTGTTCATCTCGTGTCCTCCACAGCATCCAGCACAGCTTCTTACACTTAATAGTCGCTCAATAAGTAGTAATTGAATTGATTTGGACTTGGCGTCGATACTTTTCTTATCATGTGCACTGAAGTACTATCTTCCTGAGTATTTTCTATCCTGGGTTCAGAAACTATAAGACCCATTTCCAAATGGCATCAAGATAGAAAACGTCTACTCTTTAGTTTTGAGAGTAACTTCTGTTCTTTTCAACAGATTTTAGGAAGCGGAGAGGCAGGGGGTGGGGTAGGGGGCTAGCAAATTCGTGGGAATTTCAAGAGCTTTGAAGTTAGGTTTGAATCCCTGCTCCATCCCTGACCACCTGTGTGACCTTGAGCAAGTTCCTTAATCTCTCTGAACCTCAGTTTCTCTCCTCTGAAATGGAGACAAAAGTACCTATTTTATAAGTTTATTTATGAGAATTAAATTCGAAAGTTTCCGTTAAACTCTAACCCAGTGCCTAGGATATAGTAAGTGTAAATCATAGTTCCCATCATCATCCTAATCCTAGGTGTAAATTAGTTTTCATAATCATCCTATCCTACCCATATTTTACTCCAGAATCAAATGTTGAGCCTTTTAATGAGTATACTGTGTACCTACCATTTACCTGGCCTGCTGCTGACTGTTGTAGGGGAGTCGGGGTAGAGATGGAGATGCAAAAACGGAATATGACAAGATTATAACCTGATTGAATGGAGGATATTAGCGCAAGAACACTCACTGAACTGTGCCATAGACAGGTGTTCAATCGTGTCTTAAAAGGTAAAAGAGACTTGCTGAAGTCAAAGTGAGATGCAGTATAATCGTGGCAATGAGACACCCTGTTGCTGGGACCCTGCTCTCCCTGGCTCGTCCACAGACTGGAGCCTTATGTCAGCATCTGACTCTGGAGGCACCTGGCTTCACAGGCCAAGCCCCTGCAGTTGACCCAGCCTGGCCGCCCTCCACTCCCGCACTTAGAAGGACCCCGGGCTTGGCTTAATGCTCTGCTGTCATCAACTTGAAATTCTCCCTACTTTTCTAACAGGCTCTGCATTTGCATTTTGCACCAGGCCCCAAATTCTGTAGCCAGTCCTGCTTACAGGAATTTGAGGGGTTATGCTTAATTCATTTTCTGCCCCTACTGCCTGACACATCATATGCTCATAAATATTTACTGGAATGAATGAATTTCACTTCCACAGTCATCTGGGTGACAACTGCTCACACACCTGCTTTTACCTAAAGTTTTACATTTAAAACTGACAAAGTTAGGTATGTTTGTGCCTCAGACTTTGAATTTGGTGAAATAGGACATTTGCAATTTTCTGCAAAATCTCCATACAGAAGAAAGAGAGCAGCTAGAATGTGGGGGACTTCTCTACCTGTTTTAAACATCTCAGTTTTACCTGTTTTTTGTTTTGTTTTTTTTTTGTAAGACATCCAACTTGATTTTTCTTTTACTATTTTTTTTTTTAAGACACATTTTTGGACTAGATGAGTAGTTTCCTGTCATGGCACATGTCTGAAATTCTATTATTAGATGCATTTTTTTTTTTTTTTAATTTAAAGCTTTGACTCTAGGGAAAGTTAGCCCACTAAACTTTCAATTCAGCAAGTGCTTATTGCTTGCTAGATGGATAAGGCACCGGGAAGATACTAACGTAAATGATGTTTCACATCCCTGAGAGGATGTGAATCTGACTGCAACATTGGTTACCACATGAATCCACTGAACTGATTCCATTGACCTGGCTGGCTGGACTGGTGTCTCCTTATTTCCTCATATACAGTCTTTCTAAAGTTTATTTGGAAAGAAAAGTTGAATTTCATGGACTATTTTTCATACAAAGTGATTCAGCTTTCTCCTGCCATTAGAAAAGTGTGTAAACAAAATTTATAAGAACATGTAAGTGGTAGTTAATTCCAACGTAAAAGATCATTACCTGTTCTTTTTATTCACTGGATTGTAACCTAGGTTCTCTCACACTCCAACACATACACACATTCACACACACTCACACTCTCCTTTCCTTGAAATTGTTTTGGGACCAACTGGCACTCTGATGTAAACAAATTTATAGCAGACATTTTAAAAGCAATTCAACTACAATTTCTGACATCTGCTAGACAAGTAAAAGATACATCTGAAAAGTGATTCAGATATACATTTTTTACATTTGTGGATATATACATTTGTGGTAAGATACACATAACATAAAATTTTACCATTTTAACCATTTAAAAGTATACAACTCAGTAGCATTAAGTACATTCACATCATTATGCTATCAGCACTGCCATCCATCTCCAGAACTTTTCCATCATCCCCAGCTGAAACCTTGTACAATAGTCCCCCATTCCTCTCTCCCTCCAGCCCCCGGTGACCACTATTCTACTTTCTGTCTCTATGAATTTGACTATTCTGCATATCTCACATAAGTGGAATTGTACAATACTTGTGCTTTGGGGTCTGTCTTGTTTTACTTAGCGTGATGTCTTCAAAGTTTACCCATGTTGGAGTATGTATCAGAATTTCATTCCTTTTTAAGGCTGAATAATATTTTACTATAGGTACATACCACATTTTGTTTATCCATTCATCTGTCAATGGAAATTTAGGTTGTTTCATATATATATATGGAGAGAGAGAGAGAGAGAGAGAGAGAGAGAGAGATAGATAGATATATGCATGCCACAGTATTCCCTTAGAGCCTTTAAATTTTACAATATGCACAACTTTCTGATGATGTGTCCCATTTCTCTCAGCGCCAGTGAGCCAGCCAGCCCTTCCTTCCCCCTCACAGCCTCAGAGGTCTTCTGTGATAATGAAGAGAATGCTGCCTGGAAGAAAGGAGAAAAGAACATCTCTCCAGAGGGAGATCTTTGGTCAAACCTGAGCTTATTAGTGGTGTCTCAGAAATGTCCATTTACAGGGAACTATATTCAATATCTTGTAATAATCTATAATGAAAAAGAATATGAGAAAGTATATATATATATACATATATATGTATATATATGTGTGTGTGTGTGTATATATATATATATATAACTGAATCATTTTGCTGTACACCAAAAACTAACACAACATTGTAAATCCACTATACTTCAATTTAAAAAAAAAGAAATATCCACTGAGCCCCTACCCGGCAGGAACACAAGCCTTATGAAATAGACCCAGATGCTTTCGTCAATGGCCTTACACCCCCTAGAGATCATTTCCACACAACCCAAATGGACCCCAAATCATGGCATCAGGTTTGCAATGAAGCTGACTCGGGCAAGTGGGATATGGAGCCCCTCTCTCAGCCAGGAGAGTAGTTCTTCATACCTGGAGCTTGGGGTGGATGTGAGATGGGAGTGGGTGGCAATAGTTGAAGTAAATACCCGTGTCAGTGGCTTCTCTGTCCTGGAATGTGCCAGCTGTGACCACAGCCAAGTCAGGGAGAGGCCTCAACAGGCCAACCACCCACCCGAACATTGAATAGTGTCTTTGACGGGGTTCGGTGATAGTTCTCCTTCTCCTCCACTCAGTCCCATTCATCACGTATCTGTAAGCACCTGCTGTACATGTGCCGGGCATCCTTCCCGGCATCCAAACTTGGCTGGTGGCTCTGTCTAGGTGGGATGTACACTCGGCACCAAGAAGCAAGCACAGCAGAGGGTCGTTTTGCAGATTCCTGCCTTGCATGGGCAATACTCTGGGGTGGGGTAGGGGTAGGGGTGGGTGGGTGAAGCTGCATCACCTCCTTTATGGGGAATTGCTCCTCCCTATTCCATGTGTTCAGTGTATAGTTGGACGGTCACATCCAAAGCTCAGAAGAGAAAATTTATCTGGAAATACAGATTTAGAAGCATAGGTGTAGGTGGCACCTGAAGTCTTGAAATGGAATCAAAAGTCTTGGGGAATGTCTGTGAAATGACAAGAGAAGAGCAAAAACTGATCTCTAGGGAACATCAACATTTCAGGGTGAGCGGGATAAGAAGAAACAGGGACAGGGTAGAGAGGGCCAGGGGAGAGGCATGACCAAGGAGGGGGAGAGTCTATCAAGAAAAAGGGCATGGCCAACAGTGCCAACTGGAAGTCCACTGCCAGAAGCTGCACTGTGAATCCAGCTGGTGATCCAACCATTGGCTGGTACTCACTGTTGCCCAGGCAACGGCATCCTGTTCTTTGAATAGGTCTGGCTTTGTGTACTGAGGTAGCAGGGAGAACAGGAAGATACCAGAGGTGTAGGACATAAAATTGGTGAAGATTCTGATGAAGGTTAACCTCAGCAAAGTTTGTAAAGGACTGTAGGAATTGGCCAGCTGCCAAAAATGGAGGGGAAAATATTCCAGACTGAGAGGGTGGTAAGGAAACATCCTGGGAACTGCCAGTAATCTAATGCGCCTGGATTGTTGGGTGCATGTGGAAAAGTCATGAGAGATGAGGCTAGAGAAGATACTGGGGTGAGATGACAACAGGGCTTTTAGCCTTACTAAGGAGTTTGCATTTTCTTTCAAGGCAACAGGGATCCCCCAAGGCATTTTATGCAGAGGGCTAATATGAGCACATTTGCATCTTGGACTGATCACCCTGGCAACAGAGAGAGGCCGTTGAGTTAATGCAAGGTGAGAAATTATGAAGGGTTGTGGCATTGAGGACGGATTTGTGATATATTAAGGAAGAAGAATTGGCAGGGTATTTTATACGTAGTGGCAAAAATTAAAATTTGACACCTTAAGTCAGGCTCAATGGCAAAAACTGCTAGTAACAGAATCTGTAGTTTTGGCTCCCCCAGATAAAACCTGTATATCCCATCTTCCTTGCAATTAGAAGGGCCATGTATCTAAGTTCTGTCCAATAACTTGTAAGTGGATGAGTCTTATTCTGCGAACCTTCTTTATAAGTTATCTACCATCCACCCTTTGCCCCTCTTCTTTATCCTTTCCCCCCTCCTGATGGATGTGATGGCTGGAACTGGAGCAACCATCTGGGACCTTGAGAAGACCCTGACCTTAGGAATGGAGGTTAAGCATAGCAGGGAAATTAGACAGAAGGAGTCCCCGGGTCCCTGAGGGCTTCTTGGAGCCGAGCTGCCCTATCAATCCAAGAGTACCTAGCTCCAGACTTTCACAGTAGAGATCAACTTTTTTCTATCTTGTTTAAGCCACTGTTATGTCGAACTTCTTTTATCCTTTTACTTAATTAACTGGACCTGATCCTAATTAATAAAGCTCTCATTTTTAGCTGTTCATAGAGTCTCAAACCCTGGGAGCTATTAGTCTGTACCACTGCTCAGCCTTTAGCATATTCCTTTTGTCTCCAGTGCTTTTTTGCATCCTTGGCTGAACACCCAGCGCTATTCCTAGTAGATGCTTAATAAATACTGAGGAGGAGAAGGAGGAGGCAGTACCCAGAACTGTTGTTTTCAGATCTTGTTAGTCATCAGGCCTCAGGAGAAATTTGTAATGTAAATTTCATCATGCAAAATAGTTAATGCCTTGCCTAGTGGCACTCAGCCCAGGAGTGTGAAGGAGTAAAGAGGAGAGTCCAGCAAGAGTCTGACTCTATTACCTCACCTGGGGATGTGCAGCCTTGAAGGCACTGACTCATCTTTTCTGGGGCGGGGGGGGGGGGGGGGGGGGGGGGGGGGGGGGAGACATGATTTGTATCAGTTGGCAGGGAAGACAGCATCAGGGTGAATAAGGAGGAAAGTTGTGTCTAAGATTCAGGTGAGGACTTCAGCTGGTTCCCTGCTGGCGCCCTCTCCCAGCAGCCTCTGCTTCTCCTTTGTAGCATATCTCTCATAACAAATTAATGTTTCCTGCAATTATTTGTTCAGTATATCTCCCCTACTAGAGCATTAGCTCCACCAAAATCAGGAACCAAGCCTGCCTTCTTCACCCTGGTATCTGGAGCACAGAAGGCACTCAATAAAATACTTGTTGAAAAATAAATGAATCAGTCCACCTTTTCACGCAAAGAGGAAAGAGCTTAACAAACAGGATCCACCAAGGTTTATATGGGAAAACTCCTTTGCAAATTTTAAAGGAAAGCATTGTATTGATAGAAAAGATTTTTCACTTTGTGGATGAGCCCTAGCAGGAGTCTGGATCCTGAGCCAGCTTCCTTAGCTCCATTTCCATCCGGTCAGGTAAGCTCTCAATTACCCAGCGCTTTAGGAAGTGCAAAGGAATTTTAATATTCACTTAATGTTCACAAGATGAACAGTAAATCTGCTGGGAGCAAAGGAAACAAGATATTCAAAGGCTATGCGCAAGGTCTGACGGAAGTGACTTTGAAATTATCCCCAGGTTAGGGCTGCAGGCACCTGGGGTTGGAGGTCCAGCCTGGACCAGGCAGGGCCTGGGGCGGGTGGGCGGGGAGTGGGTTTGCCCAGCGGGGAGAGGGCGCGGAGGGGGTGCGCCCTCTGCCGGGGGTGAAGGAAAATGCGTCCGCACAGGCGTTGTGTCCGTCCTCAATCTGTCCCGAACCTCGAGAGTAAATATTAACTTCTTCCAGGGGGAAAAGTGGAGGGGAAGTAAAAACGACTCAAACTCTCGCCCAGGAAGTGTTCTTCACAAGTTTCTTCCGACCCCCTGCCCTTACAGCCCCGAACTTTTCCAGGCTCAAGGGGGACAGACTGCGGTTAATTGCAGGTACTGACGGCCCAGGTCCCGGGAAGCCGGAGTGCTCCCCCCGCTTCTCATCTTTAAAGTCTAAAGAAAAAAGAGACTGCTTGAGACGATCAGAAATGGCAGGTCTCATCGGGCCCTAAGGACCCTCTTGTGACCACGTCATCTTCCCCTTTCTGGGTTCTGGAGCGCAGGAGCAGGTGCCTTTTCCGCGCCGGAAAAGAGGCTAAGAGCGCCCCAAGCCCCTGGAACTGGTCCTGGGGGCACACCGCGGTGCTGGCCCCGGGACCAGCCGGGACACCCTCTAGGCCGGGAGTCGGGGCCCACCTGTGCCTCCTGGCAGCAGCCCAAAGCTGGGAGGGGCGCTCGCACCCACGTGGGCGGCGAAGCCGGCTCCGTTCCCCGCCCTCCACTCTGGTTGCAAAATCTGCAGATTGAATTAGATGGTCAGGTGGCCCTAACCCTAGAAGTTCTTGATTCTGTTGTCCTTTTTTAGACCCAGACTGTGTCCGTGGAGGGAGGTGAGGAACAGGGGATGCTTTGGAGTGTGAACCAGAAGAAAACAATGGGTGCGGGGGTCATCTAACCAGCTCCCTTCACTAGAAAAGCCAAAACTGCTTTCCAAGATCCGGGGCTCTCTTTACTGAATCGGGAGTGACACCTAGTGGCACATCCGCCTCACCAACACAGCGGGGCTGGTTCTCCACGGGGTTTCTGAGGCGGCACTTGCCCACTGATCGCTAAAAGCCTTGGGAGCACCGGGTACCATTGATGTTTCCTGTTTTCTGGCCCCCATCAACAGCGCTTTTCGTGCAACTTAGGCAACTCTAATTAAAATGCTCTTTTTACCTGGAGACCTGGCTTGGGCACCTGGCTCACTGTCAGGCAGCAAACACAACATGTATTGAGCTCGATGCTGTTGTAGATGCTGGGGATACAAAGATGACCAGGGCTTAGTTCCTGCCCTCAAGAAACTCAAAGCCCAGCTGGGGGGAAATGGAGAGGTTAAAACAGTGGACACATTTTAAGTGTGTTGGATGTTGTGGGGGAATCAGAGGTGGACCTAACTGCCTAGAGGCATTGAGGAAGGCAGAAGTCCTTGAGCTAAATTTTGAAGATTAGATGGTATGGCAGGCAGAATTCTAAGATGGCCCCCACAAGTTCTCAGCTTCCCCTGCCCCCCACACACACATTCCCCCAGTTATTCAATCAAATACTAATTTAGGTGCAGTGGTAAGAGATTTTGCAGATGCAATTAAGGTCCCAAATCAGCTGATCTTAAAATCTGGAAATTATCCTTGGTGGACCTGACCTAATCAGGTGAGCCTTGAAAAGCAATTAGGCTTTTCCTGGCAAAAGAGATTTGAAGCACGGAAAGGATTTATCATGGGCAAGATTCTGCTTTGCTAGCTTTAGAGATGAAGGGGGCCAGTGGCAAGGAAACTGGGCAGCCTTTAGGAGCTGAGAGCAACCCCTGGCTGACAGCCAGCAAGGAAAGAGGAGAAATTAAATTCTGCCAACAACCAGTGAGCTTGGAAAAGAACCCTGAGCTCCATGTGAGAACACAGCCCCGTCCAACACCTTGACTGTAGCTTTGTGGGAACCTGAACAGAGAACCAGCCACGCTGTGCCCAGCTGCTGACTTTGTGGTAATTTGTTACACAGCCATAGAAAACGAATACAGATGGTCATTTGAAAGAGAGAGATTGCCTGGACAAAGGCTCAGAGGCATAGAGCAGCAAGGTGCATTTGGAGAACTGAAGTCATTCGGTACAGCCGGACCATGGGGAGCAAAGGAGATGGTAAAATGTAATATCAAGAACCTGGCTTTGTGACAGAGAGACTGTGCCCTCGGGCTAGTTAACTTAGCTCTCCATGCCTCAGTCTTCTTCAAGGTAAAATGGGGCTAATGATAGTAGTTAAAATAAAGAGTTGTTTAGTGGGACAAATGCACATGGAGGATTCAACACAGTCTTCAGAAATGGTGAGTGTTTAAGAAATGTTGGGTAGTAATAGTTGCAGTAATTAATCATGTGGAGAATGGATGAGAACAAGAAGAGGCTAAGTGATGTCATTTCTTACAGAGTCGTTGGGGACACCCTTATTGCGATCACCTGGGGGGGCTTATTAAAAATGCAGACGCCTGAATCCTACCATGAGTCCAGGCTGAACTAGACTCTCTGGGGCTGGGGACTGAGAATCTGCACTTTCAAGAAGCATCCCAGGTGATCTTTCTGAGAATCACTGAGCAAGAGATAAGAAGACTTGTAACTAGGCCATTGTAATAATCTAGGGGAGAGTGAGTGACAGATGGAAGCAGCCAGGGCATTGGCGGTGAGAATGGGAAGCGGGGGCGGCAGACTTTGAGGTGGGTAGAATCTACGGGGCTGGAAAACGGATCGGAAGGGATGGCGAGAAAGAGGGAGGGCAGAGGATGGGCTGCAAACATTATGAGAAGGTAGGTGGAGGCGGTTATGTTGACTCAGATGGTGTCACAAGAGTCCAGGCATCCGTGGGACATCCAGGTGGAAAGTCAGGTAGACAGTTGGAGAGTCTAAAATGGAGGAGATAAGATGGCGCTGGAAATACAATTTGGGATGTCCATGAGTACAAGAACCATGGGCTGACGCCCACAGAATGAGAAGATGGTCAAGAACAGACCTTACAATGTACCGGTGTTGGGGGCAGGGGTCTAGGATCCCTAGAGAGGGCCCTCAGAAAGGCTGACTGGGTGCTACGTGGGGAGGGGTCCGAGAAGGTGGCTGTCCCCAGTGTCCCCACCTTGGAGCAGTCCAGAGGGAGAAAGTGTGAATGCGTCCCTGAGCCCCAGCTACTAGCAGCTCAAGGGCAGGATCAGTGAGGCCCACCTCAGTGGGGTGAGGAGGGAGGAGGCCAGACCCATGGGAAGCAAGGCAGTGGGTTCTGTGCTGCAGAAACGCGGCTGTGAAGAAAAGGAGAAGACAGGACCTAGAGGGCTCGCAGCCCTTCCCCTCACATGCCATGCCGTGAACCCGAGACAGAACCCACATACGTGGCTGCAACTGGGCCTGGGCCTGCCAGACGCACTGTGCAGGCAAGCGGGCAGGGGAGCGTCTCGAAGAAAGAAGGGGTGCCTGGATGCCGAGGTCGAGGATGCAGATACATTTATAAGAGTGGGGCTCACGAGGCAGAAAGAGGAGTGAGGTGGAGACATCCTTGACTCTTTGGAGAACGAGACGTGGAAAAGATGAGGGCCTTTTCCACGAGACGTGGAAAAGAGGATCCTCGGGCCCAAGGATCGCTGGGCTGTGTCGAGGGCCCAGCTGGGCTAAGAGGAAAAGGATCCTGTGGGGAGTGATTGTGCGATTTGGGGGAAAGTGCCTCGATTATGCTTTGCCTCGAGTAGCTCAACTGTACTGTGGGAACAAGAGTACCACTTACCTTGGAGCGTTGCTGCAAGGGTTCCCTGCTGGCACCCATGGTGACTGGCATAGCAGCGCTAATAAACGGCAGCTGTCCTGAGGATTCTAACTGTTGTCATTTCATAAGTCAGAGAATGGCCGTCTGTTCAGGACCCTCTGATCGCTTCCCATCCCACACAGAGTGAAAGCCAGTGTCCTTAACTCTGACCGGAT
The DNA here is from genome assembly GCF_009873245.2 of Balaenoptera musculus. NCBI lineage: Eukaryota > Metazoa > Chordata > Mammalia > Artiodactyla > Balaenopteridae > Balaenoptera > Balaenoptera musculus. Next base: position 77,899,227 of record NC_045794.1, read on the forward strand.
CCTACTGTCTCTGGTCAGTTCTCTCTGCTCCAGCCACGTGGGTCTGGGTACCGTTCACCAAGCCCGTCAGAGCCTTTGCCCTCACGGTCCCTTCTCCCTGCAACACTCTTGTCCCAGTCGTCCCCCTGGTTCACTCCCTCCCCTCCTTCAGGACTTGCTCAGATGTCACCTTCTCAGCGAGACCTTCCTTGATCTCCCCAGTTTCAGCTCGCAACACCCTTGTCCATGCCCCTCCCAGCCTTCCCTGCTATATTTTGCACCAGAGCGCTTTCCACCGTCACCATGCTCCAGGTTTTTTTCATCCGTCTCTCCTCAACAGGACGCACATCTTCTGTTCACCGCAGTATCCCCAGAGCCTACAGCAGTGCCCAGCATCTAGTTGGCACTCAGCAAATATCTGTCGGGCAGGAAGGAGTGATCCCTTCTCTAAGGTCTTGGCTCAAATGTCACCTCTTCAGAGGGCCCCTCCACTGCTATTTAAATAGCCCCCCCTGCTATCACTCTCTGTGCCCTCACTTTACTTTGCTTTTCTTCCTCAAACTTATCCACGCCTGATATTATTTTATATTTGTCTATTTGCTTATTGTCTCCTCAGCTGAGTCAGCTCCCAGAGGGCCAGGATTTAGTTTAGTTCACTGTATATCCCAAGTGCCCATCATGGCACCAGCTACAAAGTAAGCACATGACATGTATTTGTTGAATGACAGTGTTATCATTGTTTTTTTTTTTACTATTAATAATAATAATAGTTTTACTATTATTAGTAATAATAATTTATTGTTGGAAAGCAGAAGGTAAGGAGCGGCTGCCCTGTGAAGAGTGGACCAGGGCAGAGGGAGGAAGATGGCCTTCGGGCAGGACATCCTAAATGCATTGTCTGGTGGAAACTACGAGAGGGAACGAGGGTCCTCACCCCCATCCCCAGCCTGGCTGAATCCCCACACCCAGCACCCTGGGTACAAAAGACATGGACGACACCACAGGCAGCAGCCAGAGGGGTTTCTTTTCTCTTCTCCTGGGAATCCTGGAACGGCACACGCTGGTGCTCTATAGATGTTTGTGCATTGAATACACAGAAACTCCCTGGAATTTTTTAGAAGGAGTAGCATGAACACCAACATCCAGTCTTGGACAGGTACCAAGCAGCACTTCATTTTCAGAGTGAAATTCAGTAGCTAAGGCAAGCCCTGGGGTCCCCCACTCAAGAGAGGAGAGCAAGGAAGCAGAGAACAGATACGAGAACCCCTGCCTTGTTCAAACACTAGATCCACTGCCTACCTGGATAATGTCTCTGGGTCTCAGCTTCCTCATCTGTAAAATGAGGATACTAGTAATACCTACCTCATAAGGATGTTAACAAATATATGTTATATATAAATATTTGTATACTGATTTTTTAAAAACAGTTCCTGGTATATGCCAAGAACTATGAAAGCTGTGAGGATTTACCCTACTCGTAAGCTAACAAATTAGCCTGCTACTCTTTCGTAAATGCTGACTGATGACACAGGACTCCTGGTCAGAGGCAAAGAATGAAAGACTTTATTACTTAACAACAATAGCAATAGAGAGAGCATCAGCCCTTGTGCCAGTTCCCTGACTTTGATTCCCACAGAGGAATGCAAAGACGGTAACTGCACATACAGTGGGATGCATTACAGGAGTGGAACCCTGGGCTTAGGGAACCCAGGTATTTTATAACAGGCAGGAACCATGCCTGCCCTTTGCTCCAGAAGGAGACACGATCTCTATCTCCCAAGGCTGTTCACTAACAAATATCTTTGAAAAGATAGGTCAGAACAAAGGGAGTCAGTGCCCCTGCTTAGGAGATATGCAGAAATACAAGAGATCCATGGAGAATTGTTTCCCAAGAGCATACGGTGAGAACTATTATTATTATTAATAGTAATAATACTATGGGAAAATGTACCCATACTACATAACTTCACTTCTTTTGGTTACTCTGAAATTATTACAAAGCCATCCAAGACATGGACTAAAGAAAAGTTACAAAGACTAATGACAAGCCATGGCATTCGAGTTAAGGTTCAGTGGCTAGACTACCACATGCATTTCACAAATGGGTTTCCAGGGGGGAAAAAACTGCTGTCAGCAGTTGATTATGATATTGGGCAAACGAGTCTGCAATTTCATGCTGAGTAATCTATCACTCCCTATCTTAAAAACTCAGGCACTCAATCTTTTTTGACAGGCAGCATGTATGTTCTATTGCCAGGAAGGAAGGCAGTCATCAAATTCCTAATTTTTCTCTTTGAAAAATGAACATTTAACTCAAATATAAGATCTGGAGGAACACATAGACCTTAATTACAAAGCACAATTCAAGATTTGTGATAATTAATAAGCTGATGAAAAATTCATTGGAATTCAGAGAAGAATGAAGGGGAAAAATTGGCCAGTGTTAATACTGAGTTCAATGAAATGTTTAAGTCTATCCAAATAGGCAGCTACTCCTCTGTCATAATTTAATCATTCATATGATTATTTCATTTTGTATATCAAAAATTACGCAGAGAGGGACTTCCCTGGTGGCACAGTGGTTAAGAATCCGCCTGCCAATGCAGGGGACACGGATTCGTGCCCTGGTCCAGGAAGATCCCACATGCCATGGAGCAACTAAGCCCGTGTGCCACAGCTACAGAGCCTGCGCTCTAGAGCCCGCAAGCCACAACTACTGAAGCCCGCGTGCCACAACTACTGAAGCCCGTGTGCCTAGAGCCCATGCTCCGCAACAAGAGAAGCCACCGCAGTGAGAAGCCTGCGCACGGCAACAAAGAGTAGCCCCGGCTCGCTGCAACTAGAGAAAGCCTGCGGGCAGCAACGAAAACCCAACGCAGCCAAAAATTTTTTAAAAATTATGCAGAGAGAATATTTAATTTCTTTAAACTTTGTGATTTCTAACAGTTATACTAGCATGTTAGAGATTTCTGAAGAAGACCAGCTTAGCTACCTGAAACAGGAACTTTTTTAAAGAGGTGAGAGAAGACATCAGTTTGAATCCTGGCTTTCGCCATTCACTAGCTGTGACCTCCAGCAAATTCTCTGAGCTCTTTGAGCCTGTTTCCCTATTCAAATGAGGATGATAGAGATGCATGAGGTTGTGATGAAGGTGAATGATTGTTATTGTGAATTAATCACCTGCCTCCTCCCTTCCAGATTCTTAACCAAACCAGACCAGGAACCAGATGGAGATTGAAATGTAGCAACTGGCTTGTTATCAATACAGCTTGATTGCTGAGTAAGATAGTACCCAGGCTGAACCTGGACTTCCTGCATCCACCCTCCCCATCCCACCCCAGCCGCCCACCCACCCATCCAGTCCTGGGACCTGGCTGTGGGGAGAGTGGGTCTGCAGCGTGACATCCAGACGGCCGCAGGGAGAGTGCTAGGCTGTCTCACCCCTTTTGGGGAGCAGGAAAGAGAGCAGCCAGTGAGAGGGGGAGCCTGTTATTTTTCTGTCCTTCCTGTAGAATGTTCTGTCTTCTTGAATATCCATTGGTGCATTCAATTTCATTCATTCATTCAAACTACTGCAGTGTTTCTCCAAGAATCAGTAGAGGAGATTATACCAAAAAAAAAAAAAAAAACTGAAACACCAAAAGTACCTGGCCCATACTAAGCACTTTTAAGTATTGGGTATTATTGTTATTATTATTATCATCATCATCATCATCCAACTTTGTGATTTTGCCATATCCTCATACCACTTGGTCTATCATTAATATTTTCTTTAAATCAAATTCACCAGCCTCAACACATATATATGGAGTCTAAAAAAAAAAAAAGTGGTTCTGAAGAACCTAGGGGCAGGACAGGAATAAAGACGCAGACGTAGAGAATGGACTTGAGGACATGGGGAGGGGGAAGGGTAAGCTGGGACGAAGTGAGAGAGTGGCATGGACTTATATACACTACCAAATGTAAAGATAGCTAGTGGGAAGCAGCTGCATAGCACAGGGAGATCAGCTCGGTGCTTTGTGACCACCTAGAGGGGTGGGATAGGGAGAGTGGGAGGGAGACACAAGAGGGAGGGGATATGGGGATATATGCATACATATCGCTGATTCACTTTGTTATACAGCAGAAACTAACACACCATTGTAAAGCAATTATACTCCAATAAAGATGTTTAAAAAAATAAATAAAAGTGAAAAAAAAAATTCACCAGCCTCCTGAGCAAGTGTCTATGAAATTGCAGGTTGGAAAGGCTAGTTATGTTATATAATACACAAGAAAATAAAATACATAATTATTGAAATAAAACCTGATCATCTGAAGACCTTCCACAATCATTTCCTCTCCCAGCACACCTGGAGACACACTGTTCTATGCAGCAGTTTGATCACACGTCCATCTGCCTGCAGAGATGATAAGCTGCGTGGGGACCGGCACCAAAGCTTGGTTCATTTTTTAGTTTGCAAATAGTTTGCAAGTACACGTGACAGTTCGTCCACCCTCAATAACTGTTTGCGGGATAAATGAATGAATGTAATTAAACGCATCAACTGATGTTCAAGAAGCCAGAACATTCTACACAAAGGACAGAAAATAACAGGCAAATCAAGAAGCGCAGTGAGCCGCCCTCTCCCTCCCGCACCACCACCCCCGGGAAGACTGAAATGACCTGCCCTCCCATTTTCTCTCTCCTCTTACAACAGACTAACCTCCTGGCTTATTTGACAGCAAGTTGGAGGGGGGTTTAGGATGGAATGAATCTTGCAGTTGTAATGAATCAAAAATGGGAGGAGAAATCAGATTTCAGCAATAGCAGAATACTCTCACTGTTTAAAAAGCCCTCGCCCCTGAGGCTGGAAAAGATTAGAAACTAATAATTTATGTTGAAATCTGGCGAAGCCCTCCACAAATTCCTAGTGCTTGTCCCTGCCTTTTGACTGACAGATATGAAAATAGAAACTGATTTGAAAACCTAGGGCTATTTAACTACAGCAGCGTTAATTTCTCTGTTAGAAACAAAGAAATTGCCCGGGGGGGTGGGGGCAGTCACCGCAAAGAAACGGATGACGCTGGTAGCAGGCCACGCCTTTCTCCAAATATTACAAAACTCACACCAGTTCTTCAACTTTGCGTGAGCTTTCTAAGCTTCCCACGCCTCAAATTGGCAAAAATCATTTTTTTCCATGCTAGTTAAAATGCCCTCAAGCTACAGTCATTAGATCTGCTGGACAGAGGCATCATTCTGATATTATCGGCTCTGTCTTCCTGTTTTCATGAATAATGTATAACAAGGAGCTATCAGAAATGGATTCTTCCACGGCTGACGGTCTTGCCACCAGCCAGGTCCCTGAATTCTCAGTCATTTCATCTGCAGCGCCGGCAGACCTCCTTCCTCTCCTCCTGGCTACCTCTGGCTGCTTGCTTTGCACGGAGACCCTTCCAAAGACACCCTATCCCTGCTTCTCCCTCGATAGTAAGAAAACGGGGGGGGGGGCACAGGAAGCGGTGCCCACCACCTTCCTTCCTTTTCATTGCTGCTCTGTGTCAGAGGAGTAGTGCCGGAGCTACTGATGCCAAGTTCATGCGGTTTCATTCCTGGCCCTGCCCTGTGTGGGCCAAGCCAGCCTTGCTCTGTACTCAGAAGCCTGCCAGGAAAATGCTTCTCCTTGGGCACAGGGGCGGCTGCAGGAGAACCTCTACCTGTGTGTTTTCATCCATGTCTCTATGTGCTCGCATCTGTCATAGCTTCACAAAGAAGAGAACCATCTTTCAGCCCCATCCCTTCACCCACTCGTTCATTCAACATATTTTTATTACCTGCGAGGCTTGCAGTGACCGAAGATTACAGAAATGACTAGAAAATGTACAAAGAAGAGCATCGATTGTGAGAGTGTATAACAGAGGGAAGTAGCCGAGTCAGGGAAGGCGGTACAGGATGTGAGACAAGGGCCCATAAGGCAGTGGATGCGGGTTAGGGGTGGCGGGGCGGGAGCGTGTGCAAAGGGCCTGCCGCGGGAGGGGCAGGGCCTCGTTACAGGAACCAGAAGAAGATGCGGTGCGAGAGCACAGTTTGCAAACGGGTGCTGGGGCTTCTCTGCCCCTTTGACCCTGGTCTACTTTCACCTTCCCAACACTCTCCCCACCCTTGGAGTCTGAGAACTGCTGAGTTCTGACTCTCCTCCCCTCCCTGACTATTCCTACCCTTCCAGGTTCCTCCACTAATGCCCCTTACCTGTGAGCGTGAACTTGGAGCTTTCCTCCTTCTCTGTGCTTCTGGCGTAAGGCACAGTGCCGGCCATTTAGAAGTAGCACAGTGAATTCAACGACTATTGATTGTTCCGAGTCCCAAGGGAGACCTTGAAAGCATCCTGAATGCGCAACATGGGAGGTGTTCAATAAACCGTTACACCCACGTGTTAGACGGTCATGCAGTCGTTACAAGCGATGTTTCTGAAGACTGGAAATTTCTCATGATATAACAGGAATTTAAAAGCAGAATATAAAATTCATCCTAAAGCATGATCTCAATTTTATGTGGAAAGAACGGTGTGTGCCAAAAGACTAGAAGCAAGTTTATCAAAATGTTAACAGGCTATCTCTGTGGGCGGAATTATTAGTCATTTTTATTTCCATTTTTGCACTACTTCATCTTCCCCCCAGATGTGTTAACTAAGTAATAAATCATTTAAATTTGTTAATTGAACTATTATTAAGCACTCGTTACAGGGCGGACGTCCCTAGCAACGCAGTGATGGGCAGAACACAAGCACGGTCTCCATCCTGAAGAACTGCTTTTATAAAGTTTTTAACAAGTTTTCTAAAACAAGATGGAAGAATAGAGCAACCATCATCACTCCAGGAAAACAACAACGCTTTCTCTGCCGGCGTCGGGAGGGGAGCTCCATCCAGCAGCTTCCTGACGTTACCTGCTAAGGGTGCCAAGGACTGAACCTTGAGGAAAGTCTGTTTGTCATTTGCACCCGAGGCAAGGTGCTGGGAACAAGGGCTCTTTCTTGTCAGCATCTCATACTCTGGAGTGGAACACTCTTTGTACCATTCACTTTATAAAATCTAGTCGTCCCCCCACCCCCAACCCCGATGCTCACAGCCACTTCATCCCAGCCCTCCTGTGGGTCCACTTCCAAGGAGTTTCTTCCCCTGGACTCAGCCCTCAAGCGTTCTAAATGAAAATACCACCTCCTCCAGCACCCCGGGTCTGAAGCCTGGCTCCACTACCTGCTGCTTCGTACCCAAAGCAGGGGCTTGTGATTAAACCACAGAAAAAGCGCCAGCCAGAGTGAGCAAGAAAACAGCAGGAGCCCAAGGACTCCTGTGAACAAAGAGTCTGATTGTTTTCATGCAAATTGTTTTTAGTAGGAGGGAGATAACAGGCAAATGAAATATGGGAGATAGGCAGAGATTTTTTTTCGAAACCAATGGAAGGGGCGGGGAGTTCTTTAATAAAACCACAGCACATCGTTTAACAGTGAAACATCCAGCTCCCACGTTTCTTATCAAGTGGAAGCGAATTTCTCCTCTCTACTCTGGCTCCTCTTCCTCCCCTTCCGGCCCAGCAGATCGTGTCTCTTTCTGCTTCCCCGACAGTCCGTCTTAGCCTTGTCTGAAACAGTCTGTTTCAGAATGTTAGTGCTTTCTAATAATGAAAAGTGTATCACCAGAGAATGATTTTAAGTGGTAGGCAGAATGAGCAATATTAATTCTACTAGTTGTTTATTTTTAACGTACTTAGGAAATACTGCGTCTAGCACATCAAATCCATGATTTTATTATAGGCTATGGCAGCCTCAGTTTTAAAAAGTGAGTTAATATAGAGCCAATAAAGAGAAAAGTATTAAATAAATCATGATACAAGTGGTATACAGACGTGGTAAAAACTGTAAAGTGGTGCATACATGTATGACGGTTGGAAAATATGAGTGGGAATTCTTCTGCACATCCAAGGCGGTTCCTGGGGAACGGCCAGAAGAGCCTATGGTTCGTTGCAGTAACTTAGATGCAGACATTTGCATTTCCTTTTGGATCCTCAGTAAGTCTTTACAATTATGAATCCCGGGACATCCTGAAGTCTAAGATCTGAGTTCTCAAGCTGGTAGAGTGTGTCTCAAGCAGGGAGGAGTGTATTGTTTTAAAAATCAGGGCATCTCACATAAAATTCAGGTTTCCTGTTCTCTTTAAAAACTGGAAGTTCTAGCATGCTGGGTCTCCATCCCTGCACGGCAATAATCAGGTGACCACAGGCCCTGGGTGTCGCTACTCTCTGATGCAAGGCACTATAGGTTCACTTGTGTGACCGGGGCTGCCCGAAGAACAAGGGTAGAAAGAGTGTTCCTCTTCTGTAAGTTTCCTCTTCCCCTGCTTCTCAGCCTTCTCTTTCTTTCTTCCCTAGCAGTCCGTCCCACCCGTACACACGCACTCATAAACGCATCTCCAGGAAATGGCTATGAGAGTCAAACTTCCGTCTTCTTCCACTGATTCCCGTGGCTATACTTGCTTGAGTGGTGGCCCAAATTCCCTGACAGTTTCTAGGCTGATTATTTATTATCTCTTAGCCATTTGACTGGCAGAAGATCATTTGAAACCACTTTATATGTTATTTTGGTATAGGATGTGGGGCAGAAGTAAAAATTTAATTTTCCTCCTACTTGTTACATCATAAGAGAAAGGACACATGATTTGGAGCCAGAGGGTCTGAGTTCAAATCCTGATTCTCTCATTTCCTGGCTATGTGATCTTGGGCAAATTATTTAACACTCCAGCACCTCAGTTTCCTCATCTGCAAAAGGGGATAATAGTATCTATTGCCTAGGATTTTTATAAAGATTAATGAGTGAATATATATAAAGTACTTAGAAAAAAGTCTGGCTCACAGTAAAGGTTATAAAAATGTTACCTATTATACGACTAATAATCTTCCATGCTATGAACTACCACCAGGATAAGCTTTAACTCTGTGCCCTAGATACAATAATATTAGTCATATTTCTTTTATCCAGCAGTGCTTTATTGCTGTCATGTAAGTGTCAGGCATTACCTTGAACATTGAAAATACCAAAAATTAAGATGGTGTCTTGCCCTTCAAGGAGCTTCCTATCCCTAGTGGATTTGGAATTTAAGGTTAAGTTAAACAAACATCATATGACGTGTTTAAATAAATATAAGGTTAAATTAAGCAAACGTCATATGACAATTGTTTAAATAAGTAGGAGTCTTCTAGAGAACAAAGAATTGACTTATTCTAGATTCAGTCTCCAAGAATCAGTCTCCCAAAGAGTTAGAGGCAAATTAGCGTTTTGAACTTATGACCAGAAGAATGGGAGCCAGAGGAAGCTGGTGGGGGCTATCATGAGAGGATGACCAAGGGTATGTGAGACAGACAGACAGACAGACAGACAGACAGACACACACACACACACACCATGTTTGAGGGAACACAGGCTGGGTTAGGGATTGGGGGGAATGGATCCAAGGTTCAGAACAGCTGGGATCTGTTCAGTTCTATTTCTTTGTGTGACTTGAAGTCAATTGTATTTCCTCTACCTAAGTTTTCCAATAGCAATGGAAGCATGTTACACCGTTTCTTGTTTATTTTTAAGTACTTTAGAATAATCAGGGTGATATGATGTATCTGTCAGGTGGTCACACTACCAGGAATGCACAGTCTGAGGGAGGTCAGTTAGTGTTGCATCAGAGACAGCCAACGTCAGAGGCAGCTAGAAGTCTTTCTGCGCTCGGTGTCTCAATCAACAATCAATGATTTGTTCATTGTTTGCATGTTGAATATCAGCATTTGTTTTCTACTGCTGAAACTAGTGACTTGTTAATTTGCATGATTCATGTTAGAAATAATTCTCATCAAAGACATCTGATTAGGTTTAAATGGTTCAAAGACAGCCCCCCTCCACCTCCCCACTCCCCACCCACACACACCTGGAATGAATAGGGAATAAGAATCCAGCCGAGCCCCAAAACCCTCACCACTGGACAGCACCTGAGGCTTGATCCCTGATCAGCTTCTGACCATTGGCGTAGGGGATTTCTGATGGCATGATGCCTGCTGGGGGCACAGCATCCGGCCTCAGTAACCAAAAGGGACAGAGAGCTGGAACTTCACAATTATTCATCAAGGATTTAGGCCTGTGTGGCTAACGAATTTTGGTCTGAAAGTAGAAGTGTGGCAGAACTTGGCTTGAACTTTGCCTTCGGTTCAGCCAGGGCGTGAGGTCTGGGGGTAAGAGAGAACTCTCACCATCTCGGCTTCTTCAGTGGCCGCTCTTACCCTCTAAAGAAGATCTAATGTCGGTTCCCAAGAAGGGGTGGGACTATGCAGGCTCCAGGGCCCTACCCAGATGACCTTCTTTGATTTTTCTCAGGCTTCTCTTTCCACCCAGCCCTACTGTGTGGGTCCTGAAAGGCTCAGAGATGTGACAGCAGCTGGCAGAGGTTGGCTGGTGTCTTTCGAGTGCTGGTATGTGAAGGAAAGCTTTCTGTGATCATAATTTGGTCTTCAAAGGTTTTCCATTTGCCCCTGGCTGTTCCCAAGGGTCCAAGGAAGGTCCATGCTGTCCTTGTTGAGACCAGAAAGTCCCATCCAGGGCTTCCCTGCTCCAGCTTTACCCAGTGAGGGACCCACATCAATGCTTCTCAGGCCAGAAATAACAGTGACTTAACCCAGCTTGCCCAGGCCTCCCAGCGCACCAACGTTAGCATGCTGTTCTCTAACTGAAATCTGGCCACACTATGGGAAAGATTAACCTCAGTCCACCCCGCAGAAGGTCTACCATCACTGTCTAACAGAAATTTCCACAATGATGAACAAGTTCTCCATCAGCACTATCCCATATGGTAGTCACTCTCACACGCGGCGATCGAGCATTAGAAATGTGACTAGTGCGACTGAGGAACTGCACTTTAAGTTTTATTTCATTGTAATTAATTTAAATCGAATAGCCACATGTAGCTAATGGCTACTGTACTGGGGAGCCAAGCCTAGAGCCTGGCCACTGTCCCCATCGCTCAGGACCTTCTGTCAATCCTGAATCAGTTTGATCTACCACCAGACTCTGTCTCCCAATCTCTTGTCGTGACCTGAGTCACCTAGCTCTCTCTTCTTTCTTCAACTCTCTGGAGTGTTCTGGCTCTGGTGGTTAAAGGAAAGAGACCCAGTGCTTCATAAACATTCTCACAACAGAGACAGGCAAGAGGTTAGGCCTCTAACAAATGGGATATTAATGACATATGGGACTCATAGAATGAACACGTCCCACTTGGCACTAAGGAATCCAAAGGTGTTATTCTTAGTAATAGTAATGATGCCTAATACTGGTATATTTGTATAAATACACCATCACAATGCATCCTGCATATAAGTCAAGCAGAGAAAGAATTAGACTCCTCATGTCAAGGATAAGAAAACTAAAAGTCAGTTCAGCTGCTAGGATCACATAGCAAGTAATGACAGGGATGGGACCAGAACCGGGTGTTCGGGCTCCTAACTCCTCACCATTGGAATAGTTGAATCAGCTGTGATTAGAGAGGAAGCATGCATGGAAGAAGAGAGAAGACCATATCAGCCCAACACATTGACAGTGTCTTTAATGAGGCTCTGCTTTGGGACCTGCAGGGAGCCAGTTTGGATATACTGCATATTATTTCATTCTCTGGCATTGTAGAAACCCAGGAGAGTTAGGGGAATTTAGGTGGGTATCAGCCTTTCAGAACCTCTAATGGTTCACCTTGATCCCTCTTGGATTCTTACTGTATTCTTTGGCATCTTATTAACAAATATCCTTCCAACAGGATATCCTGCCCTTTGCACAACTCCAGAGGGCGCCTTTATACACAATACAATAAGCAACGCAGTAGTATCGCTCTAATAGAATTTATTCCTAAATTGAACAAACCAGGTTTCTTTCCTTATGCTTCAGTTAAATTCATTTTCATATTATCTTGGGTGCTCTGATTAAGCACGTGTTAAACTAAGGGTTTGCAACCTTGGCTATTTATCTGAAATTATAGTGCTGTTTACAAAATACACATTCCATGTTCCATCCCTTGAGAAGCTGGTCTTGAGCCTGAAAACCATCTGGGTTTTCTCTAAGTTCCCTAGATGATTCCAATGCCGAGAGCTGAGACTCACAGAACAATGGACCAGGAATCAGGACACTCACGTTCTGATTTTCCCGCACGACCGCCTCCCTGAGCCTGTTTCCTATTCTGTAAAATGGAGAGATATGAGGTCTGCCCTTCTTTTATTAGTTTTAAGCATGAGAGCTTGTGTGAAAGAACTTTCAAAAGTAATCTGTGTATTTATGGCAGGAGGGAGTCAGCAACTAGTGGTCAGGCCCCACCTGCAAACAGGCCTGGGGTTCAGTCACTTGGAGACATTTTCACATGGCTTCCCACTGCCAGCTTGCTCCATCACACCATGCTAAAAATGGGCAGAGAGTGGGTGGAGCTCAAAATACTTTAACTAGAGTGTAATTGTGTGGGCAGCTTCCACTTTGGCTAGGTAATTCTGGACAAATAGAAGCTAGCCTGCAAGCAGCTATATTTATTTCCAAAACAGCTGGTGAGAGCCCCTAGGAATTTTAGACATTCATTTCAGTTTTATCTGTTTTGAGACCTTTAGGCCACGGGGATTAGAAAGCTCCAGGCATGAATCAGGAGAGAGAAGTACACAAGTTGTTTATTGCCAACCTCAGAGGTAATACTCAGGGTAAATCCACAGCCATTTGATGTGGGAATGTTTTAATTGGAGAAATCAAATGCAGGAAAGATACTACCCCCTTACTTTTCATTTCAAGCATCACACACACACACACACACACACACTCTCTCTCTCTCTCTCTCTCTCTCTCTCTCTCTCTCTCTCTCTCTCTCTCTCTCTCCCTCTCTCTCTCTCTCTCTCTCCCTCTCTCTCTCTCTCTCTCTCACTCTCACTCTCACACACACTAACCAGAATTAGGCTGCTATTGAACCCTAGCTATATACATATTATAGACTTACACAAATACTCAAAGATGTTCACAATACTTTCTTTTCTTTTGAAACTTCATAATTTTACCTCACTGACAAACAGATCTGTTTCATTTCTGTTAATTACATTTTGTGCATTCAGTGCATCACAAATTGGGCATAGCAGGAAAAAGAAATGAATTAAGGATCATAATTTTGCAAAAGATAAAGATACAGGAGCCCCTCCATCCCCTCCAGGGCAGGCTCCATGTGCACTCTGGGCTATAACATAAAAGTGGACCAGGCAGTCTGGCTTCCTGTTTGTCAGTTTCCAGGTGGGACCGTTTTATTCTGCTTTACCCTGCAAGATCAGAAAACTTCACCTCCTCTTTCTCTTTGCCGTCCTTCCCTAAGTTCTGTTTGTGTTTCCCAGTAATCCAAGGAGATTCGCTCTAGGATTCCCTTTTTCATTTTTCCTTTCCCCCACATCTGGCCTTTAACTTCAAGACATCCAGTCCATTCCTATGTCTCACCCTGGGTGTCTGAACCTGTTTGGGGATTTTAGGGTGCTGTTGATTACCCAAAACTTTGAGGTTTCGGCATGTACTTCCTGCCTCCTCAGGAAGTTTCAAAAAGGAATTGTTTCTTAGTAAAAGGGTGATAGACCCTCAAATTCTATCTTTCCCTCCACTTTTACACCCCAGCTGCTGTCAGGGTAACCTCCCCTTCCATTTCCACCCCTTCTCTTTGTAAACCTGATCAAAATAAGGAAGTATATGGTGAGGTAGGGCTGGTTTAAAATTCTCTGGAGGTGGAAGACACAAATCCTAGGATCCTGGAAGAAGCTATAAGAGAATACAGTGTCTGTTTTGTAATTTTGTGTGTGTGTGTGTGGGTCACTCTTCTAAGTGCTGGTGTGCTTTTGAGAGATAAGTATCTTGTAGACCAAGTGGATGCCATGCTGGCTGGTGGTAACCTCCTACAGCATTCATTTATTTATTCAGTGATTTATTCCATTCATTCATTCATTCATTCCATTCATTTATTCATGTGTGAATAAATGATACATTCATCTATTCCATTTGTGCACTACAGGTACACTGATACATTCATTCATTCACCGAGCATCTAGTATGTGCCGAGCATTTTGCTAGGAGTTGAGGATAATGGGTAACACAACCAATTCCTGCATTTAGGGAGTGAACAGTCTGGTGGTAGAGACGCCCAGAGCTGGGTAAACAAAGAATGACACATGCAATTACACACCATATTAAATGCTCTAAAGGGAAAGAGGGAATAATATGAGGGAACCTACTTTAGACTGTGAGTGAGAGGAGGCATGTCTGAGCAGATGCTGAGACCAGGAGGCTGCCACATGAAGAGTTGGTGACGCTTGTTCCAAGCAACAAGGACAGTAATACAAGGACTGAACTGAAAACCTCTAGGGTATAAGTTTCTACCCTTCTTTCTCCCCAACTCCTCAGGTTTCTCTTCATCCTGGCTCTTCGTTATTTCTACTAGTAAAGTACGAGAAGCACTGAGCACCATTCCTGGCACGTACAATAACTAACACTATATGCAGGTGTTAGTCTTAAGTGTGTTACGTGCATTCACTCATTTAATCCTCATAACAACCCCATGATGGACATTCCGTTCATGTCTCCATTTTACAGAGGAGGAAACTGCACGAGGCAGTATGCAATCATGGTCACTATTAATATTAAAACTAGTAATTTATTCAACAGTGGCATATCAAGCATTGCCAGGTTCCTGGCGGACTGCATTTTGTTCATTTCGAATCTGTTCACCGCCCATTTAGACCCTTTTGAAAATCCATTCTTCAAGTTACTGGTGGTGGAAAATCTTTTAACACTGCTGATCAGGTTTTACAGACAAACCATTTGCTGATTTGTCTAGCCAGCAACACCTTCTTTAATTACGTTCAGTTCAGTAAATGTTTACTGAGAACCTAATAATTGTCCAGGAAGACCCTAGAGATTGCCAAGACCGGATCCAGAAATTCAAAATCAAAACGAAAGAAACACACACAAACAGCTGTAATAGGATAGGATTTATGCTCTGCTTGTCTTATAATTTAAATACCAATACAAATGAAGAAGTGATTCGTTCTGTGGCTGCTGACTGGTAAAAAAATGACCTACATTCAAGTAGATGACCACCCAGCAGATGTGTTCTTTACTTTAGGCTACTTTTTTTTTTTTTTTTTTAATTTATTTATTTTTGGCTGTGTTGGGTCTTCGTTTCTGTGCGAGGGCTTTCTCTAGTTGCGGCGAGCGGGGGCCACTCTTCATCGCGGTGCGCGGGCCTCTCACCGTCGCGGCCTCTCCCGTTGCGGAGCACAGGCTCCAGACGCACAGGCTCAGTAGTTGTGGCTCACGGGCTTAGTTGCTCCGCGGCATGTGGGATCCTCCCAGACCAGGGCTCGAACCCGTGTCCCCTGCATTGGCAGGCAGACTCTCAACCACTGCGCCACCAGGGAAGCCCTAGGCTACTTTTTAAAAAAATAATAAGTGTGTCACTGGTCAAAAGCCTTTCCAATGTGAAGCTGTAACAACACCATATTTTGGAATGTGTTGCCCTCATAAATCTGATTTGTCTGAGAATTGCCCCCCCAATCACCTAGTTTTTCTTAATTACCTACAGTTTAGATATGGATTTACCATCGAATAGATTTTTACCTTTTTAAACAAAATTTACAGGTGTGGAAGCTAATCTTTGAAGACATACCTTCTAAACGAAACAGTAATTGTTGAAGGAGAATTGGTGCCTGGTGTGCTTATTTCTAAGTGGAGAAGGAACTTCATTTTTGCAAATCCATGAAATAGCGATCCACCCTTCCCAACTGTGTTAGGACACTTCCCTTTGCACTCTCTTCTCCTCTTCTCATTTAGGTAAGGACTTAAAATAAACAGGAAAGGGGAACTGTGCACCAGCCCCATGGCAACCAGCCTGGTCAACTATGATTACAGCTTTGTATTTGAAAAAAAAAAAAAAAGATTAAAAATTATAGGAGTTCCTCATTTGTATTTTAATGCACACAAAATTCCCCTTCCAGAGGGACCTGGCCTTGCCGCTCATCCATTTTCAAAGAGTGACTTCATGCAGTGAGCAGTCCAACTGCTTCTCTAGGCTAAGAGCATGAATTTCTGCTTCCGGAATCATTGCCTATGTCGGAGATGTCCACATCTGATGAGGCAAGAATACCACAGGAGACTGTCAAGGATCCAGCAACTACTAAATCAGCAGAAAACACAAGAACACCAGTGGAAGAGAAACACATTCCAAGAAGAGTTAATGGGAATGAATTTAATAAAGGTCTTTTCCAACTAGCATCCTCGAAGGGCCCTTCTTCTATTCCTGTTATTGAATCTATCTCCCTAAGAACCTAATTTTTTTAAGGAGCAGAATATAAATTGTAATATAATTACTTGATGAGGGAAATGCCATCCTAGACCTGTGTCCATCGACAGCAGGAAAACACACACTGACGCTGGCTCTTAACTCCGTCACCAGGTGTTCAAGGGACCTCAGAACAGCAGTTTTTAACTGGGGTCTGTGAACTTGGATGGTAAAACAAAATTACATCTTTATTTTCTCAAACTGAAATTTAGCATTTCCTTCCATTACAATTGTAGGCAACAAATTGGAATAGCAATAGTAGCACCTGTGACTTTGTCAACAAGAGACATCACAGATCTTTTCAAATCACATGACAATTGTTGCCAATACCTTGATTCATACTTATCTCTACTTTACATCATGATTAAATATTAGAGGTGCTGCTAGATCTTGTTATTTATAATGTTACTAAAAAAGCACATCTGTTACCATGCCATGATTTTATTATTTTGTAACTGTATTTCAACATAGTTGGCTTCCTTTGTAATCCTATGTATTTTTTTTTTTTAATTTTTGGAAAAAAAAGTTTTAAAATTTAAAAATATTGTGAGAAGAGTCAATAGACTTCACTAGACTGTCAAAGAAGTCCATGCCCTTCCCCCTCCCAAACACACAAAAAATGTTAAGAGCCCCTTAGGAGACTCTCTGCCTTGTTCCCCTCGCTTTAGGTGATTTCAGTATTGCCCTGTTGCAAAAGCACAGCTTCCATGCATAGAGGGGCCTATAAAATTAATCATTTAGTGTATTTCATTGTGCCTTTCACTTGGTTTAGTTACCTCTTTCCCAATAACACACCTTAACAAAAACTTCAAATGCAGTACAATTGTGAAATACGGAATCATTTGATCTTCAAATCGCTGGTTAAAACTGCATCAGCTTTCAGCTATTCAAGAGTTGACTATCTGAGCTGTGAATTACCAAGGTCCCCTTTTCTCCCTGGTTTCCTCTTTGGCTGTTTACCATGTGGTTCTTTTACTATAGGTCACAGGTGCACTGACAGATAGGCAGGGCACCCGAGGGGAAATGACATTCAAATCTGACAGTTTTCCTACATCAGTAAGAAGTTGTGAATGGGCAGAGGTTGAAAGCATTGATTAAATTAAGATTCTTGGATTACCTGTGGATTTTAATTACCATGCCTTCCCTGTCCCAGTGTGCTCTGTCTCCCCCACCACTGCCCTCCTGTAGCTCTAATGAGACACTTATCAGATGCTATTTTGCATCTTTGTTATCTTTGCAGTGCATATGCTCTTTGAGTTCACGGATCCTGTGTTATCCTTCTCTTGGGTTGCCTCTGGTGCTTGGCAGACAATAGACCTGCCATAAATATGTGTGGCTGAATTGAATAGCTGTCGACTGTGCATATTATTGGGCCTTCATGCTTGAAGATGCCAGTGCTAACATGATTATTTTCTATCTCGGATTTGTTTATGCAACATTTATTCCACAAATACTGAACACTTACTATGTGCCAGGCATCATGCTAGACGTTAGAGACAAAGATGAATATAACTAATTCCCCCAAGGAGTCTAGGGCCATAGGGACACCGGGCCAATACATATTGCAATGGAAGGTAATGAGAGAAAAGATAGGGTTATGAACCAGGTGTGTTGGTGAAACCAAGGAGAGGATGGTCAATTCTGGAAAAAAAAAAAGAGAAGATGCTAGAGTGAGAACCCAAAGGATGAGTAGGAATTTAGCCAATGGGAATAGGGAATGAGGAACCATAAATCCATCAGTATTGGAGCAGCATTCTTTACCTACCCAACACCCATTTCCTCCCCTTCCCTCCTACTTCCCTGCTAATAGAACCTTAGTTTCCAATCTGGGATGATCTCAAGGAAGGTAAGCTCCTCCCCCAGACCAAGGCTCATGAGCCAACCAGGCACCAAACATGGTCATCCCTTTTCTCTTTGCCAGTGATTGGTCCAAAGTGGGCACATAACCACATTCTAGTCAATGAGTTATAAGGGGAAGTCGGCTCAGGGCCTTGCATTTGGACATAGAAAGACAGAGTCTGGCTAGGAGAAAACTAGCTTTCTCCTTGTCTAGAAAACTGTTATGATATTTGCAGCTGTGGCAGCTATCTTGTGACAGCAGAAAGATAATAAGAGCCCCGGGGGGGCTCTTTGATAGTAACACTGAATAGCAACCAATCCTGGCAACTGGACTCCTTGTGTGGGGAAAAAAAATTAACACCTACTTGTCTGTGCTACAAGTATTTAGATTTTTTTCCCCCTTATAACTAAACACATCATAACATATACATAGCTTTTGTAAACTATTTTTCACAGGTCTCCCCAGTGGATGCCAATGAGGTCACATGACTAATACCCCTGAGTTTTATTGTCTGATTATCCTCGACCTGCATAATTCTAGATTCAACTCCTTTCTTCTTCAATCTCTCCAATCACTTTAGGAAGACCCCAGGGGAACTTCTTTGAATGTGGCTTCCTCCCTGCTACTCTGTATCTCCCCTGACACTGAAACAGTATTCTCTGCAAAGCTAGCAAGAAAGCCCTTCTCTCTGACTCTGTGTTTCATTCTATCACTAGACCCCAAGATGGTGGGGATGCCTTGAATGTCATAGGCCTTCGGTCAAAGTATACCTTCTAGCTCCTGCCTACCCCTGCGCTCTATAGGGGATTGTCTGAGGAACAGGAGGCATACTGTTTTCATCTACTTTTCTTTGTGTCTTTCCACAAAAGCCTAGCATCAGCCTCTTCCTTTAGGCAGAACAGAACAAAACAAAAGCCCCCAGGATATCAACCAGTGCCAACAGATGCCTCAGAGTTCAGGTTTACTGGCCCTGCACAGTTACTCGCCAATTAGCTCAGCCCAGAGCAGTTACACGTGCGCATGAAGGCATGGGAACAGAGCGTTGCAAAGACAGGCAGTAGGGGACATTATATGTCAAGCTAAGAAGTGTAAGCAGTAATTTCTAAGCCAGAGCTTCCCCAAAAATATGGCATATGGTATGCTGAGATACTACCCTGCCCTCTCAGCCCCTGGGACTGCTGGGCAGAGTCTGGAAGCCAGCGCCCTTAGGCTGATCACTTCTAGCGGCAAGTAGCCTCGTGTGGATCTAGGATGGTGGATCCAAGCAGAGTGGAGCCTGATGGGGCCATGACATAAAAAGATTGGAAAACAATGCAGAGGCATTGAAGGATTTTTTAACAGTAAGAAACCTAATCAACTCTCCATCTTGGAAGAAAATGAGAAAGCAATGCAAAAGCTGGACGTGAGGGAGTAGACAATGAGCCTGAGACCAGGAATACCAGTCTCACCTACAAAGGCCCAGATGTGAAGTGATGAGGGGCTGCACTAAGGAGTAGGAATGAGAGAGCAGAAGGGATCTGGGAAATGAGAAATTGTAAGGAGATAAGAATCAACGGACTTGGACTTGCTAGCTGATTAGATACATTGAGGGACGTATCCAGGATGACTTCCAGCTTTTGGATTGAGAACCTGACTGGACAGTGGTGTCATCCATTAAAACTAGGAATTTGTGGGGAAAGTAGAAGAAAGCTGGTTTGAGATGCATGTGGAACGTCCAAGGAAGATGACCACTAGGCATTTAGACATACAGATCTAATGCTCGAGAGATCACTCTGGTGTAGAGATTTACAGTCTTCAGCAGGTAAGTGATGGTGGAAGCCCATTGCAATTGGTGATATTGAGAGGGAGAACAGAGCCGGGATAAGAGAGGACCAGAGACAGAGCAAGGGAGAGAAGCTCAACCCAAACCAGCTGAAGTCAAAGGACCAAGACTGAGGACTCAGCCTGGTGGGCCTCAATCAACCTGTGTATGTGTGTGTGTCTGTGTCTACCTGTCTCATCTCTGCTTCTCTTTGAATGTTTGCTTCATTGCCTCCTATTTCAGACTGGACTTTTCTACTAGGTGGAGAACAAAGTCACTGGTAGCCCCAGATTAAGCTATCCCAGTAAAAGACCTTTTTCTCTCCCACTGTTCATATAACAATCCCTGGAAAGAACTCTGATTGGCTTTGCTTGGGTCACATGACCTATCCTTAGACCAAACACAGTTGCCAGCTGTGGGGCACTAGCATTAGCCAGACCTAGGTCATGTGCCCACATCTGGTTGGGGGTACAGGGATGGGTTCTATTACCAGAAGAACAGTGATAGTAAAGCTTTCATGGCAGATAAATATAGTTACCATGGTTGCCCACACATCAACACTTAAAGAGGTAGGTAGAAGAAGGGGACCAGTGAAGGAGACAGAAAATTGACATGTCAGAGTAGACGATCGGCTTTTCAGAGGCTGAGAAATGTGTCTTATTCATATCTGTTTCCTCCTTCCCCCCTCTGATATCTAGTGTTAGGCCTATAATCAACAAGTGTGTATGGAATGAATTCATAAACATTCTACATGGCAAGTAGTGGGTATTTTTCAAAAGACATAACGAAGACTGACAGCCGGCAAATCTGATCTGGACAATATACAGAAGCACTTTTTTTTTTTTAAGTAGCTGACCATCACTGACATAGTTATTAATAGATTCTCTGAAAAGAGCCAATCTTTTTCATGATTCGGATGAAGGCACCATATCAATTTGGACCAAAATAGTTACAGTTGAGAATTTGATTGTCTAATGGAAACCAGGTGGTGGTATCTTAAAGAATGTTCAGTTTATTGCTCTGTTCTAAGGCTGACTGTAATTTCATGCTGCATTTGCAAGCCTGCAGGCAGACACCTTAATTACTATGGACACTAGACAGAAAGAGGAGTGCTAGTCAAATCTTGATTAATTGGCGACATACTTCCAACTTTGGGGAACAGATGCTAGGAAGGGATGAAAGAAAGCTTGTAAACCATAGCACCCACCACCTTCCCTCAGGTAGTGAATATGTATCTATTTTTTTATTATCAAGTACCTTTTATATCCACTAGGGGGAATCCTAGGGTGTATCAAAACTTGGCTTTTTCTAAGCATAATGGAATGATATACCCTTGAAAACTTACTTGTCTGTTGGTGGGTGTGGCCTCCACTCTGTAAGGGCTCAGAGATCTGGCATATTGTCATATTTTTCAAATAAATTAGAGAATATCATTCAAGGTATGTTAAAGAGTGGCAATTATTTAAATTCTCACTGGATTTAGAAGGCATCCATTAACAACTTTAGATGAAAATTTGTATTATAAACAGAAGTTTCTACCCTGAAAAAGAGGGTCTTTATTTGTTAGAATCTTTGCTTATTAAAAAATAGAGAATGCTGAATCTGTGCCCTTTCAATTTTAAAGAGCTTAATTCAAAATACCTGTTAGGCACTAGTGTGACCTTAAGGCTCAGCGGAGTTCTTAAAGTATTATTGGCACTCCGTTGATAATTATTATACTTATTATAAGCGTGTCTAACGTAAGTACAGTATAAGACTCTTCCCTTTTCAACACAAAGCCATTTTCAAACAAAGTTTGAAAGATGCTGTAAATTAACAATAATCCAAATACAATGCTTGGACTTGAATTCAGTGGTTGCTTCTCCATATTGTCAATAATATTTTTTGTGTGTGTGGCTGGATATTGCTTTTTTCCTTTTCTGTTCTCTGCCTCTACAGAGAGAATAAATTCACAAACTGGTAAATATGTATTGTGCATAAGCTAGATTAAGTCATTGTATCTGGGGCTGTGAGGACCCCAAAGAATGACTCCCTGACCCTAGAGTTTACAGTCTTTAGAACGCAATTCAACCGATATTTGTTGACCACTGTGCAAGGCCCAGGAAGCTCCACAGGGAGAGAACCATCGGTCTGGCTCACTGCCACAGCCCCAGCCATAAACACATGCTTAGCACATGGTAGGTTCTCAGAAAGTATTTGTTAAAGGAATGAGCAAGTAAATGAAGGAAAAGTTTGAGGCATAAAGGGAATTATGGCAATAAACTGAATAAGACACCATCCCTGACCTCAAGAAATCTACAATCGAATAGAAGAACTATATACACAACTATGTATAGTGTAGAATGTAAACTGCAAGATTTAAATACTTTCATAGACTGGCAAAATGCTATTCAAGTTTGGGGGAGGGAATTCACAACCAAGTGGAGAAATCAGTTCAGTTAAACAAATGCAACAGGCAGATTTAAGTACACTGGTAGAAGGGAGCCTGGCAAGGAAGAGATACTCGTTACCATTTTGGAATAAATGAACGAACATTTACTATACACCAGGCCCTGTGCTAGTTCCTGGGGGCACAAAGATGAATTAGAATTTGATTTCTATTTTAATTTGATTTAAAAAACAAAAACAAAAAAAAAGCTCATAGTCTAGTACAGAGCTTCTAGTACACTTTCAAGAAAGACTTCCAGGAGAAAGTGGCTTTTAAACTGGGTCTTGAAGGATGAATAGGAGTTTGCAAGGTGGAGAAGAGGGAAAGGATGTTTTAGATGAAAAGTACAGCATATGAAAGGGCATGGAGGCATGTAAGGGCCTGGCTTGTTTAAAGAATATCTCATTGCTAAAAATGGAAGACAGTACCAAATATATCCCTAGCTCTTAGCAAAAAAGCCCTATATAGGGAAGTTCCTTAGTAAATACTAGTTGTTTTTGACAATAATGATGGTAAGAGCCAGGGGATGAGCATAAGTCTTAAGTACTTGTCAAACCCAAGTAAATGTGCTCAGTACTGGGTATATGCCCAAGAAATGCTGTTAAAATTCTTTCCTAAGGATGAGATTTGAAATGAGTGTTATGGGCTGAGTTGTGTTCCCCACACCCAAACCACCCCCAAATTCATCTGTTGAAGTCCTAACCCCCAGTATCTCAAAATGTGACTGTATTTGGATATGGGGTCTTTAAAGAAGTAAAATGAAGGCATCAGGGTGGACCCTAATCCAGTATGACTGGCATCCTTATAAGACAAGGAAATCTGGACACAGTTAGGTACAGAGAGAAGACTACGTGAAGACACAGGGAGGAGATGGCCATCTATAAGCCAAGGAGAGAGGCCTCAGAAGAAACCAACTCTGCCACACCTCGATCTCAGACTTGTAGGCTCCGGAACTGTGAGGAAATAGATAGATTTCCGTTGTTTAAGCCACCCAGTCAGTAGTACTTTGTTATGGCAGCCCTAGCAGACTAATAATGGGTTAACATAGCACATTAGAGCCCTGGTATCTAGTAATGGTAATAATAATGATGATGATGTTGTCATTTAATATGCTTGAAAACCCCATGAGGTTAGATGCTACTATTTCCAGGCTACAGTGAGAATGCTGAGGCTCACAGAGCCCAAGGCCACATGGTTATGGGGTGGTAGGGTCTCACTGGGTCTGGAACCTAGGCCTGACTAAGGCTACCACTAGCCTTATAAAGTCTTTGTACAGAGAAAAAGCATCTCTTCCTTGGGGCACACCCAACCCCACGCCAGGGTCCAGGGCTTGATGAGCACGAGGCGGGCCAGATTTCAGTTCCTCTTGCCCCCTGGGCCGGAAGCCCTTGTACAGGTCTCACCCTTTGTGGTGGCCCACTCTGCAGCCCAAGCACTGAGTCATTATCCTGGGCTTCCCAAGGGGCTGGGGTGGCTAGAGGTAATACCACCAAAGAAGAAAGAGGTGGGCACATAAAGGGATTCTGAGAGCTGGGATTGCAAACCTCACCTACTCCACAGTTGGGCATGCGAGAACTCAGGTCCATGAGTTCTGGGTTCCAGTGGGTGGGCTTCCAGTGGTCCTACATCCACAAGGGGGCCTTGATTCAGCCCAGTTCTGCTAAGTGGCCTCAGAACAGCTCCGTCTCCAGTCCTCAGTAAGCAAGAAATCCAATTTGCTGGGATCACACACCTATCCTATCACCAACACCCACCCCCCCCCAATCAAAGAGACTGAGAAAAGCATCTTTGACTCTTTTGACGATGAATGTAAGTGTGCCTCTCCTCGCAATTAAAGCTGAATGTTCCAAATTGCAGCTTTTGTGGTAGGGAAAGAAAAGGCTTCTGACAGTGTAAATATTTAATCACCATTAAGAATGTCCAATAAAGGAGGGGAGTCTGGTTTCAGATTGGCTGGTTCAGATGATTAAAGCACAGAAGTCATAGCAGGGTAAAAACAAAGTACCCTCTAAAAAAGTACCGGCCTTAGAACTCAAGATGGTTTCTATTTCTACTCCATAGAACACTGTGTGTGTCACCTGTCCTTGAGCCATGAAGGAACCAAGAATATCTGATTTATCTTTAAATATTAGTGGGGGTGGGGGTGGGGTGAGGTCTGGAGATGAGGAAGGATGGCAGTCTCTTAATAATCCTGTTTTGGGAATCATGAATAAAAATGGAATTTCTAGACTGTATGGAAGGGACTGCTGAAGTTCAGACTTAAGGAGAAATGTCTAAAAAGGAAAAAGCAGTATGTTCAGTTTCGTGTCTTATTTGAAAATAGACTTCAAATGTTCAGCAGTGTTTTAGAGATCAGAACCATCGCTGACCCCCACCACCTCTTGAACCCTTAGCCCCCAGTAGTTCTCAGTTTACTTTTAAGGTAAAGCTTTTAGTTTTATGATTTAGCTGGAAAAAATACATAATCCCACTCAGTCAGGTTGCCATTTGTCTGTATTACCAGGTTGAACTAGCATAGGACAGCCTGTGCAAAAGGAAGAAAAATGGAGTTTTTCCAAATCCAGATTTGGGGGAGCCAAACATTTGGAGAGGAAGACTAGGAGTTCTATTGTGCCTAGCAGTGTTTCATGCATTCTATCAGTGGACAAACAGAAAGCACACATTTAAATAGCCTTCTAGGTCACTTCTCCATCCGTGCTTGGAGGGAGGGTGCCAGCTTGGAGGCCAGCGGCAGACCCCTCACAGCCAAGTCCAGCAACTTTACTGTCAGCTCAAGCATCTCCCTGTCAGAATCTCAAGGAAACAGAAATATGAGTGACTGTGATGTTATCTGCGTGTTTATCTTATCTCCTGCTATTCGTTTCAAGAATTCAAGTTCTTATTAATATGAGAGCCCGGTTTCTGGCAGCTCTTCTCTTTGAATGGGTTTATGCCAAGCTGCCAGTTATCAAAGGATTCAGGGCCTAGAATGACGCTGACAGGGAGCCTCAGAGCTGTGATGGCAGAACAGGGACATGGGAAAAGACATTGTATTAAAGAGGGATCGGCATTTTGGGTCGAGTCCGTGATGCCCTTTTGGTTCCATATTTCAAAAGAGCAGCAAGAAAAATATGAGCAGGGATAGACCCGAATCTTGTGAAAATCAGAGAAAAGCTGGTGACCAAGAGACTGCTCAGCAAGTTACAGAGGTCCCCCAAATCCGGAGTAATAATTTACAGATGACTTTGTGTGCTTCATGCAGGGTGAACTCCAGTTGGTCTGGAAAAAACACGGGGATGGCTGACGATTTACCATATTTTGCTTTCAGCTGTTAATGGTCTCAGACTCTTAACCACTGATGGTTCTGGTGAATGTTTTGGAGAAAGGGATCAAGAGAAACTTCATGACACTGAGTATATTACATGAGAAGGGGGGTACTAGGGTGGCAGGGTGATGTCCTGGACACCACTGTCTCTTAAAAACATCGGACATTTTACATCCTTTCCATAGGCAATAGTTCATCTATCCCTAAAGCTGAGTGAAGGCCCTTTTTTAGCTTAAAGGAAGTCATTGGATCTTGAGTAAAGAATTGTTACTTTGCACATTCTCCCATCTACAATCAATCGTATGTCTGCTGGTGAATGACCATGAGGACAACATGATGTCCAAAAGGACAACTGTAATGTTGGGAGTGAACCCAAATTCCACCTACTGAAGGAACACCACTGAGCCTTCATCACTTTAACCAAAGACACGGGCACCATCCCCAAGGTTAAGGGTGCTCAGCAATTGTCTGGGGCCATGTTGGGTGGGCAGGGAAGACGAGGCACCATGTTCCTTCAGCCACATCTTAACTGTGCCTTTGACTGACTTTCCATGTTGATTGAAGTGTATTCAACTCGTCTCTCAGCATCAATTCAAACTTATTAAATGGCTCTTCATCTTATCTGCTTTCAACCGTCTACTCATCAGCAGACTAGAAAGGAGCCTGGCTCATTTCTCTTTCCCGTCAGTCACAAAGGGGGCTAGAGGCTCTGATAAGGTCCTCGATGTGGAAGACCACATAGACTTGAGCAAAGCTGTGGAGAAGGGAGTGGCCTGTCTTAAGTCCTAGAAGGACAACACTGGAACTATTCAACCCACTGGGTGGTGTTTCCCAGATGCCTCCCAGGGGGTTGTAGCTACATAAATAAGGTATAAAGAGAATTCATTGGCCGCCAGAACTAATATTCTTGGTTGCTTTTCATTTCTGCCGACCCGGTCATCCCTACAGACCACTGTCACAATTTTTTACGTCAGAAAGTAAACTGAAGCACCAACGATAGCCATCTGATGACTGTGACCAACTGCCTGCCGACCAGTTCTTAATGTCCTGAGCCTCAGCAGGAAACCACAGAATCTATCAAGTCCTGTCCAGCAGAAATGAGTCTGAATGTGGATGGTTTGGTTAACCCAGATTGCCTTTGGTGCCTAAGGGAGTTGATATTTTTTAATTATGAAGACTTTCCCATCTAGTGAACGCTACAAATAAAAACTGCTCGGAATCAGTCTGAACTGCCTGTTTCCGTGGTAGCAGGCCTCTGTCTGGAGGATAAATCTGCACCATCTTCCTTTTTTTGGGTTTCAGCCAGTTGTGTTACAAGGAGTTCCGAATGTACGATACGCGACACCCAACAGGCTGGGCTCCATCAGTTGGAGAGGGGAGTGTTGTCACCGATGGGATTTGCACCCTTGGCCAGACAGCGGTGTCCAAGAGAAAGCGATCAAAAACATACAGAATCCACATGCCTAAATATTTATTTTGGTTGTTCATGTTTCCCACCGTTTTCAAATGTGAACTTGTGTCCTGAAGGTGGAGCTTTAGTACACAGGAAAATTGGAATGGGGCAAACATGTTTGTACAAAACAGGGTAGAATCAGCAAAGAACACAATAATATGTTTCCTAGTCTTCTACATTTTTCATGCCAAAAAATAGGCACAGATTCTGATTTCTTTCACCATAGGAGCCTGCATACAATTAAATGGGAGAGAAAAGAAGCCTGCTCTCAAGAGCAGGGCTTATGCCCAGTAGAATGGCAAGAAGCTGTAGCCATCAAAGCCATTTATGCTTCTCGCTGGTAGTATTTTTTGAGATGTTGTTTCTTTTTCAAAACGAGGCAGCAATGAATTGAGTAGTGATCAAAATGCCACACCACAGAGTATGTTTAATCCAAATAGCTCCCGAGATGGTCGGCTCCTGATTGTACCAACTCTACGGGAGTTAGAGAAATTACTTGGTTACCAGTGAAGTAAAACTATCTCCAGAATGGAATTGAACTGTTGCTTCTCAGCACATAACAACACTGCCACAGCCGGCTCATGACAGCAGTGAAGATCATTGTGTTTCTTCATCATTCACAGGGAACATTGTCAAAATACTGGCACGTACATCCCCTACTATGCTGTGAAGGGTTCTATGAGCTTCTGCAGATGCTTCTGAGATTTCCAGCTGTGCCAAAATTCTTAAAACATTTCAGGTGGGTAGGGAATGGGGGGGGAGTAAGGCCTGATTATTCTGGAGCAGAGAGCGTCTGATTAGCCTTGCCTAAGATCTCCTGATTCACATCGACCTGGTAGCTCTAGGCCTTCCTCTTCCTCTTCCTCTCTCCTCACTGGTACCCCACCCGCCGTCACTGCAGCAGAAGGAGCCACCTGACAGCTTGTGGGAAAGCATTTGTTGCCTCCCTGCAGGCAAAGATAATGTTATCCAACTTCAAACAAGGAAATGATGAATAGAAAGATGACCACTCTGAATTCAGAATATGAGAGCTACTGCTGGAATGATGCGAGTCTTCAACTGCACGTCTAGGGCTGAAACTCCAGTTCCTCTTCTGCTGCTTGCTTCACTTCACCCTCCTTTCCTCAAGCCTTCCAGACCTCCTTCTCCTGCCCTATCCCTCAGCACTGGGGAGAACTTGGAGCCCTGTTGTAGAAGTTTCAAACCTGCAACAGCTGCTCCTTCAGGAGCATCTGGAGGAAGCCCATGCACCCTGCCCCACCCCCAAACAGATTCTATCTAGAGCTGGGAAACTGGGAGGGGAAGGAAGAAAGGGGTTGCGATCAATTAACCTCCCTGGGGCCTCTGGCCTGGAAATAGCCTGAGACGGGACGGAGATCCTTTCCCAGGGGTGCATAGGGTTCTCGGGGTCCCCCTGCTGCACCCCCTGGTTCACTTGCCAGACGGTAAGGGTGCTGGTGGTGCTATCAGCTGCCTCAGGACGCTGGGAGGTATTGTGCATCCTCTGGGGCCCCTTTCTGAGAAATCATGAACCTACACCCAGGTGTGCAATGATTCAGATATTCACTGTGCTGCAGAAATTCTTGGTGGTTTGGGGGGCAACCCAGCTGGCATTTGCCCCCTGGGTGAGTTGGTGAGACCTCAGAGTGTCCTAAGGAAAGAGGTGGGAAAGGAGGAGACAGAGGGAGAGCCTCTAGGGAAATAAGGGTACTTGGCTCTGAGATTAGAAGGCTGGGGCTGGGGAGGTAGGTTGGAACATTTAACTTGGGGAATTTTTCTGTCTCACCTGCTGAGAATGATCTCCAGGTAGTACTGTGAAGACCACAGGTGGAACTGTGGCTAGAGGGGGTGGTGTAAGCCCCCCTGGAGCTAGATGGGAATTCGAATCTCAGTTCCGTTGTTTGCCATCAGTAGGACCCCGGTAAGTTCTGTAACCTTTCCGTGATCATTCTCCTCTCTACTAAATGGAGGTGATAATAACAGTCACTAATTAATAGGGTTGTTACGGGTATTAAACGAGTCTTAATCCACGTAGTGAATTTAGAGCAGGACCCGGCAAGCAGTAAGTGCTCAATAAATATTAGCCATGATCATTCAGGTTAGATGATGAGTAGAACTTTCTAAGTGCTAGGCTTGAAAGCCTGGGACTCCGTTGCCAAGGGAGACTGGAGAACCTTTTCAAATATGGGAGCTCTGGCCCCAGGGATTGTCCAGACCAGAATCTTGGCGCCTGCCTTTCCTCCACCCCACTCCTCTGACCCGGGGAAACCCACCCCCTGTCACCGGGGCGCCTGGGTCCCTTGAGCCTCCGGCTCGCCACCGTCTCCCGCGCTCCTCCCCAGGGCCTCCCTCCCGCCGCTCCACACCTGCAGCCGCCCTCGCAGCCTCCCAGTGGCCCGAGCTCCGGGCCTCAGCTGCAACCCTTCGGCGCCCTGGGTCTCAGTTCCCTGAGCCTTGCGTATCCCCCCAGCTGCTCTCGTAAACAAAACCCGAACGTTGGAACAGCCCCGCGGCAGGACAGGCGCAGGAGCCAGCTCGGTGCACTGTTAGCGCGCCCCGGGAGCCCCGGGCGAGCCAAGGGGCGATGGTGGCGGCCGCGGCGGCAGCGGCGGGCGGCTCAGCTTTGTTATGAATAGATGAAAGAGGCCACCTACACAGTAACCCAAATTACGAGACCTCCCTCCTCCCTATCTCACCGAATCAAGAGGGGAGGGGAGATGGGCGTGGAGGGAGGGAGGGAGGGAGGGCGGCCAGGAGGCGGAGGGCGGAGGGCGGAGGGTGGAGGAGGAAGAGGATGAGGAAGGGGGCTAGTTGCATCCCACTTTCACAATGGGAAAGTGAAACGCACAAGCGCACCGAACCTCTCCAGCCCTCCCCGCTTTCCTCGCTCCCCTCCGCCCGTCCCCTCCCTTACCCTCCGCGCCTCCCCTCGAGCGCCGGCGCTGCACAGAGAGGAACTCTCCGGAGAAGGAGGGCGAGGAGGAAGCGGCACCGGAGCGCGCAGGGCTTGCCGCCGCCGCTGCACAGGCTGCCGGAACGAGCCCGCCGCGCGCCGCCCTCCCCGCTCTCCTTCCCGGGCGAGCCGCTAGGATGGGGCGGCCGCAGGAGCCCGAGCGCGCGCAGGAGCCGCCGCCGCCCGCGTCTCAGTCGCCGCGCGCCTGAGCCGCCGTCGCCGCCGCGCGCCCTGCCCGGGGGCGGCCCCCCCAACCCCATGGAGGTCTCCCGGAGGAAGGCACCGCCTCGCCCCCAGCGCCCCGCCGCGCCTCTGCCCCTGCTTGCCTATCTGCTGGCGCTCGCGGCGCCCGGCCGGGGCGCGGACGAGCCCGTGTGGCGGTCGGAGCAAGCCATCGGAGCCATCGCGGTGAGCCGGGAGGACGGCGTGTTCGTGGCGAGCGGCAGCTGCCTGGACCAGCTGGACTACAGCCTGGAGCACAGGCTCTCGCGCCTATACCGGGACCAAGCGGGCAACTGCACGGAGCCCGTCTCGCTGACGCCCCCCGCGCGGCCCCGGCCGGGGAGCAGCTTCAGCAAGCTGCTGCTGCCCTACCGCGAGGGGGCGGCCGGCCTCGGGGGGCTGCTGCTCACCGGCTGGACCTTCGACCGGGGCGCCTGCGAGGTGCGACCCCTGGGCAATCTGAGCCGCAGCTCCCTGCGCAACGGCACCGAGGTGGTGTCGTGTCACCCGCAGGGCTCGACGGCCGGCGTGGTGTACCTCGCGGGCGACACGAACAGCTGGTACCTGGCGGTGGCCGCCACCTACGTGCTGCCCGAGCCCGAGACGGCAAGCCGCTGCAACCCCGCGGCGTCCGACCGCGAAACGGCCATCGCGCTCAAGGACACGGAGGGGCGCAGCCTGGCCACGAAGGAGACGGGACGCCTCAAGCTGCGCGAGGGCGGGGGTAGCCTGCACTTCGTGGACGCCTTTCTCTGGAACGGCAGCGTCTACTTCCCCTACTACCCCTACAACTACACGAGCGGCGCCGCCACCGGCTGGCCCAGCATGGCGCGCATCGCGAAGAGCTCCGAGGTCCTGTTCCAGGGCCAGGCAGCCCTCGACTGCGGCCACGGCCACCCCGACGGCCGCCGCCTGCTGCTCTCCTCCAGCCTGGTGGAGGCCCTGGACGTTTGGGCGGGCGTGTTCAGCGCGGCCACCGGAGGGGACCAGGAGAGGCGCTCCCCCGCCACCACGGCACTCTGTCTCTTCAGGATGAGGGAGATACAGGCGCGCACCAAGACCTGCAGCTGGGACTTCGAGGCTGAGAACCACTGCGTAAGTCCTAACCCCGTGACGCTGCGGGGAGCGCTCCTGCTGCGGAGCCGCCGGCGAGGCAGAGCCGGAGGGAGAGGGTTGACCTTTACCAGGTCCCGGATTTACACAGCCCGGCGGCGGCCGCCCGACGGCCGTTCTCTTACGGTCTCCGAGACCTCGGGCTACTCTAAAGCACGGCCAGAGGTCCCCGAGGGAGTGTAAGAAGGGAGGTGGCGGGGGTAGGAGTTAGGCTCAAAACTCTGGTGGCTGCATCCCATTGCCATCCTTCTCTATCCAAACATGGGCGCTTGTTTGGGTCTGAGCCTCGCCGTGCCGCTCCCCCGCCCTTCCCTAATCTCTTCCCCAGGTGTGTGGTCTTAGCGGGCGTGTGGCTTTGACCCTTGTCCTCAACGGCGTTACCAAACACAGTGCCCTAGGCAGAGAAGCCCCAGCACCTAAAGGACTTGCCACACCCCAGTCTTTGTGCCCCCCATCTTCCCCCCACCAACCCCGTAACACGTGTGATGTGGTCTGAGGAGTTGGTAGCCTGCTCGACATGGGTCAGCGCTAGCCTGGAACAGAGGCTCAGGCTTGCGGGAACAGAACCCTCCGCGTGACCCCGTGCAAGGGGGCGGGGCTGTGGCTCTGCTGAGCGGGAGCTGTGGTCTCCAGCTGGGGGGAGAGGCTGAGCAGGCGGAGGTGGCTTTGTGGGTAAAAAGCCTCGCCCTAGAGGGGAGAGCAAGAGAAAGTGTTAGGGTACTTCAGGCAGTTTCTGGGCTCCAGATTGCCTGACTAGATCGCGCGTCTCAGAGGCACCACCCACCCAGGCAAACGGCAGAGGT
This sequence comes from Balaenoptera musculus, assembly GCF_009873245.2. Taxonomy (NCBI): domain Eukaryota; kingdom Metazoa; phylum Chordata; class Mammalia; order Artiodactyla; family Balaenopteridae; genus Balaenoptera; species Balaenoptera musculus. The sequence continues at coordinate 77,931,515 of NC_045794.1, forward strand.
TTCCCCTGGGTTCCCAGGGCAGCCACAGCTTGACTCTTGAGATTGGCATTTCTTTCACTGGAAAATAAAGCGGCGGTTCAAGAGGATTCAGTTGATGGGGATTATGGAGCCATTGTGCACTTCTCCGAGGCCGTCTTCCTTCCAAGGCTGCTGGCACGTCAAGTCCACATATGGCTCCTGAGAGGGGAGCCTGCTGAGCGCCTCCTTTATAACTGGACGGAAATCAGAGAGCAGAAATGAACGGCTACAGGTGTTGCCATTGTTTTGATATAAAATGTGTCAGAGAGGAAGGCGAGAAGTCTCCACTTGGAAAAACGTGTTGTGTTGGTACATTTGTGGTGTAAGCATAGAGGGGACGTTGGCTCTAAGGTATATTAATAAGTGTATGGAAAGACGCTCCCATCCCCACCCACGCAGAGCACATCTTAACCAAATATTAGCCCTATTATCCAGAAAGAAAAAACAGGTCTCTTGCAAGGCCCCTTAGAATGGTCATTTGCTTCTTCCTCCTTACCCACTACTTGTGTACTGGGGCACACACATAATGCCTTCATTTAGTTACTGCTATAATTATTTTAAAGCATAAATAACGCATAATGCTCCCTAAATGACTTCGTCTTGCTATACAAGTATAATTTAACATTTAATATCTGTCTTTGTGAGAGCCTTATTATGTAACAGTTCAAGTTTGGCAAAAATCATCACCTTCGACTTCTCCGTTGAAAGACTTGAAAGTACCCCTACATATTACTTGGTGTCGAGCTTTAGGCATACTTGGTCTTCGGGGTTAATGACAAGACAGCTCGGGGGCCCGCAGCAGGTGATAACAGTGGAAGTCCAAGCTTTGCCATCTGACAGCTGTGTAGATGTGTGGAGCCAAAACATTTCTCTTGACTGCCTTTCTCTACCCACTGGGGCCTGGAGGACTTAGTTCCCTTCCAAACCCAGCAGGCACCCTGAATGCACTCAGAATCCACATTTTGGCTTGATCAGGTGTTCCTACTTGCGCTGGGATGAGGGGAAGGGAAAGTCAGAGAGCTATTGATCCATCTTCATGGGGAGCTTCTGGGAGGTAGCTGCCCCTTGGAAATCAAGCAAGGGATAAACACTTGCTGCCAAAAATCTGGAACTGGAAAAATAAATAATTAAGATAGGTTCCTCCACAGCATGTCTTGCTGCTGTTTTATCGAGAGGTCCCAGTGTGCTCAGAGCTGCGGATTCTGAAAGACGGGGTCTCTACCCCCTGAGCTTGTCATCCAGGTTAAATAATATACTCCGGTTCAAACAATAGCTTGTCACGGCTGCACATTTAGGAGCTTGGAGTTTTGCATTTTTTCTTTAAGTAAATTCCTTGTTGCTCTTATGAATTAAAAAGCCTTAGTGGAATTGAATTTCAAGAGAGGTTGTGAATGAAAAAAAAAAAAAAGCGGTCGTTTTGATGAAAACGCTGACAATTTTCTAATCTATTAAATAGGCAGATAAGATTCTTCCACAAATATTTGTGCTCTGTGCTGGGTGCCACTGATTCTGCCATTGAAAGGACAATAGCAGGTGGCAGCCCCATTTAATGGGGTTATGGGATCAGTGTGCCCCTGGTTGTCACTCAGAACAATGATGTCATTGGGTTGCATTTGTTCTGCGTTTTATTTTCAGGTTTTCAATGTGTTTTGGAGAAGGCATGCTGAATTACAGGTGCCTAAGATAGATGAAACTTGAAACACTCTAGAGGGAGCCTCAGTAGATTCTAACAGTGATTCCTCCAGAGCAGACACAGTCATTTTAACAGTAATCCACAGGCAGCAAGGCACAAGGGGCTAGATTTGCTTGCCTTCTCCTGCTCCCCCTGGATGACGCGCTCTTATTTTCCATCTTCAGTCAACCATGGGTAGAAAAGTGACAGGAGTGACTGGGTTGTTTTCTTATTTCTTGGTTCTCTCCTTATCTCTTGTTGGCTGATTTGCTGGCCTTCAGCTTCTCCCACTAAAGATTAATTTACAGGTTGCTTGTGCAATGAGTGTGTCCTCAGCCGTTCACACATTGGGCCGTGACTTTTTCTGTCTTGCCTCCAACTTTGAGTCCCCTTTCACAACTATCGCAGGAGAGCTTCAGCCTGTGGACGTGCCCAGGCAGCCGAATTCTGTAGACACTCTCTAATAATCCTGATAAATATTTGTACGGCACTTCCTCCTATATTACTTCTTTTGAGGCCCTCGTCAAGTCTAAGGTCGATTCTCTGAGGAGCATTCTCATTTACCTGATGAGGAAGCTCAAGGTCACTTAAGCAACTTGCTCAGGATAGCAAAGTAAGCATCAGAGCCTCCAGCTTAAACCCAGGTCTCGCAATACCTACTTCTGTATTCTTTCCACCACTTTGGTGCTTCAGACTTTCCCTTCAGAGTCCCCTAATTAGAGGCAGTAACCAGCCTCCCCTAGGATATGGGGTTGAGGCTGGAGGGTGCCCCTTGAAGTGTGTTTTAAAACTTAAGGTGATTTTTTTTTTCATTCTATTCCATAACATATCTATGTGCTTGTGTTAACATAAAAAGTGAATGTTTCAAATTGTGTACAAGTTAATTTAACTTCCTCTTGTTTCTGAACTCCTGTTATCCTTGGCATATGGTAGAAAATTGTGTGTGCCTGAGTTTTGAAGTCTGATTGTTCCAGATTGTTTGGCTGCCATAGTTGGGTCCTGGGGTTGCTTGTGGTTTAAACATGGTGGCCACCCCCTCTATAGATGCTGAGCGTGGCATGTTTCCTACTGTGTTGGCCAACAGGACTGACTCTTCTAGTTCATTCTACCACTTGTGGAGAGACACACCCGCTTCCTCCACACTCACATAATTCCAAAGCCTGACATAATTTAACTGTCATGCAGACAACCACAAAACACTCGCATGCTCTCCAACAGACAGTAACCCAAGACACTTCTAGCTACTGCATGCAGAAGTGATGTCCCAGGGCCACTCGGCAGTGAACCTTATTGACCTCAAAATCCACAGTCTTCCTGCAATGTTTATTTCTTCTTCAGTTTCTGTTACGATCCTGTCTAGCCACTTTGCAGTCTACGGACTAGATGGTGAATTTTACCCCCATACACACATCTGATATGCAAGGGAGATTTAAAAAGCCCAACAACCACTTAGAAAGAGGGAAAAGCAATCACAGCTACTACTGCTGGATGACTGTTAATGTCCAGGCTTTGAGCTAAGCACTTCACATGCCTTATTTTTGGTTGATTCTCATAATCACCCTATGGGGCAAGGATTGTAGTTATCATTATGATTTTATGATGAGGAACTGAGGCCCGGAGAGCTTTGGTTGGTTTCCACAACTGGTAAACGGTAGAGGATTGAGGACCTGGACCTGTAACACACAGCCATGGACAGTCCAGCATCGCAGACATTGGGTTCTGGTGTCAATCTTGTCCTACACGGAGCAGGCTAGGCCCCTGTAACTACTCTGGGATCATCTGTTTGCTGGGCATAAGACGATAGAACAGAGAATCCCTGAGTGCGAACGGGGTTTCTGGGTCTGCGTATTTAAACACTTGAAATTCAGACTTTGGGAGGGTTGTAGTTCCTCAGTTGTCAATTTCTAGATAGTGCCGGCACGTTTTGTATTCAGGCTTATAAACGACCTCAGAGAGACTTACAGGACCTTAAAGGACGGCTCCCAGTTTTTGTTCTCAGGCAGAAGAACTAGCTCATAAACTAAATCCAGCAATCTCAGCCTGTGAAGTCTGGGTTACAGGTACTCTTGTCTTTATTAGCAGCCACAATTAAAATACAAGCTCCAGAAGGTCAGGAACCTTGTAACATTTTGTTCTCTGTTGAACCCAGAGTGCCTAGCATAGCACCTTAAGAAGTATTTGTTGAATTAATAAATGGGGGGTCATGTTGGGGATGCTTCCTGTTGTTGGCAGCCATACTTTCGTGAACCTGGCCACCTCAGACTCCCTTAACCATTGTCTTTTTCTTGATGTCTGATGTGTTGGGGCCTCTTTCTTCCCTAGTCCGAGCCTAACTGGCATCCTCCACTCCTCTGAAATCCCCAGTCGTTGGACTCACCAGGCTTCTGCTCTTGCCAATCTGGGAGTTAACTTGGACCATAGACACCCAGCGTGGTTGACACTACTTTGGTATCATTTAAATAACGTGCATGATCGTGCCTTTCAGTGGGCAAGAGGAGAGGGCTCTGTGCTGTAGGGCACAAAGCCCCTCAAGAACTTGTAGGGTTCTCAAGTGTAGTCTCTGGACCAGCAGCATTCAGCATCACCTGGGAACTTACTAGAAATGCAAACTCTTGGGCCCCAATCAGAAACTCAGAGTAGGGTGTGGGACTGGCAATCTGGGGTTTAACAAGCTCTCCAGGTGATTCTAATATACATTCAGCGTTTAGAACCACAGCTGTAAGGCATCGCAATTTCCCTTGTAGTCCAGCTGAGGCACCTGGGATAAGAATTTGTTCCACTGTTTTCACTGCAGTTTTACTTAGGGTCATCTAAAGTAACCAGCTCATTCCACTACCCTTATGTTCCTTATCCTCTTCTAATTGCCCAAAGGAAATACCTAGAAAAACTTCTGAAGTCTTATTGTTTTTGAGCTTTAGAGTCCGAGTCTCAAGAATCTATAGGTCAGAGTTAAATTAGCTCCTTCACCCTTTCGGACAGCAGTCTATTTGCATTTCATTCCAGGATGTGGGGTGCGGGGGAAGATGTCTAGAGCCTTCTACTCTGCTGTACAGCACACCAGAATTCTCTTCAAGGGTCTGGTCTTTACAACATCAATCCTGATACCAGTTTCTATCCTAATTAGGCACGGTTGGTTGCGTGAAGCAAAGATCCACGTAAGCAAGCTCAAGCAAGGGGGTGGGGGATTTAGTGGCTAGAAACACGTGGGATTACATGGAAATCTAGGGGGAGGAGCAGTACCGTGCAGTGGTTGTCTGCACGGACTCTGGAGCCAGATCGCCTGGGACCACAGCTGCCACTTCCCAGTTCTGTGACCTTGGGCAAATGATTTAACCTTTCTGTGCTTGTTTCTTTATCTAGAAGTAGGGATCCTCTTCGTTTCATAGGATTTTTGTCTGGATTAATGAGTTAATGTGTATGAACACTACCTGACCTATAGTAAATGCTATGTATGTATTTACTGTCATTACTATCGTGATTATTTAGGAGTACTAGGGTGGGGCTGTCTGATACAGAGTGGGAAGGGGGTTCCGGACTCACGGCAGTGGAAAGGGGCGTAACAGCAGGAAGTGTGACAGATGCTCATTCTAAGGTTTCGTTGTCAACATGACTTAGCGTGGCTGCTTCCCTCAGTCCTGCTACGAAATGACCCCCTCGGCTTCCTCAAACATCTGCCCCTCACCCCCTCCACCTGAACGTGCCTCCGCCTGACCTGATCCCCACTCTGCCTTTCAATAGCATTTCACCTTCTGCATCAGCTACCAACTGGCAACAGCTTTCTGTATTATTTAGTTCAAATTACCAGGAAAGAGAGAGAATGGGGTCCAACCCATCCTTTCACTCCAGATTATGAGCCCTCGTTCAGGGTAGGGATTCATTGCCCTTGGGGCAGGTACTGACCCCAGGTCCAGTCAGAAGAAGGAAGACCATCATGCAGTGGTCCCCGGTAGGTGTGTGGGCGGATTGCCTTGGAATGGAAAGGTGGAAGAGCCACACCGTGATTGCCATGTTGACTACAGCAGCATGGAATCATCTCTGCCTCCCTTCAGGCTTCTCCATGACCTACCTCTGCCTTCCTTGAATATGTGGTGGCACATAGCTGATGATCACTGAGGCCTGCTCAGAGAAACACCGAAGTCTGCTGGGGGACAATTTGTAGGCATCCTGGGTCTAACTTGTTTGTGGAAGCAGGGGCATGGTAGTGGTAAGATTCTTTTTTTTATCAATTGTGCTCATAGTTTTTCTTAGCATTTCCATCAAGATAGAAAATTAATACTAATTTATATACTATCACAAAACCAAATAGAATCGTGACTTAAGTTTTACTGTTTCTGTAGTTGATGGGTTTGACTGTCTAATCAATAGTTACACGTAGTGTCTCCTCAGAGGAGTTATGAGGGGGATTTGACCCCAGCAATCCCCACCCCACCTCTCTGGCCAATGTTCTTATTGCAGAAGTCGGCAAACTTTTTCTGTAAAGGTCAGATCGTCAATATCGTAGGCTTTGCAGGCCACATACAGTCTCTGTTGCAATTGCTCAACTCTGCCATTGAAGTGTGAAAGCAACCATAGACAACATATAAATGAACAAGCACGGGGATGTTCCAGTAAAACTTTATGGACACAGAAATCTGAATTTCATGTATAATTTTCACTTGTCATAAAATATTATTCTTTTGATTTTTTTCAACCATCTAAAAATGTAAAAACTATTAGCTTGGCAGGGGGTCATTCAGAAAAACAGGCAGCAGGCTAGATTTGGTCCACAGCTGGTAATTTACCGATGCCTGCTGTAACAGAAGGGGTGAGAGTAAAACAAACCTTCACATTGCCCTAAGGCATCGTGAGAGATTTAGCAAAAAGGTGGTGCGGAAGCCCCAAGGAGGAGTGTCACACTCAGCGTTGGAGGACCTGGGAAGCTTCAGGGAGGTGATGCTGGAGCTATGTCTTGAAGCCAAGTAGAAGAGGCAAGAAAGGGAGTTCCAGAGACAGGGCACAGCTTGTGCCCAAGCGGGAAGTTGAATAAGCTTGTGAACCGCAGGTAGCTCACCCTGGCTGGGGAGTGTCCAGAAATGAGCATGCAGGGCCAGATGGCAAAGGGCTTAATAAGACTGGCCAAGATGGCTGGATTTTATCCTGATCAGGTCAGTTGTTTTCAAACTTTCTAAACCTGGGCTTTAAATCTTAAACCCAGAGGCTCAGTATGAGAAAAAGGCTAATAAATCATCATTGACCTGCTGTTCTGGGTGAGGCCATTGCCAAGTGCCGGGGCTCAGGGTGAAGCAGGGGTGGGGAGGTTCCCAGAATCCTGCAACTCGCCCTCCCGCCACCCCCTGCCTGTCCCTGTGGCATCTCAAAGGAACTTCTGGGACTCTGCTGAGCAGGGTGTGAAAGCCATGGCCCATGGCTGATGAGGGCAACGGCAGGGCTCTAGGCAGACATGATCTGATTGTGTTCTAGAGAGATCACCCAGAAGAATGGATGAGGCAAGATGAGAGGCAAAACAGCTGATTAGAAGGACCAACAAATACTTCTTGAGTTCCTACTATGTGCCAAGCACTGTGAGGAAATATTTCTACCAGTGGTCAACAGAGTAGACTATAAATATGCAGCAAGTAAAGAGGTTATTTTTATATTAAAATGATAGCTAGCACTCCTAGAGCACTCACTTCGCACCAAGTACTGTCCTAAGTCAGCACTTTACCAGTATTAACTCGTTTAATCCTCACCACAACTTTATGAGTTGGGTAATGTCGTTACTTCCCTTTTACAGATGAGAACATTAAGGCCCAGGCTGAGATGGGGGCCCTGAGAGAAATAACAGGACGTAAGAGAGCCGTGTTAGTTGAGGTGTTGGGGAAAGTTCTCTTTAAGGAGGTTGAGTTGCCACCAGGAAGATGAGGAAGGATAGTTGTACACATCCCCAAGGGGAACTGGGGAGCAGTGCAGTGCCTCGAAAGGGGAAATGACTTGGTCATTCTGAAGAACCAAAGGCTAGCGTGGTTGAGTTAGGGAGGTGGAGCGGGGAGAGTGTCGGGGGAAGAGGGTGGGGAAGGAAGCGTCAGCGGATCCTGTAGTCCTGGTGGGCAGCGGGAAGGAGCTTATATTTTTTTCTGAAAGCTTAGAAGAGCCTTTGAAGGGAAGGGACACCACTGGATTTGAATTCCTAAATAAATGGCTGCCCTTTGGGGCATGAATGAGAGATTGGCCCCAGCAGAGGCAGGAGGCTCTCAAAGTAGTCCAGGTGAGAAATAATGTTGCCTTGGTCTAGAGCGGTGGCCGCAACGAACGTGGAGAGAAAAAAGATGGATTGCGTGGGCTGCAGTAATCCAAGTGAGCGTGTTGGAGACCTGAACTGAGGTGGTGGCAGTGCAGGTGGAGAGGAGGGATTAAATGAAATAGCTTTTTAAGATGTAGAGTTGAGAGGTGTTGGTGACCAATTAGTTTAATTTTCATCGAGTTTTAGATATCTTTGGGACCCCCAGAAAGGGCCATTAAGCCAGCGGTTGGCCAGGAAGTGAGGAATTGGGGATCCACTCTGTCAGCCTCTATGGAGTGCCAGCTGTGTGCCAGGCTCTGTGTTGGGCTCAACACGGTGCCACTGGGGCTGTAAGTGCCTTGAGGGGAGTGGCCAGGGGTGTCTCATCAGTGTTTCCCAGGCATCCAGAATGCCGTCTACTGCATGGTGGGCCCTCAATAAGTATTTGTTGAACTGGAAGGAAGGTGCTCTCCATCTAGTGGAGAAGATGTGGTTACAGCTCGGCGAGAGAAGAGCTTCCAAGAGGAGCCCAAGCCCCTGGAGCTGTGTTTATAGGAGGAATAAAAGCCAGGTAGCCTAGAGAGAAGGGAGTTTCCCTGTGACTCCCTCACCAATGAGGCCGGATTCCTGGTCTTTCCCTCCTGCCCCTCCAGCCTGGCCTTGGAAGAGTCCACTTGAGAAGCATATTCTCTAACACATCAACTGTTCCTAATTATTCTGCACTGACGTTCTTCTGAGGTTCCTTTGCCATCAGCGAGCAATCTTAGAAATTGGATTCCACGTGCTGGTCCTTGCTTCTCTGAGGCATCAGGCGGGCTGGGTGGCCCAGAGCAGCTGGTAGTCGTAGGTGTCACCCAGTCTCAGTCTCCTGGGCTTAGCAACATCTCTGTGCCCCTCCCTCCCGTGGAGCCCTTGTGCTGTGGACCTCTGGGGAAGCCTGTAGATCCCTCCTCAGAGCAGTGGTTTCAAACACATAAAATAAAAAGAGTTGCAAAATGAACCAATTATATTGATCTACAGATATATCAAAATGTTTTTTCCAATTTGAAATAAAGTAATATATCTCAGCACATTAAATAGCAAGACCTAGCAGCGGTAACTACCATCATTTCAAAGTAGCGATAAGCACAAATGATATTTTGAGATACCTGCAACAACTATAAAATGATATGAAGATATCTGATTTCTTTTGATGACAAAGTCACAGGTTCAGTTAATATGACTGTGGTCTGCATTCATAATTAAACGAAATGCTGAATTTCAGTCAGAGTTCGCTAAAATAGGATTTTTTTTCTCATCCGGTTTCATGGATTCCCGGAATTCTTTGCAGGAACTGTGGATGTCAGTGCGGTCCCCACTCCAAGCACTCATTCCGTTACTGTGTGTATCAGAAAACCAAAGACAAGATGCTGCATTTTGTTTCAAAACTCATTTGATTGGCTTAGTTTGACAATAGGGGGTTCAGTCCCACCTGGATTTTTACAGTTGGCCAACTGCTTCATAAATGGACTGGATAGAGCAGGTGGGTGGGTGGAGAAGCCTCAGAAAGGTTAAGTGACTGCTTAGAGACAGCTCATAAGTAATAGAGCTTGAACTTGAACCCACATTTTTTTTTTTACCCTAAATCTCTTGTTCTTTCTACTCTTCCATGCTACCACTATGTTATTCAATATTTCTATTTTAAAGAGTTAGCCAAATGCAACAGTTCATAAGTTATGCTGTTCTAATCATGGGAGAAGAACAGTGCTATTATTCTTCACTTTGGTTAGAGGATACGAAAATAACTAAAGTATTTTGTTTACTTAGAGCCTCATTTTAAGTACACTGAGTCTGTAGACTGTCTATAGATGGAGATGGCAAAAGACCTAGGAATTGTCTTTTGCAAGCTGTCAGTGAACTATGGATGTGAAATTTAGAGAAGGCCAAGCTACATGGCAGCAGATGTGGGATAGTTTAGTATTGTTCCCAAAGTCAGAACCAAGGCCCAGTGCTTGCAAGGGACAAATTTTGCCTCAGTAGAACTTTGTAATGATTAGACCTACTTAGCGATGTACCAGGGTTGCCTGGTGAGATATTGACTGAAAGCATTCAAATATTGATCCATGTATTCATTCATTCATTCAATAAATGTTTATTGACAACTAACAACATGCCAGATGCTGAGGTATATGCTGCATTCAGAGTGTAGAGTAAGATAAACTATTGTAGAGCTTAGAGTCTACTGGGAGACAGACATTAAATAAAAAAATTTAAAGCAATGTAATTATAATTATTTTCAAGGAAACAAATGGAATGTTATGATTCAGAATAACTACTGGCATAGGGATAGGATGATCTATAATCATGTGTCCATGAGGAGGTGACATTGAACTTGAAACCTGAAAGATTTTTGTAAAAAAACAGCCTACAAGGTGTGAAGAGAGGGGAGGTAGCAGAAATAGCATATGCAAAGGCCCTGAGGCAGAAAAATGGGAACATGTTAAAGAGTCTGAAAGAAAGACACTGTGGGAACTGAAGCAGAGTGAAGGAGAAGAGTGACAAGGGATAAGTTTGAAGGAGTAGGCAGGGACCAGATCAGCTAGGACCTGGGGAAGCATTTGGGTTTAATTCTAAGTGTGATAGAAAGCCGTTGAAGAATTTTAGTCAAAGAAGTAACGTGGCCTACTTTATACGTTAAAGAATCACTCTGGCTACTGGATGGAGAATAGATTGTAGGTTGAAAGAGAGAAACCAGGAGGCTCTTGCTGTAGATCAGGAGTGAGATGATGGGGGCTTGGACTGGGTGGAAACCATGGAGATGGAGAAGATAGATGTAAGATTGCTGGGAAATTCAGCTGAGATTTTTCAGGTATTGGGTGTGGGGAGTGATGGAAAGAGAGGAGCTGAGGGTGGATGTTGGTACCATTCACCATGATGGGGAAGATAGGGAGGGAGAGAGTTGGAGGGAAGAAATGTCTAGATAATCATTTTCCAGCAACTCTGAAATCTTGGGAGCGATTCCACAGTTTCTCAAAGAAGATGATGCCATTTATTTAGAGGGTATTTAGCAGTGGGAGAGAGGGAGCTTTTGCAGAAGTCAAAATGATGGTGGGGGGGGGGCACTACTGGTATTTTTGGGCAGGTGTCAGGGATGCTAAAAGTCCTGCATCATGGAGGACAGCCCGCATAGTGAAGAAATATCCCATCTAGAATGCCAGTAGCTTCCTCATGGAAAAACATGGTTGAACTGTGTCTCTTCCAACTCTGAGAATCTAGGAAAATGCATTTTTTTTTACACTATCAGCCATTCATATATTTTTGTGAATTGTTCGAGTCAGGTTGTCTTTTTTTTTTTTTTTAATTTTTATTTATTTATTTATTTATGGCTGTGTTGGGTCTTCGTTTCTGTGCGAGGGCTTTCTCTAGTTGTGGCAAGCGGGGGCCACTCTTCATCGCGGTGCGCAGGCCTCTCACTATCGCGGCCTCTCTTGTTGCGGAGCACAGGCTCCAGACGCGCAGGCTCAGTAGTTGTGGCTCACGGGCCCAGCTGCTCCGCGGCATGTGGGATCCTCCCACACCAGGGCTCGAACCCACGTCCCCTGCATTGGCAGGCAGATTCTCAACCACTGCGCCACCAGGGAAGCCCCAGGTTGTCTTTTTGTAGGTAATTGACTGAAAGTAGCCACATGGAAGGGATGGAGATTTAGATGGGGGATGGAGTGTGAAGCAGGAAAAAGGCAGGATAAATCTTGGAGAGTGGGACTTTGGCAGTAGGAAGGCCTGGGAGGCTGGAGGACACTGGGGCCTTGGAGGGAGGGAAGCAGGTGGAAGACCCCGTGGGAGGATGTGAAATACAAACCTCACCACTTTGCATGTTTCCCGTGGCTCTGTTGCACGCCCCCCATGCTTGCCTGGTATAGAGGCTGCCCAGGTATGTCCCTAAGCTTCCCTTCTTTATTCCTCCTGCACACTTTGAACTTTTCCTTTGGATCATTTGAGTCCCCAAGGTTAATTCTTCCTTCAGATGATCAGAGAGGTGCCGTAAAGTTAGAACCCGATCAATGCGGTATACTCTAGAAGAATAAAGAAAAGCGACAGGCGCCTTAACGGCCAATAAAATCACTATCTAACTTGGGTGAATAGTTGTTCTTTCCATTCTCTAGCTTGATAAAGATAGTTTTCCAATTATTTCCACACACATGCTTTCATTTGGGCCTCACAACAATGCTAATAGACAGGGCGTGTGTATTATTGGGTCCATTTTACAGATTCGGTTATTGATGTTCAGGGACTTGCCCAAATCAGGCAGCCTGTCAGGGACGGAGCAGGGCCAGATCTTGGGCATAGGACTCCTGCTGAGGTTTCCTAGCTGCCAGTAGGCCCCTGGGTAAGTAATGATGAAGAAACTGCTCCCCATAAGTGTATGCCAAAGAGGAGCAGACTACAAAATTACCTGCCTGAGAGGCTTTCTATCAATGTGTAAGAAGTTCCAGTTGGTATTTGCCCTGGCCCCATAAGGAAAAACCAAAATAAGGGAGTCTTTTCATCACCTTGGGGATCAAAGACTTGGCTTTTGCCGTCTCCCCAACGCTTGAGGGGCCACTTTTGTGCACATTTCCTCCAGCTGTTCCCATAATAGCTGCAGCTTGGCTGTGAGCGCTCCATGTGATCCTCGCTGAGTCAGGCCCTCTTCCACGTGGTAGGGGCAGGGCCACGTGGTACTCAAGTCCCGAGTGTGCCGTTCACACCCTAGAATACATGGCTGGTGCCCCCTGGAATCGGGGGGTGTTTATGGTCAATGAAAGATCGTATGAAGGAGCTACGAGGAGGTCAAGCCGTTTCCCTCGTGATGTGCCGATGTGCCCAGTATTCCCTGAATACTCTCTCTCTCTCTCTTACACACACACACACACACACACGCACGCATGCACGCACGCACACACACACCAGCACTCACCCCTTCCCAGTAGCCTTGGTTCCGCTTTGGTGTGTCAAGCCCAAGGCTCTCTCTTTTTTAGCCCAAACATCATTTGAGACAAGGTAGCTTTTTCCTCAAACTGGAAAAAGTTTCCCTGTGAGAGTGGGCTCCAGTGTAGGCGGGACGTGTGGTTAGACATGGCAGGCAGGAGACACAGAGTGACAACTCTGAGGGAACCAAGAAAGCCCAAAGGGGAGACAAGGTTTAGAGCTAAATCAAGATTGGATTTTGTCGCGAGAGGCAGAACTGGCAAAAGCATCATTACAAGGCATTAACCTTGTTACACACAGAAGAACAAGCAGAGGCCGGAATTCAGAAATAAATTACACGTAATAAACTAGACAGAATAGGCTGAGAGCAACATTAGTGATTATGCCCTAAAGGGAGAGAAGGGCAAGATAGAAAATAGGCCCCCCCCAAAAAAAGAGTGAAAATAATCTCTGGACACAGGGGGCCGCCTGCACTATTTTCTCCCTTTTTCTACTTGGCTCCCCAGGTATTAATTTCACTTTTGTGAGCAGGTTTCTCTGGAGCCTGTCTTTCTTTTGTTTGCATTTGCTGAAGTGAGCAAAAGGAAGCCATTCAGAGGGCTCCTTTTTCCATTCACAGGGACCTGTCCATTTCTGTGTGTTTCCAGCACAAAAGAATCCATTTCCATTCAGCCAAAGCAGCCCTTCGAGTTCACTTGAGGTCCAAGCCCGCTCTTTCCTATTTTCTTCCAGGCCCGCTGTGGTAATTGGCTACACAATCCTGACTGTGGCCAGGATCCTCCAGGGTGAGAGGAACAAGCGCTTGGCCAGTTCCTGGTCCTTTGTAGCTGAGGAAAAGCTAGAGTCTAGTGCCGTGTCCCCAGCCATGACTCTCATTTCTTACACAGGGACTTGCTTTGCGTTGCAAGCCATAAGCAGCGGCTTAAATCATAACATCATTGTTAGTAAAAAGTTTAAAGCTTGGAAGTCTGAGCTCAGTGGTGTCCTCAAGAACCGAGGGTCTTTTGTCCTTCCCTTGCACCAATCTGTTGGTTTTCACCCTCCATCTTGAATGTCATGGAAGCAAAATGGCTGTCACCACTCTGCACGGATAACCTCACATCACAGATTCCGAAGGGAGGAAGTGAGGCAAGAGGGGCAAATGAGTTCTCCTCAAGAGCCGCCTCTTATCAAGGAGGAAGCTTATTCCCAGAAGCTCCTCCAGTGGATTTCTTGCATCTCACAGACCCAAACTGGGCCACATGGCCACCCCTAGCTCTAAGGGGTAGGAAAGCAAGTACCAGGCAATGGGGAATGGGATTACTGGGTGGCTTAGGCTAATCATGGTTTCCCAGGCTTGGGTTTATTGCTACCTGAACAAAATTAGGGTTTTGTGGCAAAGGAGGAGGTGGGCATAACTGCCACAGGTGTGGCAGCAACCGTTTGTGTTTTTAAATAAGGTAATGATAGCAAGCGTGGATTGTGTGTTACTATGTGCCAGACGCTGTTCTAAGCTTTACCTAGGCTTGTGTCCTAACTCATTCAGTCCTCGTGATGAGTCTATGACATAAATGCTGCTATCGTCACTTCCATTGTATAGAGGAGGAAACTGAGTCACAGAGAAGCTAAGTAATGTGCACAAAATTACTTAGTTAGAAAGTGACAGAGCCAGGATCGAAAGCCTGGAGGTCCGGCTCACTACCCTATACACTATCCTTATTTAGTCGGAGTATTATAAGATATTCCAAGCAGCACACAGTAAGTGCAAGTTACTACTAATAATAGCAGCTAGCATGTATCAACATGTTATTACTACTACCATCATTATTATCTCTCCCTCATAATTACCCTACCGATCAGACACCATTGGCCTTATTCACAGCTGAGAAAGCCAATCCCAACAGGGTTCGATAAATTGCCCACATCACCCAGGGGATGAGAACCAAGCTTGAATGCAAACCTAACTTCTCTGACCCCTAGTCCCAGGTGGTTTGTTCTATGCCACCAGCTCCCAAATTCAGGAACATTGATTTAATGGCCCTACTACTTACCCATGTTATTGATCCAGGACTTAATTTGGAAAACTGCAATTATTGAGAAACAGTCAGAAGCCAGGGAAGGGTGCTAGAGAGGATGGGGCAGTAATTTAGAAGCAATTTTCCCCTTGTTCGTTTTCGGCTTTTGAGCCACTTCTGGGTTTTTTTGGAGTCAGTCTTTCACAAACAGAATATCTCATCCCACCTCAGCCAAGGCTAACTGTGATGTCACGGTTCTTGGCTAATCTAAATAGCTACAGTTATTAAGCACCTACTATATACCAGACGTGGGAGGACACTATCCCATTTGGTCCTTGTGGATGGATAATCAACAGTCCACAGTCATTACTCTGTCTGTGTCGTGGGATGAGGGAAAACTGAGTCCTCCAGCCAAAGATAGTGGTGTTAGAACATTCCAGATGCCCAGGCAGAGATGACGTCCAATTCTCTGAGTTAAGCACTTCTGAGATGCTCAATTATTTAATAAAAAGAAGAGGCGTGGTCGGCCGATTTTAAGTTTGGACAATTCTGGTTTTATTTTAAAGCAAGATGTGTGGTGTGGGTTTATTTTTTTTTACATCTAAAGGTCACCGACTTTTCTTTTTTCTACTCTTAGTCACGAGGCATCCTTATCTAAACAGTGATCTATTGTTCTGATTCTCAGACCCACAGAGATTTTTTTTCTCAGCTTCATTTTAACAGGACGGTTCCTCATCTTCCCCGACTGTATGAAAAGTATATTTTTAACAGGAAAAAAAAAATCTCCAATGGGCTTTCTAAAAATCTTTTTAAACTGAGTTCACTATGGAATATTGTATGCAAATACGCCACGTTCTCTTAGGTTATGACATCTTTTCCTTGAGCAGAGATCATGACATTGGCGAAATCCTTGCCAGCATGTCTTTTCCTCCCAGTGTAACTTCAACAAAGAAATATAGACGGCACTTTAAAGGCTTCAGAAATCAGTTTAGTCCATGAATCCATTTAGTGTAGATGTTAATGAAACTTGGTGGGTTTAAAAATAATGAATATTTAATAAGACATAAATTGAAAGACATAAACACTGTCGGCAGTAATATAATGAAGTTAATAAGTCTTAGCCTCCCCTTGCCTACCTCCCCCCTCTCCAAACGGGGCGATTTTAGGAGTTGCGGTGATGCTTACAGAAGTTTGCCGGCTCTCCTATTGGTTGAAGCGTAGATGTGCCTTCGCAAACCTTCGTACAGTTGGGAACCAAACTCTGGCAGATAAAGTATGCTATCGCACCGTGTTCAGTAGCTGTAGAAGGCAACGACTCTTTCTAGCTCTGTATCTTCCAGAGATTTGTGTAACAAACTCGGTTTCCTGTCGTTGAAAGCAGGAAGCAGCATGAAGCACTTCATGCCTTTAAACAAGGAAGAAAAAGACATTTTAGTCGACACACTGTCTGCTCTGGGTTTAAAGAGGGGCTTTATTTAATGATCAGGAGTGAGCATGTGATTCTGTGTGCTCAGAACCTCAGACCATTTACATGCCTTCAGCTTGAGAGTTAGGCTTTCCATTTCTTCTTCAAGAACATCAGCACCGGGTCCAGCCCTTGTGCTTGGTTCCTCTTTAGCCCTGTGGCTCTGTCTTACCCACCATCCATGACTCTGTCTTTCCCTCTTTACCCTCTGAATGACTTACCCTGTCTTTGGGCTAACACACTGCACTCTTCTTGTAAATCCAGAGTCCCTCCTCTCTGCCATCACACCCAATAGGATGGTCCGTCTCACATGTCTGGAAGTGGCTTGTTTAACCTCACAGAAGCCAAACCCTTGTTAAAATAAATTTCAGCATGATCCTGGCAAACAGCCATGTATAAGACTGTCTCTCTCCCAATTCAGCGGTGGGCTCTTTTTTGGCAATAAAGTGGAACTCAGTTTCATATATCAGCTGGGGGAGCGTTAAATGGGTGGCTAGCTCACTGCTGGCAATCAATACATGTTTAATACACAGTAAACAAATGGCTTTCCATGGGTTGGGCAAGCGTGGTGATTCTGCCGATAAAGGGGATAAAAGGTTGTTCCTGGGGATCTTGTCTAAGAAAATGTATTTGGGGCTCCAGTAGGATCCTTCCCAGGTGGGCATGAGTGACATTTTATCATCATGAGAATTATCACTGTTAAAAATTATCTTTTTTTTTATTTGTGCGTTTGTGTGCATGTTCAGAATGACAAGGATCAACCTGAAAGAGTCCAACCAATCGCATCATCTACCTTGATCCATTCCGACCTGACATCCGTTTATGGCACCGTGGTAATGAACAGGACTGTTTTATTCTTGGGGACTGGAAATGGCCAGTTACTTAAGGTTAGTTTTCTGTGCCTTCTTCCATGTCGATTTTAGTATTGATCCATTTTGTGCTTTTGTATTTTGTATTTTGTATTGCTTCTGGGTTATACACAAGACCATACCAACTGCTTTGTGAACTGCTCAGAGACACCTCCCCTCACCGAAATGGCCTGAAAGAAATTTCTGGAAATCTATTTGTAATAACCTCCTGCCCATGTATGGATGTGACAGACCCCTTGCTTCCTGGGAACTTGACAAGACGGTTCCCTTCCTTACTCACAAGCCGCCTAGGTGAGGCACATGGAGACCTGGCCCCTACCGCATCCCGGCTCACCCTCCTAAGACTTTTAACTTTTTAGTCCTATCTCCTTTATAATGGAAATGTACAAAGCACCTGATTTCTCACAACTTCAAAGAGGTAAAAGATTATAGGGCTAAAAAGAAGGGAAAAAACATATGTTCCTTCTCCCCAGCCCACCTGCCGCCCGCAGAGGGGGTGGTTCATTTTCTAACCTTCGTACCCACCACAGAGAGGTTAGAAATCTGAAACCCTTTGAGGCTCCCTCGCCTTTTATCTCTGAGAACTGTTTATTTCCACTGTGTGGATACACCACTGGTCGAGTTGAGATTTTTATTCACTGGGGGGAGGTGCAGGGGGAAGGAGAAGAAAATAAACTCAGAGATACCACATGACTTGTCTGAAATTATATAGCAGTTATCAATTTTTTCAGCAGGCGTTTAATGAGCACCTTCTGTGACCTCCACCAGCATTCGTGGTTGAGAATTGCACTGTTTCTTTCACCCTAGGCGGATTCTCCTTTGCCTCTCTATAGCCAGTCAATTTACTGTCAGCTCGGATTCTAAACTGAATATTAACAGATTTGTTCCCTCAACTGATCTCCCACTGATAACCAGCTGTGTGACTTGAGGTGAATCGCTTAACCTCTCTGAGCCTCCATTTCCTCATCTGTAAAATGAGATTGTACTAGATGACCTAAGAAACCCCTTTCTCTTCTGGTGGTCTCTAATTAGCCAAACCTGCTTGCTTGCTTTCTCCAAATGTGCCTTGTGTGCTGCTCCCACACCTTTGCTCACACTGTACCCCTTTCCTGGATTGCTCTCTTTTTTTCTCTGCTTTACTGAATCCTGCGTATCTATGCTTTGGCTCAACTCAAACTCCACCTCCTCTCTGAGGACTCCTAAGCCTGGAGTGATCATGTTTCTCCCTCACCTCCTGAAATACTCATTGTCTGTATCATTCTTTTGGCTCATTACAAATGTCTTGCTTTGATGCCTAACCTTTGCACTTGTGTTTGTCTTGCCTTCCCAGCTTGATTTTAAGCTTCTTGAGAAGGGGGCCGGGAATTCCCACAGCCGGATACAGTGCTGAGTGCCTGGTAGATAACTTGATTTAATCTGTTTTCTTTGGAGGAAACCCAGTAACATATGGGAGGGGGTTTGTTTGTATACACATGCTTTTAAAATATACATTGATCATCTTCCCTTTTGTGTTAGCTTTATTTCCTGGGGAAAGGTAAATAACCCGCCAGTCCTTGTATACGAGTTGCTCAGTGCCGTGAGGCAATGTCTGGAGCTACACCAAGCTGGCCAGACTAATTGGACCCATTCGCCTGGCGGAAGAAGTTTCCATCAATCCTTACTGGGTCTCCTTGCCAATTATCTCTTCAGATTTGGGATATTTTTGACGAGTGTTTTGACAAGAACACTGTTTCCCCAAAGCTGAGCCAACCAAAACTGTTAGATAGTAAATTGGAGGTGAAGGAACACTGGCTATGAATCGTTTCCCATGGGACGGCCTGGTTTCGCCTGTCCTGTTTGTTCACCCCAGTGGTTCGTGTGCAGCTTGCCGGTGTTTAGTGATGCTGTGGTACCAAGGGGTGGAACTGAGCTGCAGCTTCAGGCTGCTGAGGAAGAGACGGCTGGCCCAAGTCTCACTTGGCCAATAAAATAAGGTAAAATAAGAACCTTCAAAAGCCACATCTGTGGCTATGTTTTTAGGGTTCCAGTAACAAGCGCAGGTTGGTTTTCTGTTTGTTTGTTCTGTGACTGCTAACATTTATACAGTGCTCATCACTTACCTGTCCTAATTCAGTCGCCTCCACCACTCAGCGAGGTAGACACAGTCTCCTCATTTTACAGATAAGGGAACCGGGGCCCAGAGAAGCTGCACCATTTGTCCAAGGTCACACATGGCAGAGCAGGGATTTGAAACAGGAGCCACTTCAGAGACCACACTGTTATGTCTCAGGCTACACTGGCTTGGTAACTTGTGCCCCAGGCACGGGCAACCACTCTGTGAGGGTTCTCTGGGGGGAGTGGGAAGCATGTTGCTAGGGAGTCACGTGGCAGTGGGAGTGGAGCGGGTTCAGGGTTCTTAGAAGCTCAGGGAAGAATCCCAGCTTGAGAAGGCAGACCGTCTGGCTGAGGGAATACCTCACTGGCAGGATCACTTCTTGGGAGTCAAACCCCCCCACCCCCAGCTTCCCTCAAGAAGGTTCCCCCCTCAGGAGGAGGTTGGGAGGGGAGAGCGTGAGCTGACGGGGCCCCGCCAGCCTCCCTAGGACAGCCCACTCATTCCCAAGACTCCCCTATGTATCCTGCCTACAGATGCTGGGATGCAGCCCCTGAAATCACCCAGAGTCCTGAAGCCCCGGGATTGTGTAGATGATTTGGAAGGCACAGAGAATCTCCAGATCCCTTTATTCAAAAACTTCAAGCTTGTCCCTTGCCAGACTTGTCACCAGAACTGTTAGAAAAGACGAACATTGATAGACACAAGCTTGGCTTCTTCAGCCACAGAGTGGAGGTACTAATGAGCAGAGAAAAACAAAACCCAACCCAAGGCAGCCTGCAGGAGGAGGAGAAGAAGGGGCTTGGATCACTCAGCCTGACTCTTCAGTTTCCCTGGCGATCAAGAGTTGACTGCCTTTTGACAGACGCCAGGCACTGTACTATATGCCTGGTTGGAGGAGAGGCAGGAAATAGCATTTGGGGGCCAATTGCTCTTTTTGACCAACACACACACAGACCCTCTGATTTCCTAAATCTCTGAAAACCTCACAGAGTTTTCGTAGAGTTTGGTGCAATTTTAAATATCATATTACTTAAATGATTTTTTCTTATTGTAAAAGTAATACATGCTCTTGGAAAAAGTTGCAAAGTAGCGGGGTATGAGGGGAAAGCAAAGAAAAAATACCCCTCGTTTTCTTATGTAGAGGCAGCTGCTGTCAGCATTTTAGATTCTTTTTTTTACATAGTTGAGGTCAGACTCTATTCAGTTTTGCATCCTTTTTTCTTCAGTTAATGAGGGAAAATGCTTATATTACAATGTTATGGCAAACTGTAAGCAGTCTTTTTAAATAGCTGTATCATATTCTATTATATGGAAACATTATTTTGAGCTTAAGCCGAGATATTGAATCACTTTTAAAGTGTCTTTAAAGACATGCACTCTTCCGAGTCATCTGGCACTACCTCTGAAGGTAAGATTTTATTGATGATAAGCGGAAAAATTAAAGATTTCACAATATACTAATACCTTTACTGCCCTCTTTCTCCTACCTTTATTTCTAAATCCCTTTGTAAGGTTTTAGAAAAACTGAAGGAATTTGGAACTGAAAGCGTCCTTTGCGAATATCTGATCTGCCCCCTTATTATCGACTTGCCATCCTAGTGGTTGTGTGAGACAGATTATGTCCAGTCACTTTTTCCTCTGGATATTTCCTCATTTTACTTCCTTTCTGAGCGTGATTGCATGCTGTAATTTTTCACTTGTCAGCATCTTCACTGAGATCAGCTGAAAAAGTAGGGCCACATTGCACTCAGTTTTTGGGAATTCATATCCCACGTGTTGCGTGGCCAGGATGCTGCAATGTGTACTCATTCTTATAAACACGTGCTCTTTCTCCAGATTGTGGTACAGACTATGGTGTAGTTTGGATTCCTTTGAGCTGACTCTGTTGCATGTAGAAAATTGTCCTTATTTCAAGGGCAGAATTGAATATTTTGAACTTTTCCAGGTGGTAAAATAAGTAATAAAGAAATATGCATGAAATTTGAAATTTGTAACTTTACCCATGCCCATTAACCTTTCTTGTAAGCAAAGAAGAAAAGACGGCAGTAGGTGAGGAATAATAACAGCTAACACTTCTGAGCTCTTACTGTGTGCCGGGCATTAGAACCAGTGTCTGCATGGGTTTACTAGTTCAATACTATTAGCATTCCCACTTTATAAATGAAAAAACCTGAGGCTCTGAGAGGTTAGGTAACTTGCTCAAGGTGGTTTGAATGGAAGCAACCAGTCTCCCAAACAAACTGCACTGATAATTCAGATGTGTTCTGTAGAGCTTGGGAGAGTTTGTGGAACTGGTTTTTATTTTTTATTTTCTAATATTGAAATATCTGGGTTAACATCAAGATGCAAGTATTTGAGGTTTCATGAGAAGGTTCTATGGCTTCTGTGGTTTTAGTTTATTCCTATTTAGGGACAGCTTGCTGACAGCACAGCTGAGTGCAGACTTCTGTGTTAGAGGAAGGCAGAGCCCTCTCCTCTCGGGGCTACAAGTAGCTCCTGGGAGCCTCTGAACCCCCTTAGGAACCCCTGCTTTTCCCCAGTGAACTCCTTTAGAGCAAAGGTAGGAAATCTGTGTTCAAGTTGATTTTTAGAATGGCTCCAGCAACAGGAGGCTAGGGTTGGGTTTCTCCAACATCCTTAGGCCTAAAGCAGGGTTCAGGATTCACGAAGCCCTATCATGCCCTTTCCCCATATCCAGCAGAGAAGCACCACGCCCACGCTGAGTCAGGGCTGGCTACCTATGTAGCTCTCCAAAGTCTGCTCCTACTAGTCGATTTCGTTTATCCAAACCATGGAGTGAGATTCAACCCATTTCCAGAAAGTTCTTCCTGCCTCCAAACTGTGTAACCTTTGAAGAGTCTGCCTTGACGCTGGTTTTTAAAGTTTTCGAGTGAAAAATAAGAGAAAACAAAAACAGGTCTTTTATAAAGCCGAGCTCTATTTATACTCCCACAGAATGTTCAAATGAGGAAAAGGAGGCCATGAGGAGCCCGGGACAGGACCTGGGGCCGGAAGTGGGGGGGCGGGGCACGGACGCTGAGCCGAGGGAACAGACCAAAAAGTAAAGGCAGTGGGAACTGTCAAAACCTGGAAGTGGGCTCCGTGGTTGGCTGTTGAGAAAGTCAGGTTCAAGTTTACCCCCATCTCACTCCTTCCAGTGTGTGAGTGTGCAGGGACTCCCCGATTCAGAACAAATTCGCCCGTGTAATCCACAAATCTAGAACTCATGGTTCAGGCTGTACGCTTCTCTCACTACTTGCATCACAATCAGTAGATTGGAAACCAGAGACTAATTTGCTTCAATCTTTATATTTCATTTTTATTATTACTCCTACTTACTGAAGCACAGTAAATGCTATCAGATAATTACCTTGCTTTCCTCGTGTGTGTGTGTGTGTGTGTGTGTGTGTGTGTGTGTGTGTATGTATGTGTGGTTTAAGTCTCCTTTGCAGCATTTCTTAGAAACTGTTGATGGAAAAAAAAAATAAGTGAGAAGAATGATTGGTTTACCCTTTAACTGGTTAGCCTCACAGAGTGAGGTATAAGAAAAGAAACTTGGTGTAAAATATTTTAGTGCTTTGAGCACCCATGGCTTTCCCATGTCATGGTAATAGTAAAGAAAAAAAGAAATAGTCTTCTGTTTAATTTTTCTCCCCCTCATTTTCCTCACCAGGCTGTCTTTTCCGTGGATGGTGTTGTAATGCAGCTAACGGTATGGTGTGGAAGTCTCACACACCATACATTTCAGGACTGTAGCTGGGAGGGTTGTTGTTGGGTTTTTTTGTTTTGTTTGTTGGTTGGTTTTTTTGTATGCAGTGAAAATCCCAAGGCTAGTTAATAGCCTGCCATGAGGCTTCAGGAAGATGTCAACAGAAACAATATGTTGACACTCACTGAAATTCTCCATCAGGGAAAATTTGTTTTCCACACGGGCTGCAGCTGGAAAAATCTGAAGAGCCCTATAAAATCTTGAACGCTAATAGAGTATGTTTTTTCATTTAATAAATATTTATGGGGCACCTTTTATGTGCCAGGCACTGTTCTGGGTGCCAAGGATACAAAAGTGAACAAAACCGACAGTGCCCCTGCTCTCATGGTGGGAAGAAAAAGACAGAAAACAACTAAATGGATTAACCAGTAATGAAGTCATTTCACATGGTGATAAGTGCCATGGAGAAAACAGAGTGATGTGTAGAGAAGGACAGTGGGGTATGGTAGAAAGGTGACCAGGGAAGGCTTCTCAGAGGAGGTGACATTTGCGAAGGATGAAGGGGTATGTAAGAATATACATGGCAGAGGCTCAGGTTGACTTCAGGTTAGATCTATATTAAGGTCGTATGCTGGAAGCAATAGATGAAAATCCACATCATGCCCGAGGAGTGTGTGTGCATTGGATGCATTTTCTCTTATGCAAAATTCAACCCATTTTGGGTTTCTGTGACTCACTGTTACTTCCTGAATCACTTCACTGATCGTATTCTTTTCCGAGGCGGCCCAGCTCCGGTCTTGCTGGCTTTCTTTTCTGTGTTGATGTTGATGTGACTTTTGCAGTTAGAAGATCTAAGTGTTCCACCGATGCCCCTGTGCTGGGCTGGGCTCTGTGAGTGGAGGTGGGGATGGGTGAGGTCGGAGGTGATATTAACAGAAATCCAGAGAAGGAGGAGATCCTTCCTGTAGACATCTGAGAGAGACGAGGACCATGCTGAAGCAGAGACCCCAGTCCCTCTGTGCAGCACGTTGCTTTAGTAAAATTAAAGATGTGATGAAAATGGAAACTTCCTTGGGGCTACGGAGATTCTTCTCTGCATAATCTAGCAAAAAGGAAAACCATTGGACCCATTCATCCTCAAACACTTTTAAAATTTAAATTGCATGTATTTATTTTTAAAGACAATACATTAACAGTGTTCAAAACTCAAAAGAACCAAGAAGGCCACCCATTCTTGACTTCTGGGGCAACCAGTGATAACGGTTTAGAGATATTTTATATATGTCTGCGAGCAAAAGGGGAAAGATAGCCTTTCTCCCCTTTTATTAAACATATATGTTATATATGTGTATATACATGTATATATACATATTTAATATAGCATGGTAAACATAACATATAATACATAAAGAGCTTTCTGATTCTTTTCATTGCTAAATAGTATTCCATTGCTTGCACCATAGTTTAGTTAACCAGGTCCCTATTGTTGGACGTTTCAGTTGTTTTAGTCTTTTGTTAGAACACACGATGCTGCAATAAATGCCCATTACATATATCATTATATATGTATATATGAGGGAGTGTGGGATCTAAGGGTATGTGCTTTATAATGTTGAGAGATAACGCCAAATTACCTTCCAGAGAAGTCTCCCTCCCACCAACAATGAAGCATACCCCTTTAAACCCAGCACCTGCTGTTATCAGGACAAGCTTCACTGTACGTCTCTTGAGGTAGCTTGTTCAGGAAACTGGTTGGCAAATCCTGACACATGGTAATTTAAAGAGAAAAAAAAGCAAGCAAGAAAGGCTTCCCTGCCATAAGTCCAAGTTCTAGAGAGAATACTGATGCTTCATCTCTAAGGTATCAAGTAAATAAATCTGTATTGACCCAAATAAGATCTTTCTAGCTCCTTACCCATCTGTATCCACCATGCTCCAAAAATAAATAAAATAAAATAAGCTCTAATAACAACTGCAGTGCAGCTCCTAACTCACTTGAAATGGATGAGTGGTGGTGCTTTGTAAATTGTTTTTATTTACTTGTAAATTTTAAAGCAAATCCCAGACACTATGTCATTTCACCCCCTACATATTTCATTATGCATCTCTAAAAAACTATGATCATTTCTTTAAATCACCACAAAGCTGTGACTGCAAATAACAAAATCATCAGTAATTCTTTAGAATTATCTAATATCAAGTCCATATAACTAAATTTTCCTGATTAACTCAAGAATGTCTTTTTAAAATTGTTTTGTCCAAATTGGTATCTGAACAAGGTCCTCAAATGACATTGAGGTTGTTCTGTTTCTCTTAATCTGAGTGACCTCCTCCTATCCTATGAGTCACCTCTGTTGACTTTTTGAGGAAAGGAAGTCTGTTGTCCTGTGGAATGTCTCACACCGTGGATTTGGCTGTTCACTTTCTCGTGGCGCCATTTAGCTTGTTCCTCTACCCCTTCTGTTTCCTAATGCTAAATGGAAGTTAGCACTAAGGCTTGATCAGATTGGGCTTCAGCTTTATTGGCAAGAACGCTTCATAGGTGTTTCTGCCAAATGATGGTTTTAACGTGATGAATTCATCAAGAGAGATCTGGGCATCAGCCCTCTCCTGAACCTCACTTGAGAATGTTTCTATCAGTCTTTATTTTAATCTGGCTTCCTATCTCTCCCCCTCTATACAGGCACTTTCCAAGACCAGATCAGCTGTTTGAATCTGAGCTGATTAATAAAGAATGTGAATTAGAGATGGGAAGACAGGAGCCTGGCAAGTCCACACTTGGTCAGTGCCTGCCTGATGTCTCCCTTGGCTCATAGTTTTCTGTAGGCCAGGGTCTCTAATAGAACTTTCCATGATGATGGAAATGTTCCATATCCGCACATACAATATGATAGCCACTAGCCATATGTGGCTAGTGATTACTTGAAATGTGACTAGTGTGACCAAGGAAGTGAATTTTTAATTTAATTTAAATTTAAATAGCCATGTGTGGCTAACGGCTGCCATATTGGATGGTGCAGCTGTAGAGTCATTTATAAATGACTTGGGGCACAGACCTTTCCCACCTCCGTTGGGACCTAAATGCTGCTTTTCCTTTTGAAAAAGTCATATTTAATCTATCTAGTTACATTGATTTCACAGAGCTGCCACTGAACTTAGTGAGCAGTTCATGGGCTCCTAGTGAGCTATTAGCTGCACCAAATCCACCTGGCTTTGACTCTTAATTTTTGATTAAATAGCAAAAATGTGCTTTCCATCAGGATGTGTGGTACAGGCATGTTATTGCTCAGTAGATGTGTGAATGTAGACTTTGAAAAGAATCCCAGGTGCCAGTTTTTTCTTTTCAAATCATATGCCCAATGTTACTGATGTCCACAGTGGTAGAGATATGAATACAGATATCATATCTGGATGTTTCCAAACTGACAAAATGTTGAACATCTTCACTTTCAAAAGCATTGTATTGTTTGGGGCAAAGGGGTAGGTACCAAGATGATTAAGACATGGTCCCTACCCAAGAGGTGCTTGTAATCTAGTAATAGGTTATTATCCATTGAGTATTGTTCATGTGCTAAGCATTATTCGTAATTCTCATTTGATCCTACAACACTGTGTATAAGGAAGGCATCGTTAGTTCCATTTTAGAGGTGAGGAAATTGAGGCCCAGGGAGGTCAAGTAAGTTACTAGCTCAGAGTAGCACATCTACTTGAAGGGTAGAGCCAGGATGCAAATCTGAGACCAAGCTACCATTATATTTCTCCAGGATTAGGGTAATCGTCTTCCGAGGAGTCTTCATATCCATGCTTCAGACCGCACCTTCTCACCCTGTGTTTCCTCTGCTCAAAGCCCTGCAGTGGCTCCGCATCTCTCACCTAGAGTAAGAGGCAAAGTCTTTACACAGGCCAACAAGAACCTATATGATCCACCCTGTTACCTCGCTGTCCACTCCTCTCTACCTCACTTGTTCTGCTCAGGCCATACTGGTCTGCTCTCATTTTAGGGCTTTTGCACCAGTGGGTCACTCTTCTAAGAGCACGCTTCATCCGCGTATCTAAATGACTCGCTGCAGCATCTCCTGCTAGTCTCTAAATAAACGTCACCTTCTAATGAAACCTAATGCTGAACACACATTCTCCATCTTTTTACCCCACTTAATTTTGACCTATATCACCTGCTAACGTATTTTCTTTTTATATTGGAGTATAGTTGATTTACAGTGTTGTGTTAGTTTCTGGTATACAGCAAAGTGATTCAGTTGTACATGTATGCAATCTATTCTTTTTCAGATTCTTTTCCATTATAGGTTATTACAGGATATTGAATATAGTTCCCTGTGCTATACTGTCGGTCCTGCTAACTTTTTTTTTTTTTTTTTGGCTGCGTTGGGTCTTTGTTGCTGCGCGCAGGCTTTCTGTAGTTGTGGCGAGCGGGGGCTACTCTTCGTTGCGGTGCGCAGGCTTCTCATTGCATTGCGGTGCCTGCTGGCATATTTTATAATTTACGTATTTATTGTTAATTGTCTATCATTATGCTCCCCCCACCCCAGCAGGCACGTGAATGTAAGTTCTGTAAGAGCAGGATTTTCCCACCATTTGTTCACTGCATTTTTGCAAACACCTAGAATGTGGCAGATAGATATAGTGGATGTTCAGTAGATGTTTGTTGACTAAAGATGAGTGAAACTCAGGTATGTCCAACTTCAAAGCCACACTTACTTATATTTTATATATAAATATGTACCTACTCGTTTAGGCCTGTTAAGTTGTCCTGGTTACTTTAAAACGCGGAACTGTGTAGACCCGTAGAGGAGAATCAGAGTAACCCATGCAGGTACCTGTCAGGCTGCCTGCCTTTAGTTTTAAGATCACTTGGCATAGCACTAATGAAGCTGTCACTTGCGGCTTCTCATAAGACCAGTTGTGGATAATGAGCTTCCACATATGAGGATACTGCCCCAGCACCGAGGAGTGGCTTTGTGTGTGTGTGCGTGCACCACGACTTTGTCCCCTACGAAAGCAGAAATACCAAGCTTGTTATCACCAGCCTTGTTGAAGGCTGAGATATGAACCGATGATTAAGGAACGTGATACCTTAGCCAGTGTAGGTAGTGAGGAAGAAAGGATGTAATCTTAGGACTAAGCCATAAGTTTTGCCACCCTGAAATTCAAATTATTTAATAGAAGTCATATTTCTCTTTTTTAAAAAATAGGTCATTCTTGGTGAGAATTTGACTTCTAATTGTCCGGAGGTTATCTATGAAATTAAAGAAGAAACACCTGTTTTCTACAAACTCGTTCCTCATCCTAAGAAGAATATCTACATCTATCTAACAGCTGGAAAAGAGGTAGGCAGAAAAATACTAGTTACTGTTTCTGTCTTATGAATACAAATTGTTTAATTGATGTCATTATCGAGTGGTGAAGCTTTTACTTTGAACTACTGAGTTTAAACACTGCTGCAGGCTTCAAGAAGACACGCAGTGGTTCACAGGCATGGAATTAAAAACCTTACTGTCAGTAAGTAAGCAAGAAATATTACCTCTTTAGACAATTTTATTATTGGCTATATTTCCAGTGCCAAGTTTTTCGGAGAAAGGTATGCTTGCAAATGGGAGCGTAATCAGCGAGGTAACTGAATTTACGCATTGATCGTGTGGGCATTGAATGGTTAGATGCATTTATGAATATACCCGATGGGATTGGCTTTGGAATTTGGGGTTAATATCAGGCCATAGTCTCATACACATTCATGAACCGGGAAATATATGGCACTCACCCTCCCTCTCTTAATTTATCTGGCTGTTTTAGTTTTTCTTCTTGCTTCAGCTTACTGAAATAAAAAGGATACCTTTGTACATTTTCTTCATTTTTACAAAGTGCTTTCACCAAGGGAAGGAGGAGGGGAACTAATTGTTACTGAGTCCCTACTGACGCTGTGCTAGTTACTATTCCAAAGAAGGTCTCTCTAGATGCATAGAGTTGTACACACACACACACACACACACACACACACACACAAAGCACAAAGTATAATAAACAATGTTAATGAAATCTGCCAATAATCTAGTGAGATAAAAATTACCCTTGTTTTATATATGAAGAACTAGGACTAAGAGAGGTTAAATATCTTCTCAAGGATATATATAGAGCCTTGTCAGGGCTAGGACTTAAATTCTACCCTGATGTTAAAGCCCGTGATAAATGGTATCAAACCCCAAATTTGTGAAAACCAAACAGGCCATTCTGGCATGGTTGTTTTGACCCATGACCATTTGAACATACAAAGTGCAAAGAAGATAAGTGAGACTTACATAATTACATAATGGATATAACAGATGCCCTCGGCCCACCCTCATTTTCCATTCTTTTCCTCTCAGTCATTCTATGGAGAAGAGCAATGACATCAATCTCCACGTGCTGGCCAGGTCGCAGAGAAGATGTGCAGCACTTTTTCGCTTCTGACATTCCTAAAAAGGCTGTATTGCCTTTTGCATGTTGAAATGCCAGTTATTCAAAATGACCGCATTGAGATGGCCAGTGGATCTCATATACCTTTGTTCTTCACCATATAGAACCTTTTTGACCAGCTTGCTTCAACATTTAAACACTGTCTATTATATTTCTTCCCCAGGGTTCTCGTATTTGAAAGATTTTTGTCTACTCAACAAACTGCACTTATTAAGTAACAATTCCCATTCTCAGGCGTTATTTATCAAGGGCATCTCAAAACGGCCACTCAGAGTGCTGACTCTGCTACCACACGGAGCTGATAAAATTCCAGCTCAAAGCAAAGACACTTGCAGCCTTGCTTAGTCTGTGCATGTTTTTCCAATCAGCTTTTTGAAACATTGCAAATAGCTCATAAATCCTTTCCCAGACCCCAAGACTGTAGGCTGAGAACCACAGTGAGAACTACCAGTAGTTGATAGGTCCTCACTTTCTGAAGGTGAAGAGTTCTAGTCTGGCCATTCAAAGCCTGAAGTCCCGGGAAGAGTTTTCCGCTGGGCATCAAAGCTGGTTATTCTTACCTTCTTCACTTAGATTCACTGCTAGAGATCCTATTAGTAAGACTTTGGTTCTCTGGTTGAGCCAGTATAAGCCCTAGAGAGACAAAACCTAAGGAAGGTCCTTTCCTAGACTCTTGGGGAGAGAGTAACAGCCAAACTAAAATGCCCTGCTACATAGAATACCTGGTCATTAAAACAACCATATGGAAATAGATGCATTGCTGTGGAATAGTTCCTATAAATGTGTTAAGTTAGAGAAGCAGGTCCAATATAGTATTTATGGTGGCCTTTCTTTCACATAGTTATATGTTTGTGTGTTTAAGTACATGTAGAGTCATTCTCATAGAATGTTCTAGAGACTCATTTTCCACTAAATGTTCTGAGCAAAAGTGGTCCCAGGAGCAGATGTTACTTACTGTACCGCTCCTAGAGTATCATAATAGAGCATTCAAAGGCTCTCAGAAGCCTTGTGCTAAGGAAACGTTTGCTTTTTCCCTGTGAGGTTTCACATGTTCGTTGGACCGTGGAAACTTTTTCTCATGTAGTAGCAAATAGCCAACATTTATTGAGCGTTTATTATGTGCCGGGCAATGTTGGTAATAACCCCGTGAAGTCAGCAGCACTATCACCGTTTCACAGGTGAGGAAACAAGGTTGGAGAGATTCCGTGACATTTGTGAAAATCCCCCAGAATTACAAAGATGTGCTGTGAGCTACAAGGAAATGTCCGCATTCTGGTTAATTCTGGCTCAGGCTGGTGGTCTGCCCGCCACGTCTGTCAGCAGCACTGGGGACTGTGAGATGATGGGCGTGGTTATCCTTCACGAAGTCAGCTTGGAATGGAAGGGTATTCCTCGGGATAGCCCCTGCTTTTCTCACAAACCCCTTCTAGAACTCTCTATGTCTCTATATGTGTTAAGAAGTTACTTATACTTTCCAGCAGGTACAACTTCCTGGCTTAGTGAATTCTACAGGTTTCCTGACTACGCTGTGGGATTTTGCCTGCAGAAAATGCACCGTGTGAGGCTCAGGTCCTCCCTGCCTCCGCCCCCCAACCCCGCTTGGAGGCTCTGCCGGCCTCCAGGGCATGGGTGTGCCCAGCACCAGCGCCCACCTCAGGGACTGCTGTTTTCTGACAACCGGAAGAGGCAGCTCTAGGGGCCAGGAATGATTGGAAAACTCCCCCTGTTTCTTTTATTTTCACCTCCAGTGGAGGGAGTGTGAACAGTGAGCCAGGAGAGGAGGCGATGGGTTACCCCTAAGAGGGGTGCGGGAGGGTGGTCCTCGTTTCCGTGTCAAGTGCCAACCTCGTGCTGACACTCCAGGTCAGAGCCTGTTGCTTTCCCCAGACGCTCATCTCCAAGGTGCCATTGACTGTCACTGAAAACCAGGTGACCTGATTCCACGATCCTTGAAAATCACTACTGGCAGGTCAGAAACCTGACTGTGGATCAGGCTCACCTGTGAGAACTCTTAAAAAGGCAGATTCCTAGGCCCCACCCCAGACCTACTCAACTAGAGTCTCAGCAGCAGGGGGTCTGGGAATCTGCCCTTTCAAAAGCTCCCCAGGAGATGCTGATAAACTGCTTCATACCCTAGAACTTGAGAACCGCTGCCCGATGTCATTACACAGACGTTCGGCATCTGAGTGGATAAATGTCTCTTTGTGGCCCTTCATCAGATAAGGTGTTGTAGCTTTTCTGGTGTTGCTCGTAATTCCCTCTGAACTGCCGTCATCTTTATTTTTAGGTGAGGAGAATTCGTGTTGCGAACTGCAGTCAACATGAATCCTGTTCGGAGTGTTTAGCAGCGACAGACCCTCACTGCGGTTGGTGCCATTCGCTACAGAGGTATTTCCTGAGTTCTTTCTCACCAACTCACAATTTCGAAACAGTGTCATGCGGCTGCACACTTGTTGCCCTACTTTAAGGATCCGTTCCAATGACCTGGGGGAACTCATCTCTGCGCCAACTAAAATACCATCGTGTAATCTGAATTAATTCTCAGGGATGTTCCCAGTTGTGTCGGTGCTACTGAATCATTTGACCTGAACCACTGAGAGGGTCCCCAACGTGGAGGGCAGGGGTTGAGAGGGGTTGGGGGGAAGGATACCGGCGTAAGTTGGAGCTGTCACTTTAGCTTTTACTTTCTACAGAGTTCTCCAAGACTGGAGAGAGATGCAAAATGTTCTCTGTCAGAGGAGATAAAAGAATAGGCGTGTTTGAAAATTTTCAGATGAATCCTCATGATGTCACGTGTTTGGTTGGCTCCGTGGAAGCCTGATTATTGATGATGTTGTCTCTGGATGCGCTGTACAGCTGTGCACAGGCCTGATGTGCAGTCGCAGTCTCCGGGCAGAATCTGCCCAGCCTGGTCTTGAATTACGATGTTCACGACCCATCTAGGCCCAGGGCGACTTGTAGCAGCTTCCTCGCCATGGCAGCTCCCAGCGTCGCTGGGACCGGCCTGGTTGGATTCGCTGTTGCCATGGCAACCCAGTACTCGGGCTTTTGCTATAGAAGCAAGGAAGAGAGAGCCTGAGCTGCAGCTCAGGCAGGGGGAAAAAAAAAACATAACAGTGTCTGTCAGTTTGGTGCTTTCAGTTTTTAAAGGTGAAAAAGGATAAGAAAGAGTAGAACAGGTGCAGAGAAGCTGAAGGCTAAACAAGGGGCAATTTAGGGAAAGAAAAGAAGACTGGGAGTAGAATTTGGGAGCCTTTGGGGGAGGAACGCAAGAGCAATGAAGGGAGAGGGGAAAAATACAATATAAGCAAGAGGTTCAGGAAACAAACTAAAAATATGGGGATGGAATTAATTAAGAGTTCATGGAGGAAGTCTGAAGCTGAGATGCAACAAGACGCATAATTGCCCTTGCTTTTGCTGAGCTTCCTTACCGGGCTGTTTCCTTCAGAATCATCGGCAGACAAAAGAGGCAAGGCCAGGAAGATTCTCATGAATAATTGTAATTGGGTAGGAACGTTTTCTTCTTGTCGCTTGCCTAAGACTAGAGTTTAAGAAATTAACTGATCATGAACAGCACTGCATCGCCACACACCCACTAAGCAGTTTGCCATAATCTTTCTGATCTGTTCCATTTATGTAGCTTCTCTGTCTATATTTGTAGAGCTCTGTGCAGGAGTTAATTCAGTGACAGCAGTGGAGATGGTGGTGATGGTCACAGTGGTGATGGTGATTAAATAGCCATGCGTAGCAGCTAGTGGCTACTCTATTGGCAAACACAGGTCTGGCGTTCATAGGAGATGTCCGAGCTGGTGATACGACTTCGGGGGTTAGCAGTGTTCTGATGGTACGTCGTGAAGTCTTCAGACCAGATGAGGGAGGGAGTGTAGATTGAGAGGAGGATTAGTTGGAGGACTGAGCATTGAGGCAGTGCAGTGTTTAGGGGTCAAGAAGATGAAGAAGTAACAGACGCGGAGAGAACAACCAGAAGGGGAAGCGGAAAGACTAAAGAAGGTTGCCGGCTAGAAGCCCAGGGAAAAAAGGAGGAGGGGAGTGGTCCATTGTGCCAGATTGTGCAGAGAGGTCAGGCAAGAGAGGAAGAGAATTGAGCCACTGGACTTAGCAGGCGATGACTGGTTACGGTGACAAGGGCAGGAAGTGGTGCTAAAGCTGTAAGAGAAAATTGGAAGAGGGCAGGGTGGAGACAACTCTTTGGAGGAGCTTTGCTGAGAAAGACAGCAGAAAAATGGAGCAGACGTTGGAGGAAAAAGTGGAGTCCAGAGAGCTTTGGGGGTTTTTTTGTTTGTTTTTTTTTTAATTTTTATTTATTTATTTATTTATTTTTGGCTGCGTCGGGTCTTCGTTTCTGTGCGAGGGCTTTCTCTAGTTGCGGCGAGTAGGGGCCACTCTTCATCACAGTGCGCGGGCCTCTCACTGTCGCGGCCTCTCTTGTTGCGGAGCACAGGCTCCAGACGCGCAGGCTCAGTAGTTGTGGCTCACGGGCCCAGTTGCTCCGCGGCATGTGGGATCTTCCCAGACCGGGGCTCGAACCCATGTCCCCTGCATTGGCAGGCAGATTCTCAATCACTGCGCCACCAGGGAAGCCCCTGGGGTTTTTTTAAGATACATGAAATAGTGTGTTTTTGTGCTGTCAGGAAAGTTCCAGTAGAGAGAGAGAAACTGACGATACAGGAGAGAGAAGGGAGAACTGTGGGGTGTTGTCTTTCAGCAGATGAAAGAAAATATGATCTTGTGTGCCAGCGGGGGGCCCAGCCTCAGCCAGGAGCATGGGACCCTTCATCCTTGGTCATGGGAGGGAAGGTGAAGAATATGGGCTCAGGAGCAGGTCGGTGATGGAAGCATGCACAGTGTCTTTGCATGTGGCTTTACATCATTCTCAGTAATGTAAGGTGGGTGAGGTGAGGGAGGAAGCCCTGGAGTTGGAAGGGAGAAGAGAGAGAAGGTATGAGACAGAGTGGAAGAGAGAACAGAGCCGGGAGAGGGAGAACAGTTGCCAGACAACATCAGGGCTCCCTTGAAGTCAGTGGTCTTGCTTTTGAAGTGAGAGCAGTAAGCGTGGGTTTGCTTTCACAAGCCATGTTTGGCTCCATGGGCATAGTGGTAAGGTAGTGGAGAGTTAGATTTAGCCAGAGATGGGGCTTAGCCAGGAAATACATTCAAGAGGGGAAAGCGGGGCCCAGGAGCTGAGGGTGCCTGCAAGGGATGGGCAGTGATATGCATGTGGGTACTTAACAATAGTGGACCCTGGTCTCCAAGCCAGAAGTGAGCTCTAGGGAGGGATGTGAGGACACGAGGGAAGTGAGGGTTGTGAAAAGGTAGCCAGCTCTGTGCAAGGGAGGTTGTTTTGGGGTTTAAATCTTGCTGGACCTGGGGAACTGGAGAAGAGGTAGTGGTCGGCCTATGGGGAACTTGAAATTAAGGTCATGGAGGGGGCGGAGTTATTGGTACTGACAAGGTCTGGGGTGTGATTGTGTAGCTGAAATAGGATGGAGGACAAGATCATTGGCAGAGAGGGTCAGGGAACTGAGGAGGGGTCAGAGTGTTCGGTGGACCAGTCACCAAGAAGGACTATGGGAGCAATGTTGGAGAGACCGAGGAGCCAAATAGTCAAGAAAAGAAAGGAATTGCCCATGGGTGGGCAATTTCCTTGCACCACCCCACCTCAACAAATCCACTTTCTAGACGTGTATGAAAGTGGATTGGACGGGGTGGTCTGTGGATGGTCTTGACGAGGAGGGGTCGGGGGTGGGGGGTCTGGCAGATGACCCGATGGCGTGAGCTTCCGAGCTGGGGAGCGCAGGGGATGGGGCCAGGCTTGGAAAGAAAGGAAGAAGATTCATCCCGAAGAGGCTGGAAGACACAAGTAGGACCACTGTGATGAGGGAGAAGAACCAGCCAGCCCTTGGTGGGCTGCAGGGAGGCAGTGTCCTCGGGGAGAGCCTGGTGATCAAGACCAGCAAGAGGGTGAAGGGAACAATTGAGGAAGTTGAAGACATCAGGACTTTTATTGATGATAAAGGAATCCAGCCTTCTGGAAAAGCCTGCTCACGGCTTCCCCTGCTTCTGCTCTTGTCCCCTCACCCCTGCCCCAGGAGGAGTGGTCTTGTAAAAATCTAAACCAGATCATTTTATTCCCCAGCTTAAAAACCTCCACTGGCCTCCGTCACAGAATTCAGTCTGACTCCCCTGCTCCCAGGGCCTGAATACAGGGCTTCCCAGAATCGGGTCCTTGGTTATTCTCAGACATCTCATGCCACTCTCTCCTTGGTTCACTCGACCCCAGCCACACGAGCTTTCTTTCTGACTTAAGAATATGCCAGGCTTGTTCCTGCCTCAGGGACTTTTCACCTGCTGTTTCCTCAGTCTAGAAAATTCTTCCCCAAATCCTTCCACGGCTGGCTCTTTCTTGCTCATCAGGTCCCAGCATACATGTCTCCCTGCAATGACCCAGTCTGAAGTAGCCTCACCTGTGACATCACTGTTTTATATTCTTCCTGGCCCCATCACTATTTGAAATGATCTTCTTTCTCTGCCTCTTCCTTTATTAAAATGTAAGTTGCATGGGAACCTCGTCTTGTTCATGACTGTATCCCCAGAATCTAGAATGGTGCCTGGTGCATAGTAGGTGCTTAAAAAATATACGTTAAATGAAT
Source organism: Balaenoptera musculus (assembly GCF_009873245.2). Classification (NCBI taxonomy): domain Eukaryota; kingdom Metazoa; phylum Chordata; class Mammalia; order Artiodactyla; family Balaenopteridae; genus Balaenoptera; species Balaenoptera musculus. Next base: position 77,967,682 of record NC_045794.1, read on the forward strand.
GGAGTACACTGAGTGATTGGGAAACTACCAATGGCAGGCTGAGACGTGTGCGTTAAGTATGATAAAACATTCCGGATTTGTGGACTGATGGCCCTTCCCAGCCACGTCAGATCACTTGGTTTCAAACTGGCTTGGTTCTGACCTGAGATGAAATGAAACTAAGCCTCAGATCTGTGACTCGTGTTAAGCTGTCAGTACCATTCAAAATTAGGAATTCTAAAGGGGGTTGTTTTCTTATAACTGTAGAGCATCCCACTGTGTTTATTGTAAATGTCACAGATTTATTTAGAAAAATAATTTATTTTCTCTATTGAGAAGGTTGGGCTTTATTTCATACACGTCTAGAAAGTGGATTTGTTGAGGTGGGGTGGTGCAAGGAAATGATCTTAACTTCCTTTTGATCGGACGTTAAGAATAGGCATCCAGTATAAGCAGACAAAAAGCAATTAGATAAACAGTGAGCTCTAAAAAGTCTAGTATTTTATTGTTGGAACCTCAAATCCAACCTATGTTGAATTTGTCTGTGTGGGTGGAAAATGAATTTTTGCAGGCTGAATATCTTGGGTTTGGAAGCAGCTTCTCAGTTTCTCCCATACTGCAAAGCACAGCACATGTGTTTAGTTATGGATTTCCACAGAACTGGCAATCCGGAACCAATGAGCGGGTGAGGTTCCAGAAGTTCATTTGCAAGTTTGTTTGGCACTCGGAATGCATTTTCCCATAGAAACAATGTCATAAATTAAGGACTGATTCCCAAGTCAGCCCACAAAATTCAATTTATCTAATTTCAACAAATATTTATTGAATCTCTACCAAGAACCCAATGTGGGAAGTGGAGATAACCAGGTGATACTGAGAGAAATCAGATGCCGTTCTCGGCCTTAAGGAATTCACGTGCCAGCTAGGGAGACAGACATGTCAATGGCCAACGTTCATTCATTCAGTCATACATCCCATCAACAGATATTTACTGAGCGCCTACTATGTGCTTGGGATACTGTTCTTTCTTGCCCGCATGAAGCTTGCAGTCTAGTGAGGGATAGAGACAGTGTTAGTAGTCAGATTTCTGCTCCAGTAATACTGTGTTAACAAACGGATTTTTAGTGACTTACAAGAACAAAAATTTGTTTTTCTTGATCATGGGTCAGCTTCAGCAGTGGCTGCAGGTGGAGAGTTTGATTCAGGTCTGCTTCATATGTCTCTCATCCTGCACGTACTCTCCTCAAGGCAGGTAGCAGAAGCACAAGAACCCAAACTAAACTCTGCAGCACATTCAGAGCCTCCGCTCATGTCGTGTTTGCTGATATTCCATTGGCAAGCAAGCCACATAGCCAAGCCCAGCATCAGTGGGGTAGTGAAACATACACTGCCTACTCTAGTGGCAAAGGGTATGGGTGTGTTATTCCAGTACAGGAGAGATTGCAGAACTGGGAACAATAATCCGGTCTACCCTAATAAGTTAAGGAGCTACCAATCTATTAATAAGTAAATAGAGAATAATAGGGTTAGCACAGAGGACGTGGAGGATTCCATGGGGACACATTAAAAAAAACCAAACAAACATCTAACCAGCAAATAGCAAGTGTTGGCGAGGGTGTGGAGAAAAGGGAACCCTCGTGCACTGTTGGTGGGAATGTAAATTGGTGCGGCCACTATGGAGGACATTTTGGAGGTTCCTCAAAAAATTAAAAATAGAACCACCAGCTGATACAGCAATTCCACTTCTAGGTATTTTTCTGAAGAAAATGAAACACTAATTCGAAAAGATACATTCATCCCTATGTTCATTGCAGCAGTATTCACAATAGACAAGATGTGGAAGCAGCCTAAGTGTCCATCGATAGACAAATGGATAAACAAGATGTGGTGTATATATACACAGTGGAATACTACTCAGCCATTATAAAAATGAAATCTTGCCATTTGCAGCAACATGCATGGACCTAGAGGGCATTATGCTAAGTGAAATAAGTCAGAGAAAGACAAATATTGTATGATTTCACTTATATGTGGAATCTAAAAAACAAAACAGATGAACAAAAATAACAAAACAGAAACAGAGTCGTGGGTACAGAAACAAACAGGTGGTTGCCCAAGAGGAAGGGGTTAGGGGGATGAGTGAAATTGGTGAGGGAGATTAAGAGGTACAAACTTCCAGTACAAAAAAATTTGTCATGGGAATGAAATGTACAGCATGGAGAATACAGTCAATAATATGGTAATAACTTTGTATGGCAATGGATGGTAACTAGACTTGTCGTGGTGATTATTTTGTAATGTATAGAAATATCAAATCACTGTATTATGCAGGTGGAGCTAACACAGTGTTATAGGTCAGTTATACTTCAGTTACAAAGACAACAACAGGTACAGTGAAAATGAATCCATCAAAGAAAACTAACCTAAACTTAAGGTCAGAGAAGGCTTCCTGGAGGAAGGGATGTCTAAGCTGAGCCTGAAGTGTGAGCAGATGTCATCCAGGTAAAGAGGAAGCGGGGGAAGCTGAGGGAACAGACGGTGCCAAGGCTGGAAGCCGGAGGGGCGCCTGGCCTAATGCACAGTAGGGGAAGCGTGCTGTCTGAGGAGCGTTGGTTAATGAGGGCGGCGTGGTAGGCAGGGGCAGGGGAGGAGGGGTCTTAAAACCCATGTTAAAGCATTTGAATTTCGTTGGAAAGACTTTGGGAAGCCATCCCAGGGTTTCAATCAGAAGACAGACTAGATCGTTTGTGTGTTTCAGAACAAGCATTCTGGTGCAAGGTAGACTAGAGACGACACCGCTGGAAGCCAGCAGGTCCCTTAGAAGGTGGTTGTAAACCAGCAAGAGATTGGGGACTGAATAAGAGAGACGGTAGTGGGGATGGAAAGAAGTAGGTGGATTTAAGAGCTATTTGGAAGGTAGAATTGACAGGACTTAGGGATTAATTGGATCCCCCCTTGAGTCTGACACACTAAAAATGGGGCCATAAAATGAAAAATAAAATATCAAGGTGGCCACTGTTTTTCTGGAAGATGTATTCTTTCTCCCTTGATCTAAGTCCTCACAAAGAAAGTAAAGAAATGATACCAAACATACACTGGATTCCTACCATGTTCCAGGCCTTGTACGAGGCACTAGGTTGGAGCCCAAAGAACGGGTACCCAAGTCAGATGGAGAAGGACTTCCAAGAGATGTGGAGCTGAGTCTCATAGGTGCAGGGGCTTTGCTGTTGAGATGATAGGGCAAAGAGCATGGGTGTCTGCCTTGTGTACCAGAGGGACAGAGGTGTCATTGACCGAGCAGGAATGTCGGAGAACTAGCCGGTTTGGGGTGCCCAGTGATGCAAGGGGATGACTTCCACACTGGCAGCAGGAAGAAGGCAGACCTGGAGCCAGTGTGTGAGGTTGAATCCAGGCTTCTGCGTGACCTGCGAGTTTCTTACCTTCCCTGTGCCAGATCTCCTCTTCTGTAAAGCAGGCTAGTAACGGTGCCTCCCTTGCAGGGTTGCTGAGAGAATTAAACCGGATGATGGGCATGAAGTCCTAGGCACAGTTGCCTGTTCAGAGCAAGCACTCAAGTGATGTTAACTACTACTGTGGCGGAAGCCCAGAGGAAGGAGCCCTTGGCTGTAACCAAGGTTGGGAAAGGCTTCAGAGAGGAGGTGGCATTAAAATTGGGTCTTGGGGAAGAGGAAAAAAAATGGGTCTTGAGGCCTGAGTAGACGTTCACTGAGAGAAGGAGCGGGTGGGAGGTAATTCGGGGAGCAGAACCAGCACAGTAAAGAGATCATTTTATTTTATTGTTTCGGCCGTGCGACCTGTGGGATCTTAGCTCCCCGACCAGGGATCGAACCCGCACGCCCTGTAGTGGAAGCACAGAGTCTTAACCACTGGACCACCAGGGAAGTCACTACAGTAAGAGATCTTTTGAGGGGATGGCAAATTGAATCATGTTACCCCAGCACTGGCTCTGGAAGCAAGGAAGTAGATGGGAGGGACCACGATGGGAAGGGCTCTGAGTTTGGACTTTATTAGTTGATGCTGGGAACTTATTAAAGGGTTTTCAGCAGAGGACTGACACGATCACATTTGTGTTTTTAAAAGATGATCCTGATGGCATTGTGTATAGAAGACGAAGTGCGTTAACCCAAGCATTAATTGTACCACACTTGCCACTCCTGCCCCCTCTAGGGTCACTGTCTTCTAGTATATTTTATAAAGAGTGAGTTTATCTCACGTCTCTTCCTGAGTCATCTACTTAGCGGCTGTTTCTCCAAATTTCACGTACCTCTCCACTTCTCCCAACACCACCACGGGCTCCACTTGCGGTCCCAATCACGTAATGGAACCAGGGCTGGGTCCCCTTCAGAAAATGGGCCACATAGGAGAGGCCACACTCACCTTTATTGTCCCATCCCAGAATGCCCCACCCTGCACAGGATGTGTTCAGGGCGGGGACAAAGCCCCCAGGCGTGCTAATGTTAAGGTATCTGTGGGCTCCCCTCACTTATTTGTATAAATTTAACATTTACTCATATCCATCTGCATGTTTCTTCCACGTTTACAGTTAGAAGACTTCCAAGCAGCCCCTGGTAGCAGTTTTTAGGTTTTCATCTGCTGGCTGGCTGTTCAACACATGACACTGTGAACGAGGTCATTTCTCAACCCGGTCTGACAACAGACTTTCTGAAAGGGTTGGGGTAACAGAAGGGGATTTGAACACTGGAGAGAAAAACTAAAATCCACCTGCTAAAAATATTCATCCTCAATACCCTAGAGTAATAAGCAAAAAGAATTCAATGATTTGCTTATGGACAAACCCAGTTCCTTGCATTGCTCTCCTGTCTTGAGGTCTGTCTTCCCTCTCTCTCCCAAGAGACATGCCTTCCTCAAGCCTCCCCAGGGCCAGTCAACAACCCTAAGGCCTATGAGCTGTTATTGCCTGAAAACTTGACCAAGACAACCCCTGGTGCATGGTAACCCATAGCCACATTCTTCTGAAACCTGAGTTACTCTGGTTCGGCCTGCCGTCATGAGAGCTGGGCACTATGTAGCAGAGAAGGCCCCTGAGGGCTTTTCAGTAGAGGAATCCATCAGAATGTGCCCACTTATCCTTCAGAAAGCTATTACAGTGCCCCTTCTCCTCTTCAAGCCTGCCTTGAGTCCAGGCCCAGCCAGGAGACAGGGTCACCATGCATGGAGGAGAATATGCTTATCACACATCACATGCTGTGCCCTGAATGTTCCATGCATGTTCCATTTAGTCCTCCTGGTACCTTGTGAAGAAAGTACTATTACAATTCCCACTTTTGAGAAGAGAAAACAGCCTTAGGTTTCTATATTCATTTCCTACTGCTGTGGTAGCAAATCACCACAACCTTGCTGGCCTAAAACAACATACATTTATTATCTTGCAGTTCTGGAGATCAGAAGTCTGCAGTGGGTTTCACTGGGCTAAAACCAAGGTGTAGAAAGGTCTTCATTCCTTCTGGAGGCTGTAGGGAGAATCCGTTTCCTTGTCTTTTCTAGTATCAGGAGGCAGCCTACATTCCTTGGCTTGCGGCCTCTTCTTGCGTCTTCAAAGCCAGCGGTCTAGCCTCTTCAAATCTTTCTGGCTCTGAATTCTGTTTCATCACGTCTCTTTTGCTGACTCTGACCGTCCTGCCTCCTCTTATGCAGCCTCTTGTGATTACTTTGAGCCCACTCGGATAATCCAAGATAATCTCCCCATTTTGAGATCCTTAATCACATCTTTGAAGTCCTTCTTGCCACGTAAGGTCACATATTCACAAATCCCAGAGATTAGGACATAGATATCTTTGGGGGCCATTAATCTGCTTACTACAGGTTGTATAAGTAGTGGAACCAGGATTCAAATGTAGGCTCAGCTCTAACTCCCAAGCCAGTACCTTTACCTACCACTATAGTGAAAGGGAAGAGAAACAAAGGAGACATTATCCCTCATGGTGGTGGGAGGAGAGGGCGGATCCCGGTCCAAATGGACCCAGCATGGATGACTGGTTAAATATGGAACTCCGGGCCAACCTGAGTTATAGAAACCCTTCCCCCTTGAAAGTTAAAGCATCCATGCATTCACTTAACAGATCTTTATCGAGCACCTAGTGTGTGTCAGACACTGTTCTAAGCACCAGGATTCTCTAGCAGTGAACAGCTCAGTCCCAAATCTTTGCCCTCATGGAGGTCCTTCCAGTGAGCTGTGTTAGTTTCCTAGAGCTGCCGTAGCAAGTGGTCGCCAACTCAGTGGTTTCCAACAATGCAGATTTACTCTCTCACAGTTCTGGAGGCTGGAAATCCAAAATCAAGTTGTTAGCAGGGCCACGTTCCCTCTGAAGGCTGGAGGGGTGAAACCTTCCTCTCCTCTTCCAGCTTCTGGTGGCTCCTGGTGTTTCTTGGCTCTGACAGCATATCTCCAACCTCTGCCTCCATCTTTATGTGGCCTTAAATGTCCTTCTCCTCTCTCTTGGCAAAACACTAGTCATTGAACACCTTAAATCCGGGACGATTTCATCTTGAGATCCTTAACTAATTACATCTGCAAAGGCCCTATTTCCAAATAAGGTCACATTCTGAGGTTCCGGGTGGATGTGAATTGTGGGAACCACATTATTCGACCCACTACATGAGGGAAGATGGACAGTGTGAAAATAAAGAAGGAAATAGCATGTCAGATGCAATCGCTATTAGGAAGAAATATAAAGCCAGGAGGGGGTAGGGCATGCTGGCTGGAGGCAGGGGAGGTTAGTTTCAACCAGAGGATCCTGGAAAGCCTCACGGAGAAGGGGACAGCTGAGCCAAGACCCAAAGGAGCACCCTGCACTTTGGGGGTGTCCCCCTTCGTAGGCTGTGGCCTCATCTAGCCGAGTGGCCGGGAAGACCGTTTGAGGTGAAAGGTGGTTCTCATTCTGCATCTGTCCCTCCTTTCCTTCCAATCCGGGATGTGTCCTCGTGCCTGAAGTCTGTGCAGTGACACTCCTTTATGGTCCAGTGCAGCTCTGATGGCAGCAATCATCATCATAATGGGGTTTGGGGGTGGCCCCTCCTCCTTGTGTGAGGACCCCATTGTGCCAACTAATTGTGTAGAAGCAAGTAGGACAGCTGTCTGTGGGGTGGAAGCAGTGGGGAGCAGAGAGGATATGTTATCCGGGCCTGGGGGCATCACTGAATTACCCTGGCAGAGGCCAAACCCGTGCATCTGGGTTACCGAAGATGCTGAAAGGGATTTGGGGGCCTTCTCAGGCTGGGAGGGGCGGGTCTTGGGTGGACATGAATCCCCTGGGTTCTTCATCATCACCGTCAGCTGTTAGGAGAGCTGGGAATGTTTCAAAGCAGAAGGTGAAGAGGGGTTGAAACTATGAAGGCGCCCAGCTCTTTGCGCCTGGACGGCTGACGGTGGCTGGCACAGGGAGAATGCTTGCCGGACTCAGAAGCCAGTTTTGTTTGGTCCAGCCTCAGCCTCCAGACTACTTATCCTCGCATCTCTTTAATTGATGTAGCCTGACTTAAGCAGGTACCATTAGGAACACCCCTTTTAGTAAATATATGTTTTAATGGAATAGATTTGTTTTTTTTGAAATGACCTTATCTCAGGCAGCAAGCACTTTTTGTAAGTATGTATCGATTGGCTCTTAAAAATTCCTCAAATGTTTTCACTTGTCTTGGTGACCTAGTACTTGTCCTGTTCCCAGCAACTCCTCCACATTCAAACAGATGTTCCTATCTTCATTGGAAGCCTTCCTGCCAGTCTTTTGTGTTTTTGCTCTTGTGATGTTTTGTAACATTTGGGCACTTGTATCCTGCTCTATGGACAGTGGACCATTTCTGAAATGCCCCATGTGGGATTCAATATTGCTCTCCTGAAGATGGGGTTGTTACCACTGCCAGCTGTTTACTGGTGGGGAAACTGAGGTCCTAAGAGGCTAAGGAATGTGCTCCCCGTTACAGAACAAATGTGTGGGAGAGCAGTTTGGAACCCGGATCTTCCTGACTCAAGAGGCATCATTTTCCCATCTTTATTTCCTTGCTACCTATTTTTTGCGAATGCCTCCCTTAAATTCTTCAGTTCAGGGTTTGCATTTGGAAATTAAATCACCAACTTTTGGTGCACTCATCTCCCACCAGAGAACCACATGGGGTGAAGGCCACAAATCCCTTTTGTGTGAGTGTTTCAGTCTGCAGATGTGTTTTACGTGTGCTAAATAGCTCCAAGTTTCAAGACAAAGGTTGGTTTTCCACTACACCAGTTAACTGGCCAGCCCAGTGAACAAAAATCAATGAAACAACTTATGCTGGTATCATGGAGACATAGACAAGAATTTAGTCACTTGAAAATTTAATTCTTAATCCAATTTAGCTAATGCTTGTTGAATACCAGGCCAGATACTAGGCCCTGGGGAAACAAAAATGACTGAGGATGTGCCTTGGAGAAGCTCACAGGTTAGTGTGGGAAGCAGGCACTGACCAAATAATTTCAGTACGCTGTGGAAAGTGCTCTCATAGCTGGTGCTCAAGGCATAGGCAGACTCCAAGAACCCATGGGAGGAGGAGGGTTGTGATTAAGGAACTTCCAAGGGGCTTCCCTGGTGGCGCAGTGGTTAAGAATCTGCCTGCCAATGCAGAGTACGTGGGTTTGAGCCCTGGTCCGGGAAGATCCCACATGCCACAGAGCAACTAAGCCCGTGCGCCACAACTACTGAGCCTGCGCTCTAGAGCCCGCGAGCCACAACTGCTGAAGCCTGCATACGTAGAGCCCACACTCTGCGACCAGAGAAGCCACCGCAATGAGACGCCCGCGCACTGCAACGAAGAGTAGCCCCCACTCGCCGCAACTAGAGAAAGCCCGTGTGCAGCAACAAAGACCCAATGCAGCCAAAAATAAATAAAAATAAATAAATAAATTTATAAAAAAAAAGAAAAGAAACTTCCAAGAAGCCGTAAGCTGTGTCTGCCTCCTTACCTGGAAAAGGCAGGCTGATTGTTGACCTCGTATATGTAAGCAATGCAAAAGGCAGTCTGGTTACCCCTATTGCCCAGATCCCTCCTGCATCTCTATGATTTTGTGTGTGTGTTTGGCTTATGTTACCTAAATTCTGTTTCACTTGCCTGTGTGATAAATATAATAACAACTATTATACTAATATTTACTGAGGCACTATTGGAAGCCTCAGTTAAATAGATGTACGTTTTTGAAACAACTCCATGAGATAGAAACCATTATTATCTGCGTTTCTGCAGCTGGAAAGCTGGAGACACAAGTGTGAGGGCATGTGATTTGCCCAAGGTCACCGGCTTGTAGCTGGCAGACCCACTCTACTCTCCCCTTCCTTCACTGAAGTCTAGCCAGTCTGGTCTTTAATCAGTTCCTTGCAGAGACCAAGCTTTCAGTGAACTCACGGTCTTGGCACATGCTGTTCCTTCTGCCTGGAATGCTGTTCCCACTACTCTTGATGTGGCTAGATTGTTTTCATCCTTGAAATCTGAGCTGAAACGCCATCTTTCTTGACCAGCCTATCTAAAGTAGTTCCTTCCTGCTATATTTTTGATTTCTGCAGAAGACTTACCTCAGTTTGAAACTATTTAAATTATTGTCTGCTTATTTGGTTTTGGTCCGTGTGCCTCACCAGAATATAAGGTCATTAAGAGGGGAGCTTTAACTGGCTTAGGCATTCATGTGTCCCCAGTGCCCAGTGTTTGATGTCTGGTGGGCACTCAGACAATATTTGTAGAAGGAATACTATATATGGCACTAGGCCCTGGGGGTGCCAAGGTGAATAAGGTTGGCCTTTTCCTTGGGGATCTTATAGTCTGGTCAGAGAGACAGGCAATCAGCAACCAGTGCATTGTGCTGTATATACCAGGAACATTTGTAAGGTGCCCATGGGGACACAGAGGAGGGCACGACTGCTTTGCCTGGAGGCTGGGCAGACATGGAAGAGGTGACATTGAACTAGGAACACCATTTCACCAGTATTGCAGGCCCTGGGGCATTCTGCACATGCCAGGAAGAGCTGGGCAGGTTTCACTGCATGTGTTTATTAAGTAACTGCTCCCTGTGAGGCACCACGTACTAGATATTAGCGACCGATGTTTTTAGGAGCTTGTAGGCTAAATAGAGAGACGGACTTATCAACCCATGATTGCCTGGGGATGAGTTTGGAGAGGAAAGCAGGAGCTCGATCATGGTATTGGGTACTGAGGTGAGTGTGGAAATGTGTGTTCTAGGCCCCCGGTCATGAAAGTGAGATAGGTAGAGGCGTTTGGTGTAAGTGAAAGGGTGCCACTGAGGGTTCCTAAGTAGGAGGTGATATGATCACTTCTGTCCTTGAGAATACCTAGATGTTGCTGTGGAGGCTGACTGAAGGCAGGGAGGAGGGAGGCCCATCAGTTACTTAATAAACACATGCAGTGAAACCTGCTGCAGGAGCCTAGGTGAGAAGTGATGGGTGAGGGCGGACTGCAGGAGATAGTATAGAGAAATGCTCGGAACTAATAGGTCACAATCAACTAGTATGAGAGATGAGAAAAAAAGAGACAAAAAAGGCCCAAAGTTTTCTAATTTGATCTTCCGTTTGGATTATTACTCATTAACTGAGATCAGGCAGTGTTTCCCAGTGTGCTTGGCTAGAACTTCTAATCCCTCAACACAAAAGTTGGAAGATGGTGCATCATCCGTTTCTGTCTTGGAAAGTTACAAAGCACACAGGCATATTCAAGGCTCTGAGAAGTCCTGCAATAGAGAAGACCATTAATTTTATTTAACTAGCGTTTCCCAAATTTCTTGACCCTCCTTTAACACTAACACCTAAAACAACCCGAAGAACACACTTTGAGAAATGCTGAGAAGTGGAATAAAACCTATATTTTCCCATAGGGCCCAAGCTCTGGGAGGACATATTTACTTTTATCTTGGCATTTATGACATTGCCATCCCGGAAACCTTTGAAAATTTTGAGGCATTGGCACAGTAGTAAGAGTATGGATACCAGTGCCAGACTGCTGAGATTCATAGCATGCTAACGTCTCTGTGCCTCAGTTTCCTCATCTTTGAAATGGAGCCGATAACAATAATACCTACTTCCTGAGGTGGTTGTAGGATCAACGAGTTAAGTCCCGGAAAGTCTAGAAACAGTGCCTGGCCCCTGGGGAGGGCTCAGTGAGTGAGAGCCCTTATGAGGGGCATTACAGGGTAGGAGATGAGACCACGGACTCTGAGGCTGCACTGCCTAGTTTGGTATCTCAGCCGCTCTGCTTCCGAACTCTGCGACCTTGGGAAAACAATACGGAACCTTCCGTGCCTCAGTTTTCCCCAGCTGTAAAGCAGGGAAATTTGTTGTACCTACTTCATAGCTTTGTGAAGAATAAGTGAATCAAATCACGTGAAAGAACGTCTCCTGGCAGGTGAGGTGTTTTCACTTAAAAAAAAAAAAAAATCTTCTAAATTGTCTCTGTTATTAGCATCATTTTCTTATGTAGATTGGATCTTCATCACTGGAGCTGAAATTCAATTTTTCAGCTTTCCCGGCAAGTTATTTTGGTCTCGTATTTTGGCATCCCCCTTGGCTGACTCTGGAGGCCTGCAATTCAGAGTTTAGTTTTTCACAGTGACTTCCAATTCTTTTCAGTTGAGATTGGTTTCTCCATCTTGTGGACTGACAGTGTTAATGAAAGCCCCCTGATTCTGGGGACCACCTGGCCCTTCCTCTGCACTCCCTGCCTGTCCGAAAAATGCAGACAGCAGTTTCAAATCACTTAGCAGAAGACCTTTGCTCTTGCGGCAAAAATCTACCCACAGGATGGACACAGCCTCCTGTTTCCTGAGAGAGAGGCTGGATTGTTTCCTTGTTAAAAGTTTTCTGATATATCAGTAGAGAATCTTTGGAACAGGTCACACCACCCCTCCCATTCAAGCCAATTACCTGATATTTACTTATCAGTTTACTTCAGGGACTGACTGCTCTTGGTGAACAATTAGATTTAGAAGATGCTGATGAAATTCGAGTGGCAGGAAGTAGAAGTTACATTTCTGAGTTCAGAGTTTCTATTTCAAGGTTGAGTAAGTGCTAAATTCTTACAGAGAGATTCTAGCCTAATAGAGTCAGATTCTCAAGGTCTCCCAGCCCATCCCATGGGCATTTCACCTGCCTGGAAACTTCAGCTCATTTCCAGAGGTGGGTCTCCCTGTTCTTTATGTTGGCATGAAAACAATAATTTAAGCCATCCCCATTAAAAAAAATAGAAATACTGTATAAATACAATACTGTAATAATAAATTTAAAAGTCGATCCAGCTGGGCACTGTTCCCAGACTACCAGCTGAGCAGAAACACAAATAAGTAAAGAAGAAAAACTGCTATTTGATGCAAATGGCTTCAATCTCATTGTTTTCTGCTACTCTTATATTGCAAATAGATAGAACTGAAGTTACATTACAGATAAACAGGTTTTGTGGGTTAACCTGGAGACCTAATCACTGTTTATAACATTATTTCTGTGGGGAGAAAAAGTGTATTCCATATTACAAGCAGATGGTTTGCAAGCAAATTTTTGGAACACAGTACATTTGTGAGTTGGGGGCCTCCTGGAATTTTAACCTCTAGTTGGATGTTTTGTATTCAGGGCTAGTGATGTGTGAAAATTCGAGGCCTCTCAGATTCCCCCCCCCCCCACCCCTGTTTTCCTCCCAAATCCTTGCTCCCCTCTTCATCCTGGATGCTCTGTCTTACCTTCTCTATTCATCTGTTCCTGGGGTCCTTGTCTCTGTCGCCTCATCCTGGCACAGCCCCACTCTCCAACCACTGTTGGGGCCCCAGGAAGCCAGGAGGAACTTTAAATGTCATTGTGTTTGTGCACCTTATTAAATGGCAGTTAGGGCTCACAGGAGGCCTTGCAGCCAAGGGGCCAAGCGTGTGGCTCTGAAACCAGACTTCAGCCACTTGGAGCTGTGCACCCTTGGCACGTTATTGCACCTCTCTGAGCCTCCGTTTCACCCCTGTAGAATGAGGTGGTTGTGAGGACTAACAGGGGAAGACTAACTGTAAACAGAACAGTGCCAGGCACGGGGCAGTGTTCCTTCCAGGCAGGTACATGATGGGGTAGTTACTCAGGGACATCAGGGTTTAGACAGATTTCCACAGACTCAGGAAGCAAACCCACTGTATGCAAATACTTTCTGAATTCCAAAGAGCAAACTTAGAAACAAGTGTCTGGAATCTCCCTGTTCATGAGTCGGGGCCAGGGTAGGTTTTGAATGAACGTTATGAGTTAGGGGTCTGGGAGGGTTGGTCCACATACTTGAATAGTTTGAGTGACAATCTCAAACTCTTATTATTATTATTATTATTACTTTTAATTTATTTATTTTTATTTTTGGCTGCGTTGGGTCTTTGTTGCGATGCGCGGGCTTCTCATTGCGGTGGCTTCTCTTGTTAGGAAGCACAGGCTCTAGGCACGTGGGCTCAGTAGCTGTGGCTCGCGGGCTCTAGAGCGCAGGCTCAGTAGCTGTGACACACGGGCTTAGTTGCTCCGCAGCATGTGGGGTCTTCCCGGACCAGGGCTCAAACCCGTGTCCCCTGCATTGGCAGGCGGATTCTTAACCACTGAGCCAACAAGTAAGTCCCCATCAAACTCTTATTATTTTGACTAGATTAAGCTCTACAGCAGATTTTATGAACAAGCCTGTTAAGTAGTTTCATTCACTAAATTGCATCCACGGTTCTTTCACCTAGCAAAGGTTTTTTTAAATTAACTTTTGGGCTTTGGGTTTTTTTTTTCTTCAGGCAGTTTTTTTCTTTGCATTTGAGCTGGCTCTGTTTCCTAATTTGCAAGTAGGCTAGTGTCTGCACATTGGCCTTATTTTGTAGGCAAGAGAGCTAGCTGGAAATAAGGACTAGAAAAATAAAATACTGGTTGGGAGGCTTAGGACTTTTAGAGAGATCCTCCGTAGAGAGTGGGGCAATAGCATAAGATAAGAAAAGCAAACACATCTCTGCCATTTTTTTCCAGAATGCGCTCATTCTAATTTGAATCCCATTTTCCTCCTATCTGTGGCCTGAAGAAATTGTAATGAAGCCAGTTAAGAAATCAGCGTATTTGAGAGTGCTTCATTGAGGAGCAGCCTCACCGAGAGTCGAGTCTGACAATGAGATTTTAATTTTATTTGGGCAAAGGCTTAACTGTCTATGCACTTGACCGTTGCTTTCGTGGATGGATAGGAATGAGAGTGATGGCTTTCAAAAGGGACCATTTCAAAGTAACTGGTTTTGTTTACTAAAACATGGGAGCTGTAAGATCTGTTCCCCCTCCTGAAGAAATTTGTGTGGGTAACGTGCTGTCGTGAAGATTTTATAATCTGCAGTACTGGAGAAGTAATAAGATATTGTTGGTTGACCATCTGGTTATACATTCTTGGTGTCATGGTTTGCTTTTTTATTTTTTTATTTTTATTTTTCAGCTGGTGAGAAGCAAGGAATGAGAGTTTAGAAATCTCAGAGGTGTTTTATAAACCAGGAATTTATGTTTAGTTGCTTAACATGGTTAAATTTTGTTTTCACCTTATACAAAATAGGAATTGAAAGGTCCATTTTATATATATATATATATATTCCCCCCCCCCCCAAAAGACAAAATGAAAACCTCAACTTCTAATTTGTTGCCTCTCTGGCCCAAGATTCAAACTTTTCGCTTACATTAAAGATAGTCTCTTGACTGCAAGTACAAGTCAGACATAAATCATAAGGAAACTCTAGAAAGAAAAATCACCTACAGAAAGGACCTATAGAGATTTCATGTTTCATCCATTCATTCAAAAATATTTATTGAAACCCTAGTATTTGCATACCATGCTGCCAGACACTGAAGGATTTATGGAAGAAATATTAAAGACATTCTCCCTTCCTCTGAGGATCTTACAGCTTACTTGGGGGGAAATGACATAGACATATGAAACAGTTAAGTTGTAATTCAAGGCAGCATATGATTAAATACCCAAATGTGTGGTGCTGACAAGAGATGCCATAGGAGTTCAGAAAAGGGAGTGATAATTCAGTGGCACTACCGTTTTCTGCCTACAAATTGGCAAATTGTAGCACTATTTGTATGAAATATTTTACACTTGTTTTTTTGGCAGCCTTAGGCCTTGACTCCCAGGCAGTATTAAGAGCCTACAAAAATATTTGTACTCCAGTCTCTCTAGAACTGACTTTTTTCTTTTTTTTTTTTTGGCCTTTGTTTTTTGCCTTTTTTTAGGCAGAGGAAGTGCCTTATACAAACCAGAATGCCTCTGAGAGGCAGGTAGTTTTTGACAGTCATCATCACTTTCAAATACAAAATAGGAAACCAACCTCATCATTCCCTGTGTTTCAATCCAGCGGTACCTGTGCCTCCACCACAAACTCTCCCTGATGTTCAAAGGAGGTTTAGTTTGAACTTAATGTCCGTGATGGACGAGCTAGCGATCAAGGGTCAGGTAAATTTATGGCTTTGGAGAATTGCTGATGAAAATCCCCACGGTCATGAGAAGGAGAAGGAGCTGACACAGGTGGAGGAGAGTTTGGACGCAGACGTGCTCCCTGTAAGCAGGGTTCCCCAAGATGTTAGAATATGATGACACGCTGAAAGTATTGCACTTGGGGGTGGTGGTTAATGAAACACGCTGGCTTCCTGTTCTATTTTTGTCATATTCAAATTAGCTCAGCGCTCAAAGATGAAGCCATGGGGCCTAAATTCTTAAGAATTAAAAAAAGAGAGAGAAGAGGAAGAAGAAGAAATAAAATGCTTGTGAAGTCAAGTACACTGTTTGGGACCACACCTCACTCCACTTACATCCTTTCAGGGACTCCCCAGAGCTGAATGTGGTTATTATTTAGTTGCTTTTCAATCTCACATGATTCATGAATTTTCAGTTTTTTTTTTAAAACTTACTGTCACTAGTTCTCCTCCACCCCTTCGTTTTAACCTTGGGCCTTGAGGAGGCAGAGGTAACAGATGTTTTGTTCTTTCCTTGATACCATTCAGGGGATGTCTGTGGGGCCCAACACCATTCGGAAATCACACGGCCCTTGGTGTTCGTTCTTCTTGTTAAGTTGGCGACCCTACTGGTGAGGCAAGAGTCCCCAAGTTCGCATGACCTAGAGTGACCGAGACAGGCATCAGGCAAAGCAGTGATCTCACCTTTCAGCTTATGATGGTGTTTATCAAAGTAGTTGGCCCTGACCACAGCTTAAGATTTATTTGGGGGCATCCTCTGAGCTGGCCGACTTGGCAAAGTGGCCCTGGCAAATGTTTTACCCAGTATCTTTTGATATAATTTGGTATCTGTCGAAATAAATGTTATGTAGCAGATGGTTCTGGAATGTCTTATCAAATTCTTGGGAAGACTCTGCCCTTGCAATATGTTTATTTGATTATCATACTGCAAAGCACAAAATGGTCGCTTTAATTTTTTTTTTTTAACAACAACAAAAGTTACACAATGGGTTGATATTCTAGAAATGAATCGCAAACCTAAAATGTATACAATGTGTAAACCCTTTCTTGAGCTGTTCTGTACTAGGTTTTTCTAGAAGGGGGCTCTTTAATTGTAGAATGCAGGAGAAGCTGTGTTTTGGATGTATTTGGCAATGTTATCTTGAGAGATGGCTCAGGAGTCTAAGTTCAACATGTCCACATTTGTTCTCTGCTCTGAGACATGATGGAAAAAATGCTCTGCTGGTTTCCTGTTGCTTTTCATGGTTTTAGCATCATGTTCTTATTCTTTCTTGAAATCAGTAATCCACTATACAAAGCCTGGCATTTTTGAACCAAAGCCAAGTATGAGAAAGTTTTAACTGAGGCATGTGTGCTGCTTTGCCGCTACCCCCCTTTTTTTCTTTTTTGATAGGTGTACTTTTAAAGAAGATTGTGTGCATTTAAAGAACTCAGAAAACTGGCTGGATATTTCATCTGGAGCTAAAAATTGCCCTCAAATTTACCTATTTCGAAGCAGTAAAGATAAGGTAAGAAGAAAGATTTTTTTTTTTAATTTATTTATTTATTTATGGCTGTGTTGGGTCTTCGTTTCTGTGCGAGGGCTTTCTCTATTTGCGGCAAGCGGGGGCCACTCTTCATCGCGGTGCGCGGGCCTCTCACTATCGCGGCCTCTCTTGTTGCGGAGCACAGGCTCCAGACGCGCAGGCTCGGTAGTTGTGGCTCACGGGCCCAGTTGCTCCGCGGCATGTGGGATCTTCCCAGACCAGGGCTCGAACCCGTGTCCCCTGCACTGGCAGGCAGATTCTCAACCACTGCGCCACCAGGGAAGCCCCGAGGAAAGATTTTTAATTGGTCTCTGCTGTCTCATTTTACACAACTGACGCCAGCTTCCTTCTGTGTGTAAAATATCCATTAATGATCAAATAAGCTTAGTTATGAGAGTCCACTCATTTAGTTAACTGATACTTAGTGCCCACCAGCTGCCATACACTCTGCAAGGTGATGGGGAGGTAGCAGAGAATAAGACACATCATGGGTCTGCCCTCATGGAGTTTGTCATCTTATGCAGCTAAAGATGACCTTTATTTGTTGAAATTAAGGAAAAGATGGACTACTAATGTCGCAGAAAAACACATTGATAGGCACTTCCCTGGCGGTCCAGTGGTTAAGACTTTGCCTTCCAATGCAGGAGGTGCGGGTTCAATCCCTGGTCGGGGAGCTGAGATCCCACATGCCTCGTGGCCAAAAAACCAAAACATAAAACAGAAGCAGTATTGTAACAAATTCAATAAAGACTTTAAAAATGGTCCACATCAAAAAAAAAAAATCTTAAAAAAAAAAACACCACATTGATTAAAAAAAAAAAGAGAAAAAAATAAGTTCATAGTCACGGTCAAGATTCCTTAAATGTGTCTTAAGTGTCGAATTTTGTTGTTTTATGGTTTCTTTTCCTGATGTGTTCAGACTTCTCTTGACAACTGTCATATGTGCATGGCTTCAGGCGATGTTGATAGAGAGGGAGAGAAAGCAATGTGGGCAGTGACTATCGCAAGGGGGGTGTTCCTTGGAAAGTCCGTGGGCTCTTGCTATGGCAGTACCGCCATGGGCAGCACGTCAGCCCTGTCATTGGATGAGAGAAAGGTAGCAACGTGAGCATATTCAGGCATTTTCTGATTCACATACCAACTGCGCCCCATGGGAGAATGGAATTCCTGCCTTGCAATCTCAGTGACTGGAAGGAGACATTTTCTCCCTAATTACAGCTCTTGTGTTATGGATAACTGTACAGAATCACCATCAGCAGCCTGACCTGTCTGTTGAGCTCACTCTGTTTTATTTGAATGCCACATTAACAAGGAGATGGGTCACTTTCTCTTTCCCCTTACACTTTGCCATTTCAAATAGCAAGAACCCTACCACTTAAGATGATTTAACATTTAATAAAGGAGAGCCAGAGCATTTAATGAGGGATAAATAATAAAAAGAATCAGGCTTTCAAGTCATAACTGATCAGAACTCATGGATTTCAAGTTATCTGGCTGTTGTCACTTTCTGTTGTCCTCGTGTGGGTGGCAGTGTGGAGGATGGGTAGGAGGGGCCAAAAAAAACCTTTCGAAGCCTTCATCCAAGCCTCCATCAGCCCTGCACCAGAATGAATAGATTCTGTGAAAAGGATGCTTAGGCATCTAAGTATAGGTATGGCCAAATTTTTATTTCTCTTATCAGTCTGCAAAATAGCCGCCTTTAGTGCTGATAGAGACTGGTAGAAAATACCATGATCATTGAATACACCCAGGACTCCGATAAGTTAAGATTACACAAAGCTTTTTTTTCTTTTATCATTTTGAAAATGTTAAGGGTAGTACTTCAGCTAAGTGCGGTGAGGGAAAGTCACTTGTTCATTGACTGAGAAGTGCTGCTTACACAATTTGCTGACCTATCTTTGGGTTCACTAGTATAAGTTAATCACCATTCACATCTAGTCTGGAACATTACAAAAAATGTTTACCACCCAGAGAACTATGGGTGCTTTCTTCCCCACCCTGAGTCCCACTGTGGTTTACCCTAATCCCTCTAGAGTCTTCCCACAAAACCATTATGTCACTCTCTCCAGCTAACCACCACTCTCAAGGTAAAGGAGATACGAGTTTAGTAATTTGAGTAAAGCTATTCTTTGAACCCAACTTTGGGCTGATTTTTTTTTTTTTTAATTTTATTTATTTATTTATGGCTGTGTTGGGTCTTCGTTTCTGTGCGAGGCCTTTTTATTTATGGCTGTGTTGGGTCTTCGTTTCTGTGCGAGGGCTTTCTCTAGTTGCGGCAAGTGGGGGCCACTTTTCATCGCGGTGCGTGGGCCTCTCACTATCACGGTCTCTCTTGTTACGGAACACAGGCTCCAGACGCACAGGCTCAGCAATTGTGGCTCACGGGCCCAGTTGCTCCGCGGCATGTGGGATCTTCCCAGACCAGGGCTCGAACCCGTGTGCCCTGCATTGGCAGGCAGACTCTCAACCACTGCGCCACCAGGAAAGCCCTGGGCTGATTATTTTAGTAATTTCGATAAGATGTCAGTCTCCATCTCTTGGTCATATTATTTCAAAATATTTCCTACCTTGGTTGTTAGCAGTGACTTGCCTGAAAGTCTTAGATCTTTGGTTATTTAAATAAATCCTTATCCCAGACCCATAGAGATGGAAGTCTGTGGTTTTCTCCGATTCTATTAGCTTGATTCAAAGAGTGTTTGCTTACTGCCCATCATATACCTAATAACATTCTAGTAACTTTCTTGGTATGGGGAAAAAAAACCCATATAATACAGAGACTCTGTTTCCAAGAAGCTTTGTCTCTTTACACAAGACAATTAGAAGATAATGTATCCTCATCCTCGTTATGAAATTGGCATTAAAAAGAAAGAATTAGAGCAATTCCAATTGTCTTGGAGGGATTTCATGAGATTTTGTTGAGTAAAAACATCAAGATGCAGAAAAGTATGTATAGCATGATCTTGTATTGATCCAAAAAATGTCCCTGTATATGTTTATATATGTATGTCTCTATATGGTTATTTGAGCATGGAGAAAAACATGGAAGAATTCATGCTAGGTTGTAAACATAGGCTCCCCTGATGGAATGACTCATGTGGTGGAGGGAAGGTCAGAGACAAGTAAAAACAAACAAACAAACAAAAACACAAACAACTGAAATCCTCATATACACAGACAAACACAAAAAGAGATGCGTGACATCTCATTTTTGCATTATGTAAAATTATATGTTTGTATACCTATAAAAGAGATTTTTAACAGTCAGTAAAAATGGCTTATACTGATAAAAACAGAAAAAAGGTAGGAATAAAAGTATTTCCCACAAACAGCATGGTTCCTAAAGGAGAGACTAGAAGTGTTCTTTTACAAATCAGAACAGAAACATCAGTTCCATCACTGATACAATCAACATCGTTTTGAAAGTTGTGTCCCGTGTAGTAATACAAGAAACAAGTAATAGAAATAATTATTAGAGTGGAATAGACAAAAATATCATTATTTGCTAATCTTAAGTGGTTGTATATCTGTAAAATCTAAATATATTAGCTTTTAAAACTTTAATTGTTCAGTAAACATTCAAGTATCAATAACCTTAGTACATGTAAGACAAACTGTTAACATCCATTCATAGAAGATCCCATTCATTAAAAACAACAGAAGTACTCAGGCACAAACTTGAAGAGTGAGGTATATACCCTATATTTTAAAATCATTTTTACTAGGAGATACATGTTGAAGCCAGTTACCAAAATAGTGATTTTGGCTATGCAACAGCTTGTCTTAAGCAATAGTAATAGTAATTAGATAGTGAGGCAGTGGTCTATTGATGCTATTTATAATTCATAATAGGAAAACCTTATCAATTAAAAGCATAAGCAAATATAAAAACAAAAACAAAGACACATAAGGTATTTTCTTGGAAGATATGAAAAACATCTTAAATATATCCAGACATATACTATGTTTCTTGGCGGGAAGAGATCATAAAAATGTCACTACTTCCTCAATCTATTTTCTAGATTTCATGCCATCCCAGTGAAAATTTGAATAGACTTTGTCTTAAAATTAATATAAAATTCATCTGGAATAATAATATGAACTGGTCAAGAATATCTAAGATATATATTGAAAAAAGAAAATTATTTAAGCAAGACCATTTCCATATGATTGTAGACACATATAGAGTGGCAATAATTTGGCCCATGACTCTGGTTTAAAAATAGGAATATAGATCCATGGAATAGAGTAGAAAGCTCAGAAATAGATGTAAAAATTTTAAAGAGCATTATCATAAGAGGAAACAAAAGAACTATTTCATAAAAGTTGCTGAAATAACTGGCTTACAACGTGGAAACATAGTTTAATTCACCTTTTTTTACATTAAATATAAAATAAATTTTAGGCTAATTAAGAAATTCATCTAAAAACCTAACAGAAAGTAACTGAGCATCAGATAATTTGGAAGTATAATTTTCTGGCTCTGAAGGAATATATTCTGTAATAGCAAGAGAAAAATATTCATACACTTGACTTTTTAAAAAAATCTATACAAGGAAAAATAAGAGATGACTAAAGCACATGCTTCAGGAAGAACATTTATGACAGGCAAAATATTAATTGCAAGATATGAAAGCTAGGAGAAAGTAAAAAGAAAAATCTAGAGACACCAAAAAGTAAGTGGGCAGAAGTGTATATTCTCACAAGAGGAGGTTGAAAGAGTTAGATATAGATATAGAAGTATGTTCAGCTTCACCGGTTATCAAATAAGTACAAATTAAAGTGAAAATAAGGTTTGCTGACACCTAGTGATGGCGAAGCCAATTAACACAACCTTTTTGGAAAGAGCAATTTGGCGATATGTTTCAGAAGTCATAAATATATTCATTCTGTTTGAAGCACTAATTCCAGGCTTAGGCTTCTGAAGAAGTAATTTGAAAGAAAACCCATAAGCTTACAGATGTTACTGCAGCGGCATTTATAGACTTAGAAACTTGGAAATAACCAAACTGGCAATAAGAGGAAAGGTTAAGTAAAGTAAGGTCTGTTGATAGAATGATAGAATGTTATGCGGCAAGAAGTTCTTTGGCCCCATGGACATTACTAGCTAATTGACTCTCAAACTTCATATCTCATCTGATTCTTTGGGTCTTCATTCCCTCTTTATCCAGCTTAACTCAAGAAAGAGTTATTAACTTGGCAAGGATTCCCACGTTGGGTTCATTAAGCCAAGGCATCAGCTTTTTAACCCTTCTTGCCTGGAACCCAAAGTCACACAAAAATACCTTCAACTCCCTGGCTATCCTCTTCTTCCACCGCTTGAAAAAACTTACTGTCTCCTATTTTCAGATCAACTCCAACTTCTTCTGCCCCCATTGTTCCCCTGAAACTGAACTCCATGGAGCTGTTCCAGCAGACACTATAAGTCCTCACCTTACTTGGCCTCTTGGCTGCATTCTTGGAACTCTGTCTTCCGTCACCTTGCATGGCGCACCTTCTCCATGCTCTCTTCCTTCCTTCTTGACTGTGCCTCGACCTCCTTTGCTGGCTTCTTCTCTCCCTGACTCTAAATGTTGGAGTTATTTCAGCCCCAGTTTTGGCTCTTCCTCTCTTCTGACTCTGTACTTTGTCCACAGACAATCTTATCCACTCCCATGGCTTGATATACCACCTACATGTCGATGTCTCCTTTATCTCCCACCCAGGTTGCTTCTGGGCTCCAGGCTTATTAAATCTTCTTAATTATCACGCAAGCATCTTGAACTACACACATCCAAAAATTGAAGTCTTGATTTTTCCACCCAAGGTCTGCCTCCTGCTCAGTGTGTCCCATTGCGATATGCAGCACCTCTGCGTCCACCCATTTGCTCACCACAGCCACAGGCCCCACTTCCAGTCCTGCCCCGTGCTACCTCTAATGGGTATATTGAAGCTGTCAATTCTTTCCATTTCTACTGTACCATCCTAGCCCAGGCTTCTGTCATCTCTTAATGATCTCAATCCTGTGTGGCCCTCCAGTTTTCATCTAGCAGACTTTTCCACACTTCTGCTAGACTATAAGCTCTTTGAGGGCAAGGACGGTAGCTGCTTGCTTCACTGAAGTAATCAATGCCTTGTGTAGCCCATGGCACCTCCTAAAAGCTTGACAAATGTTTATGGAATAAATTAATGCAATGATTACAGTTATGTAAATGCTATGTATATGAGAACTGGAAGGCAGTGTGGAAAATGTAAAACAGCTAGTGAAAACAGGACTTTAACAAGCTGTCTGGTGCTTTTGTTATGATGTTTGAGCAATGAATTCAATTTAAGACCTACATGTGTACAGGATAACAGGTGATAACGGTCACGCGCTGAGATGTGCGGTACAGGGAGAAATGCAGGGGTGAAGCATGCATGAGAGTTCAGCCAGGTGTTGAAGATGAGCTGCTGGGGATGGTCTGGGGTTCAGTACTATGTTCAGGTCCCCTGGAGAGGGTTGGACTTCAGTCCAGTGGAAGTTGGACTATAAGAACTTGCGTTCCAGTGTGATCCTATGGCTCAGAAACAGGAGTTTTTGAAAATGGAAAGATGGGGGTGAGATCCCAGGGCTAGAATAGATTTAGCAAGCTTATCAGAAGATGAGAGACAGTGGTCTTAGCTGGCTGTGCAGAGTCTGGGCAGAGGTCTGAAGTATAACAGAAGATGGACACCTCCCCGGTTGTGTGCGACTATCGCTCTTCATTGTGGGTGATAAGGTTACCACTTCCTATGCTCCCAGCTTCCTAAAACTTAGCCCACCTCCTCACCAGATCCCCTGCGTGCACATGATGCAAAAGCGGTCTCCCATTGGCATATTATTTTAACTTTCCTCTTTTTTTCCTTTTCCTTTTTCTTCTTCTTCCTCTTTTTCTTTTTTCTTCCTTCCTCCCTTCCTCCCTCCCTCCCTCCTTCCTTCCTTCCTTTCTCTCTCTCTCTCTCTTTCTTTCTTTCTTTCTTCTCCTCCTCCTCCCTCCTCCTCCCTCCTAAACATAAACAAATGAAAAAAAAAATATGTATTTAGATGAGAACACTTAATATCATAAAGATATAAAATCTCCTAAAATTAATGCATATGTTAGTACAATTCCAGTTAAACTCAGTCCCCACACCCCATTTGGGTAAAATGATCTTAAAGTTCATATGGAAGAATAATGTCTAGGAAATGCTAAGAAAATTATGAAAATAAAAATAGAGAGATTTGCCATAAATATATTTAAATCCACAGTAGTAAAAATTTGATGACATTGGAATAGAATTAGATCAATAGATAACTGGAACAGTGCAAAGTTCAGAAATAGCTTGCAGGTATATGGTGATTTAATATATGACAAAAGTGGTATTTCAGTTCAGTGGGAAAAGGAATTTTTTTTTTAGTAAATGGTTGTGACATAGCTGATTAACCATCTGGATAAAAATAAAGTTCGGCCCTTATCTTACACTATATATAAAAATAAATTCCAGATGGATTAAAGACATAGTTTAAAAAATAAAGCAACAAAGATGGTGGAACAATATTATATTTGTCCACAAGCAAGACTTTGGGAAGAACTTTATAACCAAGACAAGAAACCCTGCATCTGATTACATAAAAACACATTGTGTAGGGTAAAAGATACCACACATACAAATTGCAAGACAAACAGATCAGGAGAAAATATGTCAGAAATATGACAGATAAGGATGAATATCTATACTATACAGAGAGCTCTTAAAATTGATAAGAAAAATACACACAAAGCAGAAAAAATGGTCCAAGGATATGAATATGCGATTCACAAAAGAGCAAATTAAATAGCCAATAAAACATCTCTTTCTTTACATTGGCAATCTAAGAAATTCCTTCTATGGCAAGTCAGAGGTGAGTTCATTTAAGGCTCTAGGATGGATGGAAATGATGGAAATAAACAATAATTTGGTTCCTGAATTTTCTTCCCCACACAGACGACAGTGACTGTGGTGGGAAGCTTCTCTCCAAGACACTCGGAGTGCATGGTGAGGAACGTGGACACCGGCAGGATACTCTGCAAGGGTAAAAGTGTATCCAATGAGACCTGCACCTGCAGCATCCCGACAAGAGCAACCTACAAAGGCAAGTGGACTCTGCTATTTTTGTTGTTGTTGTTGTTAGAAAATGAAGCAGGCAAGAGAAACTTCTGAGTCCAGATTGCCCAGGAAACAAGTTCAATGACAGAATCTGAATAGTCCCACGCTGTAGACTCTCTCTCCCCCTACCCCTTGCTTCCCACTTTTCCCCTCAGTCCCGCTCACCTCTGCTCCACTCATCACATGAGTGCAGGACCCCACAGTCACATGTGGCTGGAGAATGACAGAGGATGGTAAGTTGGTTAGGTGAGTGGAGTCAAGCCAGAGACCTTTGGGCTGACCTTACGTGGATGGGTCAGATAATTCAGAGATCTGAAAAGCTGGGAATGCCCTTGATGAGATGAGAAAACAGAATGGCCAATATTTTATCATCTTAAGTTCATTGCATTCGTTCATTCATACAGGAAGTATTTATTGAGCACCTACATGCCAGACACTGTGCTAAATGGTAGGGAGTCAGTGACCGAAAACACTCACCTGGTCATTGTTCACAGTATTTAGAGCCTCTTGGGGGTAGAGATGAGTAAACAGCACCTTACAGTTCAGTGAGTAGCATGCAGGGAACATAGCACACCATGGGAAGCACATGAAAAGGGTACCTAACTGGACTTGGGGGTGCAGGTGAGGGGGCAAGGAAAGCTTCCTGGAGGATGAATAGGGTTGAGCTGGACAAAGAAGAAGGGGAAGAGTAATGCAGTCAGAGACCAACTAGTGTGATGGCCAAAAGGAGAGAAAAAGCTTTGTCTGAGGAGCCAAAAGAGCTTCTGTATGGCCAAGGCAAATAAGGTAGAAAGCGGAATGATAGAAAATGGGTACCAAAGAAGGTACAAAGTGTCTGGCACAAAGTAGCCATTGATGATCAATAAATTTCTGTTGAATGAATGGCCACAGGTGGAGAATGGGGCAGGAGGAGGGGAGGGCTGAGTTCTGAAAGGTCAGAGAGAGGGGAAGCTGTGGCAGGGACCGGGTGAGGGGACTGAGAGCTGAAACTGTTGAAGACAGGTAAGGGTGGAGCGAAGTGGGTGGATTCAAAGGATGGTTAGGAGTTAATACAATGGACAGACTGAGGATTCATGAGTCCCTCTGGGTCAGGAAGAAGTAGAGTCAAGTTCGTGGGTTATTAAAATGCAGGTCTTGCTCACCTGTAACATAAGCTTCGGAAGTATTCGAGATCACCTTGGAAAGCTAGTTGATTGCTTTTTTAAAAAATTTTAAATCTTTTTTTAAAAATTGAAATATAGTTGATTTACAGTGTAGTTGATTGTTTTTACAGCCTCCGTCAACTGAACCCAACCCTTTGTCTGCCCTTTTCTCTGGATGCCTTCCATATTCTGAGCAGGCAAACAAACCCACTTCCCGCCTCTTGCATTCAGCCAGCCAGTGGCCATTGCCAAACCTTTCTCTGTGGCCTGTAGTGGCTTTGCCTCTTTCACCAAATCCTGTCTCCTTTCTGCTTTGAAAAGTCACCTCTTCTGTATAGCCTTGACAGATTCTGCTCTAATCATCCCGATTGTTCCAGTACCCTCTGGGTTCCCCACCTGCACCCCAATCTTGGTACCCAGGTGCTGCATGGAACTTGAACCACTCAGAGGGTGTTTCCTTGACTATACTGTCACTGTGCTTTTTCACCTAAGTTATTTTATCTCTTCTAGAATAACTGCGAATGCTTCCAGAGCAGAGATCATATATATTCGTTTCCTTGTGATATTTCCCAGTAGTATTTTGTGCACAGTTGATACTCAGGAAAGTACGACTCTTGCTAGTCTCCGTCACTGGACACTTGTTGATTCCATTGATATGTATTTTCACTGGGAGTCCCTCAGTGCTTACTGCCCATATGTTCGTGCTACTAACAATTATCAAGTGTCTGTTCAAATGCTGTTGCTGAGAGGTCACGCCAGCCCTCCAAACCTTCTTGTCTTTGGAACAGAGGATTATCATTTCACATATACCCACTTTATGTGAGCAGAATTTTATGTGACATCCTGGCTTTCAGAATGAATGTTCCTGCTAAAGAGAAGCCCCTTAAAGTAAGGGTTCTCAGGCTTTTGGAATCACATACTAATAATATTTCAGTTGAAAAATTAGGGGTGCCAACAAAGTTAGGCCAACTTCTTAATTTGTCAAGGAAAGACTTTTCATTTTAAAAGCATCATCTGCTCTCCCCGTTAATTCATAAAAGGAAGAAGATATTAATACCAAAATGGGTGACAATGAAAATATCACAGAGTAGCACTGGTCCCTGGCCACAATAGGATTTGAAAGGCACTGCTCCAGGCTACCGCACCCAAACCTGGCTATACACAGTCAGTACATGGGGAGATTACAGACACAGATTCCGGACATCCCCCAGCCCTGCTGAGTCAGAATATCTAGGAGTGTGGCCCTGGAATCTATATTTTCATCAATTTCTCAAGTGATTCTGATACACAACCAGATTTAGGGATCACCTAGGGTAGAGTATGTAAGTTAAAGAGGTACAGGAAATATGCCATTTCTCTCATGCTTATTTAGCAGAGTTTTTATCTTATTACTTTATTCTTTGGGGGTTTTCTAACCCATGGGTAGGTTTTCAAAAGCAAATAAGAAAACCTTCATCATAGATTTGGCAACAGTTGACTCCAAGAAGATCATGGGTCCCAGCTCATGGGAACCACACTTTGGAGTTTGTTATCCGTTGTGTGGATTTTTCTGAAGGTGCAGAATTTCTTCTCTAACATTCTGGTTATCATGTTCTAGGCAGTTCTTGTTCGGTGACTTGTTTTATTCTTATGCTGTGGCCAATTACAAGCTGAGATAGTGATCCCAGGGAGAGTATGAGCTGTAAAGCGGCTGTGAAATGGCTTTTTCTTAGTGATTATCCATGGGAGGCCTGGAATGCGAGGGGGGCCCGGGTGTGTTTGGAGGCTTGTGCTGTGCACTTCGGCTACCTGACGTGAATGGCCCCCCGGGAAGGAGCCACATACTGATTGAAATGTTAGTGAACAGCTGGCATACCCCACCCTCTTTGTGGAGGAGGCAAAAAATATTTATTTTTTGGGGACTTCCCTGGTGGTCCAGTGGCTGGGACTCTGCGCTCCCAATGCGGGGGGCCCGGGTTTGATCCCTGGTCGGGGAACTAGATCCCACATGCCGCAACTATAAAAAGATCCTGCATGCCTCAACAAAGATCCTGAGTGCTGGCAACTGAGCCCTGGCGCAGCCAAAGAAATAAATAAATGTTTAAAAAAAAAATTTATTTTTTGCATTTACAGCTTTGCTTGATGATAGCAGGGCTCCACCGTCAATGACTTCTTTTCCCCCTTTGCTCCAGATGTTTTAGTTGTCAACGTGACGTTCTCCTTCAGTTCCTGGAGTGTGTCAAGAAGATTCAACTTTACCAGCTGCTCATCATTAAGAGAGTAAGATTTTATTTAAAATGTGAATATTCTCTCATTGGTTTTAATGTATTTATTTGCTTTACTCTTCGATTTCCTAAAGGCCTCTTTTGTGGAGGAGAACTTTCCAAGGTGCCTTTTGGAGCATGGCCTAACGGGAGCCAGGAGAGCCCCTGAGCTAATAAGCTGACTTGTTCAAGCCCTGCCAAGTGAGGAGGAGCAGTGAAGAGGCAAACAGCTGTGCTTGGGTGTATTTTACCCACAGGGAAATACATTCCTCCAACCAAGAGGTGGCCTTGAAGTATTAGGCGAAGGGGTGCTGCTAGGTTCTCCCCTCATCAGAATGGCTTTGGGAATTTGAGTCAAGGAAGAGAGTCTGAGCATGAGATAAGGGGAAGTCACAGTCAAGGGAGAAGCACAAGAGGAAGTCTCTGTCATCAAAAGAACATGTTAATTGTGACCCACGTTTTTGTACCGCGTTTGGCCCTGTTGAGCTACGTACCCCCCTGAGTTAGGACCGCACCTCACTCCTTGCTTCTAAAACAGACAGAAGACAGAGGAAATATGTCTCCCAGATTCCTGGTTTTCCAGCTGTAAGATGGGATGGATGTTCCCATGGAAACAATGGGAAGCTGTATTATTAGTGATTCTGTAGCTCTTTCAGTGGTTTGCTTGACCAACTGTGTGAGTACCAAACGTGGATTTCTTTGGGTCTGGTCTGGGAACCATAGTTTTTTCAGGGTAAAGGCATTCGAACTCGAAGCTGAGTTGGGAGGCTACCCTACAGCTATATGAACAGGAGCCGCTGGACTTCACCTTTACCACCGCGGCACTTTGAAAGAGGGATTGAATTCAGTGATTTCTAACAAACAGAATGAATTCAGGGAGGAAAAACACCAAACTTGATACAGAGAGCCTCAGAAGTCCGTGAAAATGGGGGAAAAAAGATAAAGGGGGAGAGTTAAATAGACCTGTGTAGCTCAAGGAGAGTTTAAACAGAACACAGCTCCTGCACCCACACTTGTAAGACCTGGTGAGAGGAAGTGCCATGCCCCAGGTCCACAGCTAGGTAATTAAGAACCAGACCTCAGACCCACAGCTCCCCAGAGGGGGAGTACCCTTTCCTTGGGTACCTACTTCCCCTTCAAAAAGCACTTAGTAAAGTCATCGCACTTGAGGGGTAGCGATAGGAGTGCAAGTCACAAACCTGCTTCTAGCGCACTTCGGTGGCGGGTGAACCCTTAGGTGAGTCTGTGCTTTCTTCTCCCACCGAAACTGCAATTTCTGTAGGTCAGAGTCTCAGGATGCCTTGGCATTTCTGGAAGAATACATGAAATGCACATGTGTCCCCTCTTCCTGATCTAGTCCTCTCACTGTCCCCAGGCTGAGGCTTCCTTTTGCCTCCTTTGGCTACGTTTCCAAACCCACCTCGATTTCCATTTTTATTGTTCTTGCTTTAACACTGATTATCCTATTAAGTGCTTTTCAAGTCTTCCGCTGTTATCCATGCATGGTTATTTGATTAGTAGACACAGTTCTCCCTTAATTTGATTACAAAGCAAACACTGGCACCCTGTTTTCTCTGCTCGCCAGGTAGCACTTTTAGTTTCCCGTCTTCCAGGCATTTGGCAGTGTTTCTGCTCCAGTGAGTAAGGGTGGGTTTATGGGGGGCTGGGGGAGATCAGTCTCCAGAGGGAAACTTACCTGAAGGTAGACAAATAGCAGAACTGGATTCAGAAACAGATTCAGTGGGTTCCTGTTACCTACTGACATACCAGGTGACCCCAGCTTCAGGTTTCCATGGCAACCCCCCAGCAAGTGTAATGATGGTCCATCAGCCCCGAGGGCTGCCCAGAGCAGGGCATAAAGTGGGTACTATATCCCCAGCCCCAAAGGACTGTCCTCTCTCCCCTGGGTGCATCACAGTCTATCCAGGGGTTTTTTTTCTTCTTTTAAATGCTCGCATGCAGCATCACAGAGGGAAATTCTAGGATATGAACGTTTTCCTAAAAATGCGGGAATTAAGTTGGTTTTCTGTGTTGCCAGATGCCCAGTATGTATTGGAACTGGCTGTGCTTGGTGTAAAAGTGAGAGAAAATGTATCCATCCCTTCACAGCTTGTGACCCTTCTGATTACAAGAGGAACCAGGTAAGGTGACATTTTCAGTATTACAGGGTTTAACCAAAAATAAATATTTGTGACCACCTAGCCCCAGCCTGTCTTTTGCCTTTATTTCAAACTTTGAATTTCCACCCGTTCAGATGTTGAAGGGATGTTCTTCATTTCAGGAACTCTGTCCAGTGGCTTTTGAGAAATGGGCCCCACCCAAGACAGCAGGAGGAGGAAGATTCAAGGAGAAGACAAGTAACAGAACCACCCAGGGCTTGCAGGTCAGACCCTGTTTTCATATCGATAATGGGAAAATCCCCCTTTGAATGGCAATAACATCTCCTACTACTTTGGGTTCCTTTTAAAAATTCCCTATTTTACTTTCTACCCAAATTCCCTTTTTTACCTTTGGTTTTTAACCAAGTTGCATTTAATTGGCTCAATACATCAGAAGCTGCACACTCACATAAAAGAAATTAAAAATCTGTAATTATGAAAAATGAAAGCCCAGTAAAAGTAAAATTTTAAATCTGACTTCGTGGCTCTCAGGGAGAGTTAGAAGGAAGTATAGAGCACACAGCACTGAGGGGATTTCAATGTTTAACCACATGTTATGATTGCATTTTGGGGGGGGGCGGGGTATGTGAGGGCTAGGCGTGTCTATGCAAAATACATAAACGAATCTCTTTGGATTATTTTTCTTTGCAGAGATGATCTAACCAGTAGTCAATAGTGTCAAAACAAAGAGTTGTGTCTGTGTAACAAATATACATTTCTCTTCACTTTTCAAAACAGTTTTTCATGGAAAAATACTTTCCATGAAATTTCTTTGGAAATTCCTCTTATTTTCTTCACAGTAAATCACCAAGCTCAACTGACAGACATGTTTGAAAAGAGAGAACATGACCATGTAAACATTTCTGGGTCGATGCATTTAGTACGCAAATGCTGACTTCATTCATTTGATGGAAGTTAATTGAGCATCTACTATGTGGTGAAAAACAAAAAAGGACAAGTTCTTGTTCTCATTAACCTTGGGTCTAGTGGGAGCAGACAAATTAAAAACAGTAACGTGTTTTGTTCTTAAGGGCTCAGTTTTCTATTTCTTGGCTAATCTGTGGCTTTGACGTATCCATTTGCTGCTACTTAAGGTCAACTGCCAATATAAATAAGTAGCACATTTTTAATCACTACCAAAAAGTTGAGAGTAACTTTAGGTGAATTTAGTAACAAGCAAAGGGAATGTGAATCAAAATGGATTATGAAGTTAATTAAAGGCATTAGAAAAGCTTGGTGTGCCAATATCTTCAGACTTTTAAAGTCTTTGAGGTTTTATTAAGTGATGAGCCACATTTCTCTTCCCATTGGTTTATGAAACTAAGGCATAGTGACAGGTGTTTGAATCAAAAAGGCAGTGGCTTTTTAAAAAAAAAAAAATTAAACTTCTCTTTTGTTGTTGTTTCAGTTGTTTTTTAAAAATTTTGGTAAAATACACATAACATAAAATTTACCACATTTAAGTGTACAGTTCAGTAGAGTTAAGTATTCACATTGTTGAGCAACCATCACCACCATCCATCTTCAGAACATGTTCCATCTTGCAAAACTGAAACCTTGTACCCATTAAACAATAACTTCTCACTTTCTCTTCTCCCAGCCCCTGGCAGCTACCATCCTACTTTCTGTCTCTGAATTTGACTACCCTAGGTACCTCAGATAAGTGGAATCAAACAGGATTTGTCTTTTTTGTGACTGGCTTATTTCACTTAACATAATGTCTTCAAGGTTCATCCATATTGTAGCATGGGTCAGAATGTCCTTTAAGGCTGAATAATGTTCCATTGTTTGTATATATTACATTTGTTTATCCAGTCATCCATTGATGGACACTTGAGTCGCATCCAGCTTTTGGCTATTGTAACTCGTGCTGCTATAAACAGGTGTGTACAAACACCTCTTCAAGACCCTGTTTCAGTTCTTTTGGGTAGGTACCTAGAAGTGGAGTTGCTGGATCATATGGTAATACTATTTTTAATTTTTTGAGGAACACCATTCTGTTTTCCTTATCGCTCTGCCATTTTACATTCCCACCAACAGCGTATGAGCGTTCCACATTCTTGCCAGCACTTTGCTGTTTTCGTTTTTTTATAGTATCCGTCTTAAATGGGTATAAGGTGGTATTCTGTTGTGGTTTTGATTTGCATTTCCCTACTGATTAGTGATATTGAGACTCTTTTCGTGTGCTTATTGGCCATTTGTGTGCCTTCTATGGAGAAATGTCTATTCAAGCGTTTTGTCCATTTTATAATCAGGTTTTTTTGTTGTTGAATTGTAGGAGGTCTTTATATATTTTAGATATCAACCTCATATCAGATATATGATTTGCAAATATTTTCTCCTATTCTGTAAGCTGCCTTTTCACTCTGTTGATTGTATCCTTTGATGCAGAGAGGTTTTTAATTTTGTTGAAGTGCAGTTTATCTATTTTTTTATTTTCTTGCCTGTGCTTTGGGTGTCATATCTAAGAAATCATTGCCAAATCCAATGTCATAAAGCTCTTATTCTAAGAGTTCTATAGTTTTAATCCTTATATTTAGGTCTTTGATCCATTCTGAGTTAATTTTCGTATATGGTGTAAGGTAAAGATCCAACTTCATTTCTGTGTGGATATCCAGTTTTCCCAAGACCGTTTGTTGAAAAAAACTGTCCTTTCCCCCATTAAATATTCTTGGCACCCTTATCAAAAATCATTTGACTATATATGCAACAGTTTATTTCTATGCTATATATCCTATTCCATTGGTCTATATGTCTGTTCTATTTTGTAATAAGACACTGTTTTGTAATAAGTTTTGAAATCAGAAAGTGTGAGTCCTTCAACTTTGTTCTTCTTTTTCATGATTGTTTTGGAAGAAAAATAATTTATTTTGAGGTAATTGTAGATTCACATGTAGTTGTGAGAAAATAATACAGAGGGATCTCATATATCTTTTACCCAGTTTCCCCCAATAGTAACATCTTGCAAAACAATAGCACAATATCACAACCAGGATATTGACAGTGACAACAGTCAAAATAAGAACAGCCCTTGTCACCTCAAGTCTCCCCCACGTTGCCTGTCTATAGTCACACCCACTTCCTCCCTCCCACTCTCTATTTCTGACCCCTGGCTACCACTAATCTATTCTCCATTTCTATAATTTTATCATGTCGAGGACTTTATACAAATGGTATCATCCAGAGGTACCCTTTGGGGATTGGCCTTTTTAACTCAACATAATTCTCTGGAAATTCATCCAGTTCTTTTTTTTTTTTTTTAATTTATTTATTTTATTTTTGGCTGTGTTGGGTCTTCGTTGCTGTGCGTGGACTTTTTCTGTTGTGGCGAGCGGGGGCTACTCTTTGTTGCAGTGCGCGGGCTTCTCATTGCGGTGGCTTCTCTTGTTGCCGGAGCACGGGCTCTAGGCACGCGGGCTTCGGTAGTTGTGGCTCGCGGGCTCAGTAGTTGTGGCTCACGGGCTCTACAGCGCAGGCTCAGTAGTTGTGGCGCACGGGCTTAGTTGGTCTGTGGCATGTGGGATCTTCCCGGACCAGGGCTCAAACCCGTGTCCCCTGCATTGGCAGACGGATTCTTAACCACTGCGCCGTCAGGGAAGCCCCGTCCAGTTCTTTTATGCATCAGTAGTGTCTTCCTTTCTATCGCTAAGTCATGGTTCAGACAATGACTCTTTACATTTTTATTTTAAAGGAAAAAATAAGGTCACAGCATCCTGGTTTCCTGTATTGTGTCTTACTGAACCTTTTGACTTTTGACAC
Organism: Balaenoptera musculus; assembly: GCF_009873245.2. Taxonomy (NCBI): domain Eukaryota; kingdom Metazoa; phylum Chordata; class Mammalia; order Artiodactyla; family Balaenopteridae; genus Balaenoptera; species Balaenoptera musculus. The sequence goes on from NC_045794.1 coordinate 78,002,108, forward strand.
TATGTGGTTAAAAGAACTAGGGTCACCAAGGGAGCAGGAGGAGGCTGGTAATAAAGCCCAGACCTGTCTTCAGTGCTTCTCTGTGAATGACCTTTGTAGAAAGACATCTTTTATTTTTAATTAATTTTTATTGGAGTATAGTTGATTTACAATGTTGTGTTAGTTTCTGCTGTACAGCAAAGTGAATCAGTTATACATATACTTATATCCACTCTTTTTAAAATTCTTTTCCCATATAGGTCATTACAGAGTATTGAGTAGAGTTCCCTGTGCTATACAGAAGGTCCTTATTTTATATTGGGCTGGCCAAAAAGTTTGTTCGGGTTTTTCTGTAACATCTTACAGAAAACAAAACCTGAACGAACTTTTTGGCCAACCCAGTATATAGTCGTGTGTACATGTCAATCCCAGTCTCCCAATTCACCCCCCCCTCCCCCGCTTTCCCCATTGGTAACCATAGGTTTGTTTTCTGCATCTGTGACTCTATTTCTGTTTTGGAAATAGGTTCATTTGTACCATTTTTTAAGATTCCACATATAAGCAATATCATATTGGAGAAAGACATCGTGTTGATACTGAAATGTTTTCTTTAAATACATGACTCAGTTGAGAAACTCAATTTTGGTTAATAGGGAGTGGAGTAGTATCTGTCGCGGGAGGGATTTCTCATGCTTTGTGAGACACTGCTGTCTTTTCATTATCATGCGGAATGTGTAAATCCAAGTTTCCAGTTTGGTTCTCATGCTGGCCTTGAATGAAGCACTGAGCACTCTATTCCTAGCAGAGAAGCATCGAGGGCTTTCATTCAGTGCATCTTCCACGTCACATACATATTGAGTGCTTCCTATGTGCCAGGCATGGGGACATGAAATGTGAATGGTACAGACACAGTCTTAGGCTTCCTGATGCTGAGCTAGGGTTGATTCTCTTTGCAGGTGTTTATCAAGCATCTAGTAGATACCATTACACCGAGCTCCATGGATACCGTGAGGGGGGGCACATATCTTGTCCTCAGTCTCAAGAATCTTATATGTACATGAGCACATAGATAAGAATACAAGATAAAAAAATATTAACCTAGGGAAGGTACCAGGCAGTATACAAACCCAGAGAACCTCTCTGTGCCTGGGGCCTTGTCTTAGGCATTCCTGATTATTTAAGCCCAGTGCCTGGCAGGTAAAAAGCACTTCATCAGTGTGGTTGGATAAGTCTTTGATTGATGGATGGATTGATTGACACAAGATGGCATTTCAGCCAGTAGTTGAGGGAAGAGACACATGGAGACAGAAGAGTGGGTCTTCTAAGCAGAGGGGCTAGCACTGCAAAAGCATAGTGGGTCACCAGAAAATTCCAGGGTACCCATTACGGGAGACCCTAAGTGATTCGATTTGGCTGGAGCAGAAGAATGCAGGAAATTATGGGACAAAACAAGATTGAAATGACCCTGGAGCCTGCATCTCTAGAGCCTTACATTTTGTTCTTCAGCAGCAGTACAGTGCTCTTCAAGACATTTTTTTTAATGCATGAATTTGCTCATCCATGGATGTGTTATTTATGAGAGAGGGTTCCTGGCTCAATCCCTGTTATGCCCTGTTGCCCTCACACTGTTTCATGACCCTATGACCCATCGCTTGACCGTGACCTAAAAGCACGTGTTGTCATGTACCAGGGGGCCGCGTTAGGAAAAGCATCACCAGAACAGGGAAAATAACTCAAAAATCTACGTTTGCCCTTCGGATGGGAAGTATTTTCAGCTGTAAGGGCCAGTCTCTGTCAGAGACGGTTGGCCCTGTCGCCCTGCCCTAACCTCTTTTCCTTCCTTTTCTTAACAATCTTATATCTGGTGCCTCCACCTGCTGAGAGAAGAGGGGGCTGCTCTCCTTTCCTGTTGTCAAGGAAAGGTTGTGGAGATCTGTGATATGATGTTGTTCTAATATCTGTTATGCTTATCGCCGCCGGGTAGAAATACACCACACAAAACCATGTCCTCCTGCTCTCGGAGAATTCATATTCTTTCTCTTCCTTGTGACTTCTCTTCTCTTCCTCCATCACTTTTGATGTGCATTTTAACTTCTCACAGGCCATCCAAATCACCTCTTTCAGGGTCCTTGCCTTGAAAGTGAAATCAACTTTATTATGTACCTTGTTGAGTAGCTTCTGTGGGCCTAGCACTGTGCTGGGTGCCGTGGGGTTCACTGCCAATTGCTCCTTTATTCACTCATTCGTTCATTCATTCATTCATTCAAAAAGTGTTTATTAAATACCTACTATGTGCTGGGCAGGTAGGCAAAGTGTGTGCCCTTGTGGAGTTTACGTTGTAGAACTTATAATATTTTAAAGGAAGTAAGATTCATTTCATGAAGCATCTGAGTGTGCACAACAGAAAAAGTTATGCACAGGAATGCCAGAATGCGCTAAATTGAGTAGTGGTGACCCATATTTGTGCAGCCTATGCTATATCCTGAGCTCAAAGAGCCTTTTTATTTGAGCCTCACAATGGACCTATTTTCCCCATTTGATAGACAAATGTTGGCTTGCACAGGGTCAGTAGGTAGTAAATGATAGACATGAGATTTGAACCCAAGCAATCTGACTCCAGGGCCCACAGCTTTAACCACTGCTCTACATTGTGTGACCTCAATGTGGTACTGATGATAGAAGTCAGTCTGGAAGGGACTTCTTCTCTTGGCATTAGGCTGACACGGCCTGCCCCATCCGTGGCCTGGGCAGGCTGTCAGGGGAGTGCATTAGCATCGAAGCCTTGGGACGAGGCGGGTAGGCTGGGGCACAGTCAGAGTGAAGGAAAGGAGTTGGACCCAGGCATGGCTGGCATCTTTTCCAAGACAGGGAGAGCAGAAGAGGCTTCAGATGGGAAACTGAGGCCTTCAGGAGAGGGGAGCGGCAAGTGTCTCACGGTGAAGTTGAAACTCAGCAAGGGGGTGGGGTTTGAGTGGTGGGGTCTCTGCTAGAGGGGAGACGCTGCCCTCCCTGGTCACAGAGTCCCGGGCACCCCGTCCGGGTCTGAGGAGCCCCATTCGGGAAGGTCAGTGACCAAGAGTAACTACTTTATAAACTGGCCTCGGCAGCCTCGCCTTCAAGTCCCCCAGGTCACAGAAGCAAGCCTTAACCTCTCTGCACAGGGCCTTGGTCTGTCACCTTCTTAGAAGTCTCCAGGTCCATCTCAGTTGGCATTCTAACTGTTGACAATTCCTGGGACCAAGTTACATCCCAGTGTCTCCCAAGGACCTGTCCCAGGGGCCCCCATGAAGGTGCATTCACCTGGGGGCCGAGCAGCGGATGGACACAACCTTTTCGTTCTATTTAACGCTTTCATTTTTCTTTGGCGGGATTGTATTTTGCTGTTTTCTTTCCACGTCTCACTTCCTTTTACACTTTACCATCTCCACTGCTGGTTACCACTCTTCTCAATTTATACATTTCATTAATATATTACTTCCATCCTTTTCGGTCATTAATAAAGATGTTAAATAATTCTGAACCAAATACCCCTGTAGGGCCCTACAGGACACTTTCCTTTAATTAGTTGTGCTACCTTTCATCTCTCTAATGTCCTTTGGTTTCAGATTTCCAGCTGGTTTTGAATTCATGTGACTTTTTATCTGGTCCCGTTTGAGCTAATTTCACAAGTGAAAATCTGAGAGATGTTTTACTGAGTGTTGATTCAGGTCCAGGGCTATAGAGAGCTTTGCTATATTCAGATTTTTTTAAAAAACAGATTAAGAGAGTACAATTTGGTCTTAATAAACTAAGCCTTCCTAATGTACCTCTTTCCAATATTCTTTTCAATCATCGTGGTAGTTTCTCCATTAATGTCATGGTAATTTGAATTGTGTTGACGTCAGACTTCACAAAAAGTGCTCTTACTGTCAGGAGTAATCCTCTTAGACCTTTCCAAAGATAACTAGTTCTTAGTGGTTGTGCTATTTCCAGTGTCTTATAATGACTTTGTTTTTAAAAAATAAATAAATAAATAAATAAATAAAAATAACTGGCTATTCTGGAATTACCTAGTTAGCCAGTTTCTAATGTGCTTTTTTATACCAAATAGGGAGTGATTTAAACTTGTGAGCAACCAGAGCTCATAGTATTTTATGAAATAATTTTAAATTGTGCAGCCGTTTAAAAATAACTCTTAAGCCTTTAAAATGTAACTGACAGGAAGTGGACTATTCTGAGGTTAATTGCTGGGCAACCCAGGGCGATAAGGGTTACAGCCAATGGTATTTTGATTTGATAAATGGAAATCCTTGGACATAGGATGAGGGAGGAATTTCACTGTAGGGCTGTAAGGAATTATCTCTTTGCATCAAGCTAGATTATGTGTTTAAATTAACCCCTTGTATGTGTCAGCTTATGGGACCTGCTACTTCATTTCGGGTTGTGAATTAATTCTTTTTTTTTTTTTTTTTTAATGAATAGCCCAGTTTGCTTTTTTTTTTTTTTTTTTTTAAAGAAATTCACGTTCTTTTATTTATTTATTTATGACTGTGTTGAGTCTTCGTTTCTGTGCGAGGGCTTTCTCTAGTTGCGGCAAGTGGGGACCACTCTTCATCGCGGTGCGCGGGCCTCTCACCATCGCGGCCTCTCTTGTTGCGGAGCACAGGCTCCAGACGCGCAGGCTCAGTAATTGTGGCTCACGGGCCCAGTTGCTCCGTGGCATGTGGGATCTTCCCAGACCAGGGCTCGAACCCGTGTCCCCTGCACTGGCAGGCAGATTCTCAACCACTGCGCCACCAGGGAAGCCCGTGAATTAATTCTTGATTAAAATACAGAAATAGATCTAAAATGTTGAGTGTGTGGAGAGATCATTCTTGGCCTTTTGTCTGTAATAGATTTTTAAAGGATATTTATCAGTAAAAATAGAAAATGTTTTATTTCTAAGACTTGTTGTAGCCATGTAGTACAGCCATATAGGAACCCTGTCTTCTTTTTTCCTTGTATACCTGTGCTGTTTATTTAATGAGATCCCCTTGGTAGCTCTTTAACGCACTATTTAAGATTAAAAGAGGTTCTCCAAGCAAGCAAAGGACAACTAATCTGACCCTCTTTGCAAGCAGACAAGAAGCATCTGCTTTCATGAGATAGGCCAGGGCTGGATTCCATCCTAGACAGCCGAAAGAGACTTCTCGAAACAATAAGGTTTTAAAACCAAATCCTTTTGAAGTAGCTGTCTCTACCCAAGGGGAAATAAAAAGTTAATGAGGCGTGGGGCTTCCCTGGTGGTGCAGTGGGTAGGAATCCGCCTGCCAATGCAGGGGACACAGGTTCGAGCCCTGGTCCGGGAAGATCCCACATGCCGCAGAGCAACTAAGCCCGTGTGCCACAACTACTGAGCCTGGGCTCTAGAGCCCCCGAGCCACAACTACTGAGCCCACGTGCCACAACTACTGAGGCCACGTGCCACAACTACTGAAGCCCACGTGCCTAGAGCCCGTACTCCTCAACAAGAGAAGCCACCGCAATGAGAAGCCTGCACACCTCAACAAAGAGTAGCCCCCGCTCGCAGCAACTAGAGAAAGCCCACGTGCAGCAACAAAGACCCAACACAGCCAAAAATAAATAAATTAAATAAATAAATTGATTTTTAAAAAGTTAATGAGATGACCTGGCGGGTCCTCTGATGGTATTTGTAGAGCCGTTTAAGGAGCAAAATATAATCCCCTTTAGAAAATCTGTTTTAGGTTAGTTATAAGGCTCTCTTTAGCCTCTCATGAGAGCAAAGAAATAACATTTACTGGGCATGTTTGAGATTTTGCTTGAGCAGACATCAACAGTCTAAGAAGTGAGAAGGGCTATCTTCAAAGAAACCTGAGAATCATAGCTGACTTGGATATAAATGTGAGTCTGCATTGAGGTTTAACATAAAGCCTCTTGCCTCCCTAAGAAGACAGTGGATCCTCTAGTGCAGGGGTTGGCAAGATTTTTTTCTTCAAAGAGCCAGACAGTTAATATTTTAGGCTTTGCAAACCACATGATCTCTGTCTCAGAGACTCAGCTCTGCCGTTGTAGTGCAAAAGCAGTGACAGACAGTGCATAAATGATGGGCGTGGCTCTGTTCCAAAAAAACTTTATTTATGGACACTGAAATCTGAATTTCATGTGTTTACACATGTCATGGAATATTATTCTTCTTTTGACATTTTTTTCGTAGGCTGTACAAGAACGAGCAATGGACTGAATTTGATTTGCTCCAGGCAAATCCAGGAGTTTGCCCACCCCTGATCTAGTGCACACAGAGGTTATGTGTCCTCCACAACACCTAGCGCTGTCCTAGGGATCCTGTAGGTGTTTAACAAATACCTGTTCACTTAGCTGTCATCATGTCGGAGCAAAGAGTAAGCCTTTTGCTATCCAACACACACTTGGCATTTGCAAGGCATTTATCTTGAAGTCTTGGCTAATCCCCCCCATTCCAAGTACCACTCTTGCAGATAATTTCCCCCATAAAATGCAGTCAACTCTAACAGTATAATTAAAGTGACCTGTTCGGGCCCTTCGTGATTCTATAAATACAGGGCTCAAGTCCTTTACTAAAGTGATTAAAATAAATTCTGCCACCGAAATCAATTCTCTGTCGTATTACATCATTACTGTGATGACATAAACGATGAATTTACCTCAGTCTGCAAAACCGATCCATAGTGATAATGGGTGATGGTGACTGCTTTACCATATAGCACCTGGGTTTGTCAAGGAAGAGAATGATAAAACATCCTTTCAGCAGGATGGGCGGCCCCAGCAGTGCAGCAAGTCCGTCGTGATGAGCATTATACATACAAAGGAGCAAAGGACCCTGGGCTGCTTGAAGAAGCAGGTGGTAGGCAGGTGCTGGATGTGACTAAAGCTCCCCCAGTGCCTTAAGTGGCTTCCTCCTAGACTTTATCCTCTAAGTGGATACACTCTGTGTTTATGACTTAAGCCAAATTTCACATGATTAAGCATCTCTGGACCTGGGGGTCGTTTTCAAATATCAAGAGTGTGAGTATGAAAATTCACTCATGCTAAAGATCTGCTGAGCTTTATATTGGCTAGAATCTTAGGATCTTGTCCTGTGTGGTCCATATTGTAGAAGAACATAGACTTGCTGGAAATGGTCTACAAAACAACTACTAAATGATCAGAAAGATAGACAGTGGCATCTGTAGAGAAAAGTGAAAGAAATCAGGATTGTTTTGTCTTTGAAAGGGAAAATGATTCTTGCCATCAAATAGAGGGCTTTTTTAAAAAGGGGAATTTGATTAAACGTTGCAAATAGAGAAGTAAGGTGCATAAATCTACATGAGATGGGGCCCCAGTTATGAGGGATTCCAAGGGAGACTTTCTTGATAAAGAAAGGCCTGATAAAGCTTGTAATGGATACCAAGGAGAAGATGGTATCTGCAAACCATAGAATGGAAATGGTTGGCCCCAGTAGTTTAGGTATGCAACTACTTGATATTAGGTGACTTAGGTTGATTTCTTGAGATTTTTTTTTCGCTGCAGTATACTCCTTGATTCAAATAGCCTACTGAAACAAACAAAAACTAGGAACTGCTTTCTTGGGAATTAAATTTATCCGGAATGACATTTATTCCAACTTAATGATGAGTCTGGTGCTGACTTACAGTCAGTGGACTCCTCGTCTTTTCCTTCATTTTGCTATGTTGTGAGCCTGCAGAGGCTGGAAGGCAGTGAGCATTTTTGAGACTCTAGTGATAGCTCACTCTTCAGACAGAATGTCCGACTCTTCAACTGTATTTTCAACTGTCTTGTGAGACAAAGACTAATTGGTTTGACCTCATGCCGTCGCATGTTGAGAGACATGAGTCTTCAGCCCTCTCCCTTGAATTCATTGATTTCATTAAACACTGTCTGCCTGTGTTTGCAAAATGTTGTAATTTCCCAGTGATTTCTTCGAGCTGCAGCACATAAACAGATTTTTTCGAACAGTGCCATTTCTTAGCTTTGATCTTGTGTTTGAATCTTTTCCTTCCAATAGGTCTTCTACATTAAGTCCATTGAGCCACAGAAAATATCAACCTTAGGGAAAAGTAATGTGATCGTCACGGGAGCAAACTTTACCCAGGCATCGAATATCACAATGATCCTGAAAGGAACGAGTACTTGTGATAAGGATGTGTGAGTTGAAATATGAGTAATTTATTCTTCGTAAAGTAGTGAAAGCTAAAACTTACATCAAAGGAATAGCACTATGATTATAATCTTTATATAGTTAATTTATTTCCATGTGCCAGTTTGAGCCAATTAGTCTGCATATTTGATATAACATAATTCCAATAAGTGAAATAATTTAAGCACCACGTTTAAAGTTAATTGTGGGAGAATCTGTCCCACGTTACCCCAAAAATCTCAGTATACAATAATTCCAGGATGTTGCCTCTTGGGGTCTTGTTTTGTTTTCATGAACAAAATCAAGTGATTTGAGTAGCAAACATCATTTTGAAGATGAACCACTTAGAAAAATAGTTGAGCACTTTGGAATTTTATGGGAAAACAGGACCACACTTTCGATGTATTACAGTTGAAAAAAGAAATTTTCTGATCCATTGTATTCTTTTTAGCCTTCTCTTTATTGGATTGGTTTCAGGCTCGAATAATAACTCAGTGGAACATACATTAATTTAAAAAAGAAGAAGGGCAACAAAACACCCCAACACAAATATCTGGTCAATGTACCATTTGAACATCATTATTTCTATGATCTCTTTCCCCTAACACATCCTTTCAATGAAACTTTGCGAGAAGAAAATCTCAGTATTTCACTAACAACACTCTTGTGCAAATGCTACCCCACAAAAAGAGAGAAAATAATAATAACATAATAGATACTTTGAGTTTTCTGCTTGTTAGTCTTTATAAGTGTGGGCTAATTTGAAGGAAAAGATGTTGCAATCTACGTGAAGTATAATACTGACTTTGTTCTCATCGTGGGAATGCGTGGAAGACAATCCACTGAAGCATGGTGTTTTGGTTCTTAACCACTGAAACAGATGTGTACAGTGTTTGAATCTGCCACACTTATTTACTGAGTTTTCTGTTTTAATTCATTTGCTGCATTTAACTGCCATCCCCTTCCCCTCCTAGCAGTAAATTTGGGATGTATGTCATTTTGATGGAAAAAGCTGCTCACTGGGGGCTCTGCTCTGTTCTGCTATTTACCGGAATTATCAAGCACACATTAGTGGCTGTATCTATGCGACATAGGTATTTTTGTACCATTTATCCTGGCTAAATACCCCACTGCAAAAATCTTTCATTTTGTGTAGCAAAATCTGTGAAGTTAGACACCTGTGTGTTCACTGAAAGGCAATCAAATTCACTGGAAAATAAGTCGTTTTTCCTAGCATTACCCTGTTTCTGACTCTATGCTCTCATTCCAATTCCGAATGCGTCTTGAGATACTGCAGTTATTAAATTAAATGACTGAGAGAGACCTTTCTGCATGTAGCATTTTAGTAACCACATCTGTGTGGTGAACCCAAGTTCACGAGCAGTAAACATAATACCCAGTTAATCCTATATCTGAGTTCATGCCATAATCCTAAACTCTTTTTTTTTTTTTTTTTTTTTTAATAAATTTATTTATTTATTTATTTTAGCTGTGTTGGGTCTTCATTTCTGTGCGAGGGCTTTCTCCAGTTGCGGCAAGCGGGGGCCACTCTTCATCGCGGTGCGCGGACCTCTCACTATCGCGGCCTCTCTTGTTGCGGAGCACAGGCTCCAGACGCGCAGGCTCAGTAGCTGTGGCTCACGGGCCCAGTTGCTCCGCGGCATGTGGGATCTTCCCAGACCAGGGCTCGAACCCGTGTCCCCTGCATTGGCAGGCAGATTCTCAACCACTGCGCCACCAGGGAAGCCCCTAAACTCTTTTAATATGGTATTTTTTAAATGCCTAATTATTCTGAAGAGAAAAATATAAGGATAGTAGTGGAATGACCTGTATCTCTGCCTCCTTGCAAAATTGATCAGTAAGTTTGAATTTTCATGATCAGCCATTTTACAATGACTTTCCTAGAGCTTTGCTCTGAATATAAAACCTTAGAATGTAAATTTGAGGTGGTATAAGTACAAACCGACTCAAATGTTTTTGAATTTGCTTTATTGTTAGAATCTATTATTACTATTTAAAGGCTATGTGCATTAAAGTAGATAATCATGCACGTAGCCTTTAAGTAATAATAATAGATTCTCATGTGGAATAATTATACTGAGCATTATTCAGACAGAACCCCATCTTCATGACTTGCGCTTTAGAGGCTCATTGTAGACGAGATGTACAGAGGAAGCTGCAGGTTACAGAGGGAATGTTGTAGAAGGCTTTGTTTTGACTCCTGAAAGGTGTTGAGGGCACGCTCTGCAGATTTCAGGAGCACCTAGGACAGTCCCAGCTAAATTCCAGTCTGGAGCTCCTCGGGAGGCAGCTTGGTTCTGATGCTGATTGATTCTGAGACCCCTGGGCTCTTGGCATGGACTTTAGGACTTTAGTTTTGCGCTCTCTGCTCTTTGAACAGCAGAATCCCCATCTCTGCCTGGGGTTGGGTTCTACCACGCCCCTGCCCCAGTGCTTGACTGGGACTTCTCTTTTTTCAAGATTTTCATCATGGAAATTTCCAATCATACACAAGAGAAAAGAGTGTAACGAACCTCTCTGTACCCCTCCTCCAGCTTCAAAACTTAACGTTTTGCCAATTTTCTTTCATCTATCTCCTCCGCATTTTTGGAAGTGAAGGAAGGATGGCAGCTGGAGTTTTTAAAAGCATGTCCCAGGACTTCCCTGGTGGCACAGTGGTTAAGAATCCACCTGCCAGTGCAGGGGACACGGGTTCGAGCCCTGGTCCGGGAAGATCCCACGTGCCGCGGAGCAACTAAGCCCGTGCGCCACAACTACTGAGCCTGCACTCTACAGTCCACGAACCACAACTACTGAGCCCGCGTGCCACAACTATTAAAGCCTGCGCGCCTAGAGCCCATGCTCCGCAACAAGAGAAGCCACCTCAATGAGAAGCCCGCGCACCACAATGAAGAGTAGCCCCTGCTCGCCGCAGCTAGAGAAAGCCCATGTGCAGCGATGAAGACCCAACACAGCCAAAAATAAATAAATAAATAAATTTTAAAAAATTTAAAAAATAAAAAAAAATAAAGTAAAAGCATATCGCAGGATATCTCACCATATCTTTTCACTCCTAAGTACAATACTTCAGTATATATGTCTAACATATAGCCATAGCCTTAGCATACTCAACAAAATTAGTGACAATTCCTTAGTATACTTTAATACCTAGTCCACGTTCCACTTCCTATTAGGGCTTCTTAAAGGCAATGGTTACATTTCCTTCTTTCCCCACTTCTAAGGGAAATGCAAATAAAAACATAAAAATGCACAAAAGAAAGAGGAACCCAGCCCCCAGATAATACCCATACTGAGTAAGTGGACCCTGATTAATTGGCAGTTGCCTGCGGCTGTTCCGATAGTTTGGGAGCTGTTGTAGTTCAAGTGAAATTCATATCCTGTCCCCTTGGGTAATCAATTGTGCTAAGGTCTGTGTCACTGAAGAGTTCTTTTCTACCCCTTTCTAGGATACAGGTTAGCCATGTGCTAAATGACACCCATATGAAATTCTCTCTTCCATCAAGCCGAAAAGAAATGAAGGATGTGTGTATCCAGTTCGACGGCGGGAACTGTTCTTCGGTGGGACACTTGTCTTATATCGCTCTGCCCCTCTGTTCCCTCATATATCCTGCTACCACCTGGATCAGGTACTTTCTAGAGCATATTTTTCTCTTGTGTGGTTAACAAGGTCATATGCATAAAGATCATGGATTTCACGCAAATAAATATAGAAATAATTGTCATATCTAAATTCTCCTCACAGAATTTCCTCTGTAGGATTTATTCTTAGAAAACAAAGGTATACCTGATAAGCAGCTTGCTTTCCGTCGTCACAGTAGACACTATGAGTACATCTTGTTTTACTCTTAGCTGTGGCTGCCAGGAAACTCACAGCTAAAATGTTTGCTCAGACTCTGGTTTCTGTTCAGATCGTATTAAACCTTATGCATTTAAAAATTTTGTTCAGTTGTACTAACTAAACCTAGGTTTCTGTTACAAATACATAACCCTCTTCATTACATTTCACTCCTGCCCATGACACAAAGCTTCTTCTTTCTTACATCTTTCAATTTATAACCTTTAGAGTAAGCTGTTTTGAATAATTTGAGGAAATATTGGGAGCTATCAAAATGAAAAGCAGTATCTACATTTCAAAGATATTCCCTAAGTGAGAGATGGAAATTCCGAAGAAACTCTTTTCAGATGACTCTTACATTAAGAAAAAAAAAAAACTCCCCCCTAGTTGAATTTAAATTCACATTCAGATTTTAGAATATAACCCTAAAGATAGTTTCTCCACCTAACACAGCATGAAGCTAACTTTCAAAGTACTGTAGGTGAAACTACAGATGCAGCTTTGTTTAAAAAAAAGAAAGAAAAAGAAGAAAATCACTTCTAATATTCTTATTTAAGATGAAGTGAGAGGTGGATGTATTAGGCTGCTAGGGCTGCCATAACAAAGAGCCACAGACTGGACGGCTAAATAACAGAAATGTATTTCATCAAATTTCTGGAAGCTAGAAGTCCAAGATCAAGGCGCTTTCAGGGTTGATTTATTCTGAGGCCTCTCTCCTAGGCTTGTAGAGGGCCATCCTCTGTGCCTTCACAATGGTCTTCCCTCGGTGCTTGCCTGTGTCCTAATCTTTTTTTATAAGGACACCTGTCATATTGGATTAGGGCACACCCTAATGACCCTATTTAACCTTAATTACCTCTTTCAGTGTCCTATCTCCAAATACAGTCACATGCTGAGGTACTGGGGGTTGGGACTTCAATTCTGCCTGTAATAGTGGCGTGAGGAAAGCTGAAATGTCCAAACCAAGGCTCTAGCATGGCACTCTCTGCCGTGGGTCTCAATCCTTCCCATAAATAAAAGCAAACATTGATGCGGCACTCCCCACATGCCTGGTGTGTTGGATCTATTGACTCAGAAATCCTCACAAGCCTAAGGGGTCTGCTATGAGTAGCCCTTTTTGCCAATGAGGACACTGAGGTGGGGAGCATTCAGACAACTTGCAGGCTCTGGGCAGTCTGGCCCAGGGTGCTGTGCTCTGAGCCACCAGTGTTCTCCTTTGTTGTAAAATAAGAGGCTTCTTAATGTCCAGTCACCTGTGACATTCTGAGCCCGTGTCTCTTGGTTACTGCTGGGCAAAACATGGCTCTGCAGGCTGACCGTTGGTGGAACACACTTGGCCTGGTTTTCTAGTAATGGTGACAGGCTGGCGTGAGGCCAGCTCAGCTCTTCCCCCTTGTGGCTGGAAGGTTCAGGGCTTAATGTCTTCCCTCTGCCCTACACAAATTGGCCTGCTCGTGCCCACCTCCTGGTCTTGTCATCGTGGGCTCGGCTGGCCGATGGAGCTGACCTATCCAGGCCCCTGTCCCCTGGAATGAGTGTCTAGTGACCTATGTGAATGGGAAAGTGTGGCCAGAGCTGTGGACAGCTGTTTATTTCACATCTAATGACCACTTTGCTTAAACGCAATTATGTGCTAAGAATATGTGAAATTATTTGGCTTAGTTTCAGAGAGATAGGACATAGCTGTTATTTATGTGGTTTACCAAATAGGAATTTAGACTTGTAATATCATTTATAATTTTACCTTGTCCTAAGTATTCCCTGTCTCCCTACGTAAAATATAATTGGTAGGTTGGGAGTTTGATTTTGAAAACTGTTAGATTGAAGAGTCTTCATATAGATTAAACAGTAATCAAACAAAATTCTATTTAGTGAAATCTTTTCTAGGTACAGCTGATGATCTAATTATATGTGGAAACATGACACAGCAAAACTCAAAATTCTATACAAGAATTTGGGCATTTTCTTAGAATTAAAACAGGATCCAACCTGAATTTTTATATTTATGTATCTTAAAAACTATCAGTATCATGAAAAGACTTGTTAAGCTGTCGTGCATTTGAAATTAAAATTTATTAATTTGCTCTCAAACATAACTGAGTTTAATATTGAGTATGAATAAATTGATGGTTTTATTCATAAATGCAAAATGCCTGTGTGTTTATCTATGAAACTCCTCTCATTGCTTTTTTCCTTGCAGTGGTGGTCAAAATATAACCATCATGGGTCGAAATTTTGATGTAATTGACAACTTAATCATTTCACACGAGCTAAAAGGAAACATAAATGTAAGTCTTCAGCTGCTTTGTAATAATAGTTATTTTCAAGGATGATTTTGTTTTCATCACACTCAAATGTGTTGGGGGATATTTTTTGTTTCTGTGCCTTTGTGCTATCATAAGCTTTTACCTGTTGCATGATCTATAATAAATACCATCTGTACTGTAATGGAAATAATAAGACCTCAGACTTGGAGTTGAGAGTTTCGAGGTGTGGCACAGAGGGAAGAGAGGTGATACGACAAGACCTGCCATCTCCCCCCTGTAATAAGTCACCTTGGTGAGACAGTGTTTGTGAATACTTGTGAGAATGCCTTGTGAGTGGTTGAGGTGTGATGTAAGGAAGAGCATTCCTGTGAAGGGTAGGTGGTAGTGGTCCCACCACACAGAGCACGCTGTGGTTCAGAGGTAAAGTGACCTGTGAACGTCCCAGAGATCCTGTCATGTGCTTCTCCTTCTCTTGCCCTTGTCTCTTTAACCTGGTTTGGTGCCTTCCTTCTGACCTCACCTCCTCTTGCCTTTCCTGTCCCCGCACAGGGGTCTGGCCCTCAGCCCCACTCAGTTCTTAGCCCAACACGAGTCACACACGGACCTCGTCATGGGAAATGATGAACTTCAGAGACAAGTCGGGACCTCTGAGTGCACTTCTAGGCTCTTCTCGAAGGCTCTCCCCATTCTCTCTTCCCCTTTCTGTCCCTCCTTCATGAGAGAGGTGAAGACAACAGCCTCTCTGAGGCCCAGCCGGACCACTGCCTGCCAAAACTGGCAGGCGTGTTAGTGGCCACAGACCCGGCCTCCGCTTGGAACCAGTGTGGCTTCAGGTCTAGAGCCAGGAGGCCTTCCTAAGTCCTCCTAGAGCCTTGTCATACACACGTCCGAGTCCTGACACCCTTCAGAGCCAGTTCCAAGCCTCATGTTGTACCTGATTCCAGGCCCCGTCTCCATGATGTCAACACATCCTGTTGAGTGGTTCGTATAGATTGACCCTCTTCCAGGAGGCATTGCCTGCACTTGTGAGTGAACTTGCTCTCCCTCCCCAGTGCTGTCCCTATATCAAGTAGAATTCACTGAGCACCTACTGTGGGCCAAACGTTTTCCTGGCTGCAGGGACAAAAGGTAAATAAGAGTCACACTGCCTTCACCGAGGGAGACGGGTAATCTACACTGGGATGGAAAGCTGAGCGCACAGGCCGTGTTGAAGTTCTAGGTCCTCTGATTCCCTTCCAGCTCAGATACCCCACTGTGTGTTTCCACATGAAAGAGAAATTAAACTAGAGCAGATTTCAGCATGTCTGTGGAGTGGAGCGGGATGGATAGGACTTGAGCAGGTAGAAGCAGGGGGACAGAGGAGACAGGTTACTCACAGGCCCCTGATGGGAATATTGGTGAGTCCTGCTCCGCTGGAGCCGAGACGATTGGTCGGGAATGAGCCAGAGGGATGGCTGCAAAGCCACGCTGGGCCATAAGAGAGTATCAGACTGAAAAGTTTGCCCTTAACTCCGTAGGCAACGGGAGGGATTGAAGATCTTTGAGCAGGGAGTGACGTGAGGATAGGTACCCTTTATGATGATGATTTTGGCGATGGTGCATAGAATCATATGGAGAGGCAGTAACTGAAAAAAAGCCTGGGAGACCCATAAGGATGCTCTTGCAGGTATCTAGGGATGGTGGGGAGATGGTGGAGCTAGAGATGACGGATCATCTTTGTAGCATTGTCATTAGAAGGAGAATGTGAACGACATCCTGGGAGTGAGGGCACAAAGGAAGAAGAAAAGAGCGCCTGAGATGGAATCTTGCAGAACAGCTTAATTTTAAGGAGTGAAAGAAAACAAGATGGCCAGTGAAGGTGGCCAGGAAGTTGCTCAGAAACTAGAGAAAAAGAGCATTTCAGATGACACTGGTATGGAAATTTAGAGAGTTGGAAATAATGAGGTTAGGGTGACCCTATCACCAGGAATCTTTCTAGAAGGCGTCTTCAGCAAAAAGCCAGCCTGCTGGGGTTACGGCTGTTGAGAAAGCTGAGGCAGTGGGTTTTGTGGTTTTCTTCGTGTCGCCAGAGATATGAATGAGAGATTCAGGGCAGTCGTTTGGAAGGAAAGGCGTTAAAGGCGAAGGGAGGTTTTGCTTGTCCACATCTCAGTGCTTTGCATCAGATTTTCCCACCTGCTGCTTCTTCCTACCCTCTTTTTAAAATTCCAACATTAGTTAGACAGCAAATAACAAAGAGGAAAAATCCCCACCTGGCAAATATCCTTTTAGGAGTCTTAGCTGCTCTTCTTTAGAACGTTCATCAACCTCCCCTCTCCCAGCAGCTTTCTCTGCCCAACTCTCTGCACACCTGAAAATGACAGTATTTATGCTCGCTTGTTTGTTTTAAATAAGCCTGTAAAATGGGCCACCCTTTCTGCGTGGTTTCCCATCTTCATGCTCTTTCTTTCATAGGAGCTGTATTGTCCCTTTTACTTTTGTTTTCCTCTACTTTTTGTTAGGCCTGCAAAGCCTTTTCCTCTTGCGGTTAGTGATTTCTGCTAAAGCACAGAGGTTCGCCAACACAGAGTGATTGAGCCAGCAGACGCAACCCTGCAGCCAGCCTTGCCGAAGAAGCGGCTCCTCCCTTCCTGTAGTTTCCCAGGACTCAGCCTTGATGTCTTGAAGGACACACAGGCCCATTGGTGCAGTCTTCCCCTTTGTCTAGCTGACTTCTTTTCCGAGTACCCTTTTTTCCTATTGTATTACCACCTTCTTTCATTATTACTAATAATATTAATAGTCATATTAGCATTTGTTGAGTGCTTTTTTGCATGGATTTGTAAGCATTTTTGCATGGATATTCTCATTTAATTTAGTGAGACCTCATCTCATTTAATTTAGAGTTAATTCAGCCCCATGAGGTGGGTACACTGTTATCCCCATTTTACAGAGGAGAAAACAGAGGCACAGAGAGGTTCAGTTGCCCAGGTCACTTAGCTCTTCAATCCCAGAGCTGAAATTCATTAATGAAGCTGTCAAAATGCTCTTTCCTTCTCCCTCAGGTCTCTGAATATTGTATGGCGACTTACTGCAGATTTTTAGCCCCCAGTTTAAAGAGTTCAAAAGGGCGTACGAATGTCACTGTGAAGCTCAGGGTCCAGGAGACCTACTTGGATTGTGGAAGCTTGCAGTACCTTGACGACCCCAGATTTACAGGGTATCGGGCTGAGCCTGAGGTGGACACAGAATTGGAAGTCAAAATTCAAGTATGTCTCTCTCATTTCGGGTGGGAGGATGTGCTCCCCTCGACAGGAAAGGTGTATTATGTTTGTGAGTTTCCACGCACGCCTTGACTTCTTCATCTTCGCCTTGTTTTTCACAGAAAGAAAATGATAACTTCAACATTTCCAAGAAAGACATTGAAATTACTCTCTTCCATGGAGAAAATGAGCAATTAAATTGCAGTTTTGAAAATATTACTAGAAATCAAGATCTCACCACCATCTTTTGCAAAATTAAAGGCATCACTGCTGCAAACAGCATCGCCACCTCTTCCAAGAAAGTTCGCGTAGGTTGCCTGACAGTCCTACCCGTTAGTTTTACCTTATTTGGTGTGGGGCGGGGGGAGGGGGGATTCCTTGGCTAAACGAGAAGCCAGAATAGAATCTTTTATGGATCTTTAGATCTTCACGTTCAGTGACGATAAACAAAGCTGGTATTGTACACCCAAACGTTATTCCTCCAGAAGAGCTTACAGAACCCATCCCTGTGCCATTGGAATGTCAAAGCACTGAGCGCACCATTGTTTATGATACTAATGAGTCTTGATAACTTTTGTTCTAGCCATACATTTAGACTGCAGCATCTGCAGCAGAATCTCTAGACCCATTGACGAGTGAGCTGTCATTCTTTGCCCAAATGCAGAGGTGGCATGTCTTGGCAGAAACCCAGAATGGGGGCTTCCCTGGCACACTGAAAGTGGCAGTGGAGTCTAATGGGGACCAGATAATCTATGGGTCATGGGCTGCTTCCTCCACCATGAAGTCAGACTCACTGCATTTAATCTTTTTCCAGACACGTTTGAGGGTCCATCCCATCACTGGTATATTTATGTCCCACAATAAAGACATGAGACCGTGGTGAAGGGAAACATATTAGAAACCTCTGTTTATAGTGTTCATGAGACTCTGCACAGTCTATATCCCCCCCAAAACGCTTTATGATCTAGAGTCATAAGTAATTGGGTAAAAGATAAGAAAAAAGAACATCAACTGGAAGGCAAAACAAAAAATGTGTTTGTGTCTCAGCTGCACCAGTTAATAGCTGTGTGGCCTTAGATAAGTTGGCTTTAGCTGAACCTCCCTTGGGCCGTCTGTTGTACGGTAAAGAGGGTCATAATAATTATAAAATGAATAACAGCAACTAAACTCACAAGGGATCCCACGTGTCTGGTTAGTTGAGAAGAGCAAATGGTAGCATTCTTCATTATCCAGGACTAGTTCCTGAATGCCTGCACTGGGACATAGGGACATAGCAGAAAAGAAAACAGACCCGCCTACCCACCCCCCCCCCCAGATATCTGCCTTTATGGATCTTACCTAAAAAGGCAGGTAGTATAGAAAATAAATTGAAGATGTGTTAGATGGTGGTAACTGTTATG
This sequence comes from Balaenoptera musculus, assembly GCF_009873245.2. Taxonomy (NCBI): domain Eukaryota; kingdom Metazoa; phylum Chordata; class Mammalia; order Artiodactyla; family Balaenopteridae; genus Balaenoptera; species Balaenoptera musculus. Next base: position 78,021,004 of record NC_045794.1, read on the forward strand.
AAGAAAAATGAAGCAGGAGGTGAGGGGCAGTGCTGCAAGGTTTACGATGGCGGCCAGAAAAGGGCTCCCTGTAAAGACGACATTTGAATCAGGACCTCAGGGAGACGAGGGCATGAGCCGTGGGCCATCTGGGGTAAAGTGTTCTAGGCAAAGGGAACCACAGGTTGCAAAGTTCCTGAGTCAGGAGCCTTCCTGGTGCTGTTAAAGGGCAACAAGGATACCAGTGTGGCCGGAGTGGAAGGAGCAAGGGGGGGAGTATTGCAAGGAGGTGAGAGCATTAACAGGGGGAGGGAGCATGGAGAGCCAATTGGGGGTCGTTGTGAGAACTTGGCGCTGAGCTCCAGGAGTCCGCTGGAGAGCTCTGGGCAGGAGTGCCAGAAGCTCGCTTACAAACAAATGCCGGCACGTTTCATCTTCACGACAACCCTCCGAAGAGGTGCTAACAGCATCCCATTTTAGAGATGGGGAAAGTGAGGACTGCACGGAGAGGTGACTAATGCAAGCTCCTACAGCTGGGAAGGACAGCAGGGGGAGCTCCCTTGCGGTCCAGTGGTTAGGACTTGTGCTCTCGCTGCCGAGGGCCCAGGTCCATTCTCTGGACTGGGACTTAGAACCTGGGCTGTCTGGGCCTGGAGTCTGCACTCTAGCCACTTTGCACAGATACTTCCACAGGGGCAGCCATGGCTCCCAGGATGGTAATGTTCCTCAATACTTATATGTATGTCAGTGCAAAAATAAGGCTTGATATAGAGTTTTTCCCTTTACAAGTTTTACAAACTTTTATAATCAAAACCTAAAATTGGAAAAGGCCCTCAGGGATCATCCTGGCAGCATTGCCAAACTGGTTTTTGCCACAGAATGCTTCCTTCAAAATAGGCCCATCGAGGAAACACAAGATGTAGATGAGATTAAAAAGTTGGATTACTTCCTTAGTCCAGGGGTAAGAGGGTTTCTTACCCACAGGTTACTACCTCTTTATCGCCCCCATTCCTGCAGTTTATAACCCCCAGGGCAAAGAGGACCAAAGTGTAAAATCTGTAGGTCTAGCCCTGCAACTGACTGGAGCTGAATCCGGGAACCAAGGCACAGGGAATGTTCTTGATTGGCTCAAATTCACATAGCTAATCTGCCCAGAGATGGGACTTGAACTCGGATATCCTGCCTAGCTTGCCACCTCTTTTTGTATCTTGGAGAAAACCATTTGGGGGGAAGAATTGTGTACCTAGATGTGGTCCCCACCTCGACCAGGTCTAATGACACTCTTTGTCCCCTTTAGGTCAAACTGGGAAACCTGGAACTCTACGTCGAGCGGGAATCGGTTATTTCCACTTGGTATTTTCTGATTGGGCTTCCCGTCTTGCTAGTGATTGTCATTTTTGGTAAGTGCCCTGTTTAATTTTGTCAGAGAAATTATTCCCTGGGGCTTTGGCAGGCAGGAAGGCTTTCAGCTTTCAGGGGCTGTTTGCTTCAGTTAAGTATCAGTGGATGAAAACCCAGATCAAAACTTTGGGAAAGGACTAATAGGTACACATTGAGGGCTTTCTAAACATTTTTTAGGATGCTTCATTAATAAAAGGCTGGATTACAAAGATGGTTGGTATCTTGGTGTTTGAGAAATATGATCCACTTTGCTTCCCTGAACCTGTGAATTGTGATGACAAATGTACCATTTACATTATTTCCTCAGAATTCCTTTGGGGTTTTGGGCTCCAAGGACTTGGTCATCTCATCCTGCCTTCTCATCCCAGCAAACCCTGCCCCTCACCCCTACCCCAGCCCTGTCTTTCCTGGCAGAACTGTGTTTTGGAAGTGTGATCTGTACCATCTATTAAAATGTTCCAAGGCTCATCCAAACACAGTGATCCCATGGTGGTTGCTCACTGGATGAAATCTGGCCAACCGATGTGTTTTGTTTGGCCCACATAGCATTTTTAAAAATTTGAAGTAATTGACAACATTTTAAAATTAGGTGATTCTTTAAAATCTCTTGAAAATTTGAAAGATCTGGATCATTGGATCCTAATGTTTTCCATAACATCAGTTTGCTGGAGCTGAGGAGCAGCTACCCCTAGAGAGAGGGCAGGTGTTCAACTGAGCTTTTGCCATAGTCTCCACCACTCCCTACTGTCTCCACCCAGACCACTTACCTCATCTGAGGACCTGGTCCCTGTAGCCATTCAGTTTTTGTTTTTGTTTTTTTAAACTTTTTTTTTTTTAATTTATTTATTTATTTATTTTTGGCTGTGTTGGGTCTTCGTTTCTGTGCGAGGGCTTTCTCTAGTTGCGGCAAGCGGGGGCCACCCTTCATCGCGATGCGCGGGCCTCTCACTATTGCGGCCTCTCTTGTTACGGAGCACAGGCTCCAGACGCGCAGGCTCAGTAGTTGTGGCTCACGGGCCTAGTTGCTCCACGGCATGTGGGATCTTCCCAGACCAGGGCTCGAACCCGTGTCCCCTGCATTGGCAGGCGGACTCTCAACCACTGCGCCACCAGGGAAGCCCCAGCCATTCAGTTTTTGACCTCTGTTTCTGAACTGCTTTTCATTTTAAGTCTGTTTCCTCTTGTCCTCCTTAAAAAAGAGAACTTTTCTCCACAGCTAGGAGCCCATCATATTCCTTGACTTAACGCAGGCATCGCCTCTCTAATGGTTTTCGGTTAATAGTTGCTAACTTAGTCTCCTTCCATATACTCACTCTCTCACTCACTCATTCATCCATCCCTGCATGCATTTACCTGATGTTTATTGAGCACCTGTTATGTTGCTGATAACTGCAAGGCTTTGGACTTAGGGAAGATGAGTTCAGTCCTGGTCCTTTCTCTTGGCTAGTTCCCAGTCCAGTGAAGGAAGGATTTATGTGTATTGTTAACTAGCCTAATGGAATGAATTCATTTTGCAGAGACCCTGTTTTGTTCTGTTGATGATCATTTCAGGTATTTTTTAAGCTCTCTCCAAGTTATCCACCACTACTAATGCATCTAGAATCCAGAATTGGGCCTGATATTTTGATAAAGTCCTGGCCGGTGCTGGCTTCAAATAAGAAGATTACTTGTAAATTCTAAACGCTGAGCTCAATTTTGAGAATCCGCTGCTGTCAGGCAGCTCTAGGTAGAATAGTCTCATCATGGAGTCACATCTACTTTGTGACTTCCTAGAAACCTCTGATCTCTTCCTGGGCTCTCTGTGACTCTTCATTCCTCTCCTTTCACTTTGTTGGTAGAGATTGTTTATGCTCTTTCAGGTGAAGTGGGCTCCATCTGACACATCACTTTTGGTTTCATTGGCATCTGCAAAGCCGTTTAAAATTCTCCTCCCCTTCTTACCAGGATTCCATGGAGGCATGTGTCCTTAGCAGCTTGAGTAAGTGTAGTCTTCAGACCATCAATCACATCATTAGTGAAAACACTATACACACCTGGCCTAGGGCTGCCACCTACCAAACACCCCCTGGAGCTTCCCCTGGAGATTTCAGCCACAAAAAACTCACTGCTTTGTGGACGTGGCCTGCTAGCTCCATTTTCAGGCAGTGAGCTGGTGCTGCCTAAAGGGTGGTCTGAGGGCCAGCAGTCCCAAGTGACGCTCCTGGAAAGAGGGTTCCAAAGTCAAGCAAATTTGAGAATCACTGCCTGCTCCACCCTGTCTCGAAGATGCATGATGCACGTTACGATTAAGACTGTTGACTTTATGAAGTGGTCCAGCACACAGCTGTATTGAATTTTGTTTCCTCCAGCATCATTCACATCTAGCAGGATCCTTTTATCATGAAATTTCTACAAAAAGAGGAAAAAGTTTCGAGAATAATAATGAGAGTTGACAAATTGCTACATATTCTTTTTTAAAAATAAGATCTAAATGTTTTCTGTGAGTTACTTCCTGGAATCCTGTCAATGTCACAAGGAGGTAGGCACTTTAATAGATAAGGCAGCCAGGCACAGAGATGCTAAGGAACTTACCTGAGGTCGCACAGCTAGTTAATGGCAGAGCGGGGACATGAACCCGAGTGCCGAACTTGTTCGGTTTACTGCGTCTACAGCACAGTTAGAAGCAAAATGAAGTGGAGAAAGAAGCAATATCCAGATACAAGGGTTCACTGGGGACCACTCATCCTGTCACCCCATTTGATCTATGCAAGTTTGGCTCATGTAACTCACTGTGGATCTGTGGGTTTTTTCTGCATTTAAGGCTCAAGTTTATTTCTCTAGGGATGTTTAGAAACATTAAAAAAGAACAGAACAATGTAAGTGGCCTGTGGCTGTAGGGAAACTTGGCTTGTTTCATTCCTTTTCAGCCAGCTGGGATCTTTGGTTACAAGTGAAGGTCATTTGATTTAGTTTTTTACTTTGAAGATGAGTAGGGTTTTTTGGGGGGGTTTTCTGTTGCTGTTGAGCATCTTCGTCTGTAGAGTGACCCCTCACTGGGAATCTTTCTTCTTAGAAATTCCACCTCTTCCAGGCTAGTCTTTCTCACTTTCCCTCCACCGCCTCCTCTGTAAAGGACTGTAAAGGTTGGTTCTGTTTTCCTTTTTGTCAGTCTCATGCTGGATCTCTGTCTCCACAGCGGCTGTGGGAGTGACCAGGCACAAATCGAAGGAACTGAGTCGCAAACAGAGCCAACAGCTGGAGCTCCTGGAGAGTGAGCTCCGGAAAGAGATACGTGATGGTGGGTTCCAAAATTTTATTTGTAGAAAAACAAGCCCCTTTTTTTAACCCTTAAACGGAACCAGCCACAGTAATGAGAGCTGTTTGTATAATAGAAGACAACTGAACAGCAGGGCCTAGGCCTGGCTTTGTGTTTTATTTCAGCTCTTCTTTGCAGCCAACCAAGTAATTATCTACTGTTTCTTCTTTAATGAAAACCAAGGTCACTCCATGTTAGACAAAACAGCAGAAGATCTTATCCATTGTTTTCTGAGTTAAAATATTGCTCTTGGGATTCTGTTTTTCAGGCTTTGCTGAGCTGCAGATGGATAAATTGGATGTGGTTGATAGTTTTGGAACTGTTCCCTTCCTTGACTACAAACATTTTGCTCTGAGAACTTTCTTCCCTGAGGTAAAAGAGCATTGATCATATTCCTAAGGTTGAGTCTTGAATAATAATGAAGGTGCTTGTTGCTACTGTCAAAAACGGTGTTTCCTTCCAAGGCAGCTGTAGATAATGTGCTTGGTACAGAATAATGGCTTAAATCTCAGCAGAGCAGGGAGGAGGATTGCTATTAATTGGATTGATTAGGGTATAAAGCAGTGGCGGGTCACTGGCAATTACTCTTTGTCCAGTAACAAAAACCTAGGAGGGACACAAGTTCAAAGTGATGATTTTTGCTTTTATTTTACTACCAGTTTAGAACTGAATTTGTAGCTGGGAAGTGAGCTAGTTTATTTAAAAATCAATAAATTGTGGGCTGTCCAGTTTGTTGTGTTTATCTGCATGACTTACATTGCAGCTACTAGATTATTCACTATTACTTCTCAATTGGAAATGAAAAGTACTATTGGCCAAGAGGGAGAAAAGTAGACATGTGTAGACTCTGAGTTAATAACAGCCATTTTTAGCAGTGTAGAGTCTTTATGGTTCTCTCCAGCAGTTATTCTTCAGCTGATCAGTTTGTGTCATCCTCATTTAGTAGAAATAGCTGCATGAAATGATTAATTAATTTGTTCTAGGACTCCGAGGAGTAGTCTACTTAACCCTTTGGGTTTTCGGTCTCACGTTCTGACACCTCCATTTTCTCACCCACTCACATAGCCTTCCTCATTTACCCTCCCAAGTCTTTGGCGAGGTGCACTCATCCTCCTACCATCACCTCCAAGTCCCGATACCCCAGTTCCTCCATATTGCCCTTTTTTTGTCCAGAACTGGTGACCACAGCAAGGCCCAACCTCTGGAACACATCAACACCAATTACATATTACATTTAAATCTAGACTTCCAAGCAAAGCCAGAAATCTCTCCAGGCCAAAAGAGAGCTTGTATCACCTTACCATCAGCTTCTCAGCTACATTTGGCCAGAAGCCTAGAGTTCAGAAACCCAGACACATGCAGTAAGCAATTTCCAGTTTCTCTATAATTCTAGAAGCAGACACCATGATATGTGATGCTGTGTCTGGAGGGTGGGATACCTCCATAAAACACCCACCATATTTTCTTTTTTTTGTCCAAGCCTTAGTGTTGTAAATCAAGAAGGCTAGAAATAAGACTTTAGCTTTTTGTACTTGTATTTTTTTTTAAGTTATCCTCCAGGAATAGCAGGCACCAGGACTTGCCATTTGCCACCTCCTTCATTTCTATGGCAGAATACTGCCTAGAGAGGGGAGTTTAATTCCCTGAATCAGGATGACTGTGCAGGGCCTCAGCAAAGGTTGCACCAAGAGTCCTATTTCCCAGCTATCTGAGATCCCCATTAAGAATTTAATAGCAATAAAAGAAGAGATTTCTGCCATCTACAGGAGTACTCTGTGGGCTTTTATAGTTAATGATTGCCCTTGAGTGCTGAAGAGAGTAATCTGTGGCCTGAAAGAAAAAGTTTTCCTGTCTTCTAAATTCAGTAATCAAGAGCAAGATAGAGTGATGAATGCAAAGGAATGCTGTTGCGAGTGTTTAAAAAAAAAAAAAAATTCCTAGGAACAATGCTGTGTTATCTCAGAAGAGAGAGTTGCAAGAAGGCAAACTGATTTAACTCAGGGTTATGTAGAATCTTGAAAGACAACTGGGAAAGCTATAGAAACTGATGTCAGAAGAAGACACAGGAAAAACAAGCATACATTTATCAGAACCCTATTGAGAAGACCTAAGTTAAAACAATTTGTCACAATTAAGAAAAGATCTAGAGAACAAGGGAAGATACTCCATTAGAACACCACCAGTTGAAATGCATTCTAGGCTGAAGGTAAGTTCTGCTGTTGAGAGGCCCTTTACTGATAGGTCAGGAGCCACATCCTCTAGGCCTGGAGGTTGGGTGGCGGAGGGAGAACTTGGGTGATCAACACCTACTCGGTAACAATAGGCAAAGCCCAGAGGAAATGGTAGCTTCTCAGAGACCAAGGCATTACCAGTAGTTCTTTGCCCTGCTAGTTGGTTTTTGGCTTTTAAAGCCTTGCTTTTCATTATATTGGCAACTTTGTTGTGCTGAAAATAGAAGAAATAAGGGTAAGCAGAGCACCTAACCACCTAGAGGAGAGGAATTTGAATGAAAGGAGGAAGGAACATTGGAACCCAGGGAGCCAGAGCCGTATTTCCCTATTTAAGGTCAAGAATCAATGTTTATTTTTTTTAAGTTTTTTTTAAAAATTAATTAATTTTTGGCTGCGTTGCGTCTTCGTTGCAGTGCGCGGGCTTCTCATTGCGGTGGCTTCTCTTGTTGCAGAGCACGGGCTCTAGGTGCACGGGCTTCAGTAGTTGTGGCTCATGGGCTCTAGAGCGCAGGCTCAGTAGTCGTGGTGCACGGGCTTAGTTGCTCTGCGGCATGTGGGATCTTCCCAGACCATGGCTCGAACCCGTGTCCCCTGCATTGGCAGGTGGATTCTTAACCACTGTGCCACCAGGGAAGTCCTCAATCTGTTTAAATTGCCTATTGACATAAGGTTGGTTCAGCAGAAAAATATGAGGAACTAGAAAATGCAAACCCAGGGTCTGATTTTTCTGCTTATTACCAGGAGAGAGTATGAGGTAATAGTTTGAGGTCTTCTACTTGGGCTAACAAATTTGAAACTATAAGGCAGAAATTCTCTGCAGAAGAAATTTACTTAAATAAGATATAAAAATAGCCCAAAGTTTCAAGTATTACCAAAAAATTTTTAAATAACTGAATGTTTGAATTTATATTTTCATCCTGTTGACTCATTTAAAGTGTTAGCATGCTTTTTAAAATTTAGTCATTTAATTCCATTATGATTTATGACATTGTACATTAAAGGAAACTCAAATTTAAAAGTTTATATTCAAGAGCTACAGAGCATAACACTTTAAAATATTTTTAGAAACCAGCAGGGCAACAGCATTGTGGTCTAGTTTGCTGTAAATTAGTGATTAAAAAAAAAAAAATGATAATGATAGCTGACATGAAGAACTTACTGTGCACTCATTCATTTTATTTTCACACCTAACCCGTGAGGTGAGATTCATATTGTTCCCATTTTTCAGATGAGGAAAGTCAGGCACAGAGAGGTTAAATGACTTGTCCAAAGTCATGTGACCAGTAGGTGATAAAACCAGGATTGGAACCCAAGTTGTTTGACTCCAGGTTCTAGCTTTTACCCACCCCTCTCCACCCCTTCTTGAATAGCAATGTGTATCGAGACAGTAAATGCTTCTAAGCTAAGACTTGTATAAACTTACCAACACAACTCAGTATTTATCCTTAGAAGGTAAATTGCTTGAGGAGTGGTCTGTACATTTGCATAATCTTTCACCACCACTTCTTTAACTTTTGAGTCAGTTCTTTTAAAGTGTGAGATGCCTTCACCTACCAAAAACGGAACTGATGCAGTGATAAATATTCTTAGAGGCTTTCAGAAGTCACTGGTGTTTCTTGAGAGCTGAACAATTATTTATTATGTAGAAGATATGCAGTGAACATAAGCCCAGGGGCTCGTCAGATTAGCAAATAGTGTCTCTACTTTATTAAAATGGACTCAGGTATTATAACAAAAATACACTCTTCATTTCCTTTGGATGTTATGAATAATAAAAGTGTCTCCTTCCTCTCAGTCAGGTGGCTTCACACACATCTTCACTGAAGATATGCATGTAAGTCTATAAGTTTTCATTTTTCGCTCATGACTGCCTGACTTTCATAGTGTTATCATCATCTTCATCTCCATTATTACTTTGAATTGTTATTGTGGGTATTTTGGGATCACAAATTTGATATTAAATAATTCATTGTCTTGGAAAACCCATTGTGGATCTACTTTCTAACTTTAAGTTTATATATTATCTATATTATGTTATATTTTTTTCAGAACAGAGATGCCAACAATAAGAATGAAAGTCTCTCAGCTTTGGACGCCCTAATTTGTAATAAAAGTTTCCTTGTTACTGTCATCCACACTCTGGAAAAGCAGAAGAACTTTTCAGTGAAGGACAGGTATCAGCCAATTTGTTTATATTTTGAAAGCCATTAAGTAGAAGGAATAAAACCTGAGCCTCTTATTTTGTTTCGGAACTACAACCTGAGCTTGGTATCTGAGAACATGCATCTCTCCAGAGGCTGGTTGATTTGGGCCACCATGCAGTCCTGATGTTTCTTTCCATTTCAGATCACAACGCTCTAACACAAATTCTATTTTGAAGACGCACACACATGTGACACCCCCCCCTCAAAAAGCACCCTAAAAAAACCCAATACCAAGAAAACACATGAGTCCTGAGTCAAAAAGCAGAAGTGTGCTGTTTTCTATTTTTGAAAACACCCTGAAAATACAGGGAAGACATTCACTTCTTGTTACCGCTCTAGTTTAAAGTTTAAGTGCTGAAAACCATATAAAATGACCTGAAGTTAACATTGATGTGTGGTTTTTATGGATCGAGGACAAAGGTAGTTGAAACTTAGATGTTAAAAAAAAGCACCCACACGGCAGCACCCCGTTAGCGCCCCATTGCCTGACCCCTCAAGTTTCCTTGGAAACTGCTATCAGCACCAAGCAAGCCACAGTTGATGATTAACGTGCTTAACCAAGGCTCTGGTTTTTTTTAAAATATGCTTTCTTTTCCATCATCTGTATATCTTCTTTTGTTTCTCTTTCAGTTTTATTGAGATATAATTGACATACAGCACTGTATAGGTTTAAGGTGTACAACATGATAACCACAAATATGATCTCTTTTTCTGAGTTTGAGGTTTGTTTTGTTTTTTTCATATTCCACATATAAGTGAGATCATACAGTATTTGTCTTTCTCTATTTCATTTTGCGTGATGCCTTCAAGGTCCATCCATGTTGCTGCAAACAGCAGGATTTCCTTCTTTTTAGGGCTGAATAGTATTCCATTGTATATATGTACCACATCTTCTGATCCATTCGTCTGTTGATGGACGCTTAGGTTGCTTCCATGTCTTGGCTGTTGTAACCAAGGCTCTATTTTTAAATAGGTGTCTGTTTGCTTCCTTCTTAACCATTGCACTGCAAACTAAGCTGGTCTACCTAACCAGCATCCTCGAGGTGCTGACCAGGGACTTGATGGAGCAGTGCAGTAACATGCAGCCTAAACTCATGCTGAGACGCACAGAGTCCGTGGTGGAAAAACTCCTCACAAACTGGATGTCCGTCTGCCTTTCTGGTTTTCTGCGGGTAAGTGTCGCATCCCTTGGTGGTGTCAGAGCTAAGACTATATAGGCAGTTGTTTTTAGCAGATGCTGATGTCTTTGCCAGGATAAATTGTGAGCACTCCGTGGTGTCGGCATTTAACCACTTTTAGTCTTGGTCCTTACTAGGAGCACACGGAGGGGAAAATAAAATTTGTTTTTGCTGTAACTGGCCTATGCAAGTATAATTCATTTAGAATTTCCTCAAGTAAGACTTTTCCCTTTTTCAAAATTGTATTGTAGTGAGAACAATTAACGTGAGACCTGCCCTCTTGACAGATTTTTTTAAAATAAATTTATTTATTTATTTGTTTATTTTTGGCTGTGTTGGGTCTTCGTTTCTGTGCAAGGGCTTTCTCCAGTTGCGGCGAGTGGGGGCCACTCTTCATCGCGGTGCGCGGGCCTCTCACTGTCGTGGCCTCTCTTGTTGCGGAGCACAGGCTCCAGACGCGCAGGCTCAGTAGTTGTGGCGCACGGGCTTAGTTGCTCCGTGGCATGTGGGATCTTCCCGGACCAGGGATCGAACCCGTGTCCCCTGCATTGGCAGGCGGATTCCCAACCACTGTGCCACCAGGGAAGCCCTTAACAAATTTTTAAGTGTACAAAACAGTGTCATCTGTTGGCACAATGTTGTACAATAGATTTCTAGAACTTACCCTACATAACTGAAACTTTATACCCCTTGACTTTTGCATCCACCTTCACATGGTTAACATGTGCTGAGTGGAGGGCATATTTCAAATACTGATGGAAACACACTGTTTTCAGGGCCTCTGAAGCATCTTGGAAATAGCCGTTTACCTACCACTATGCTCTCTGTAAGCTAATTACATTCAATTCCAACCAGTTATCCCAGATGAAAGCAAGTCTCCAAAAAGCCGCCCGCCCCTTGAGTTCACTTTGTTACAGTTAAGTGAACATGGTTATAATCTAATTGAATCTTAAAATCTTTTCAAATGTGGATTTTGCACACAGATTCCATTGGTTAAGAGGATGGGCCCTGGAGCCCGCTGCCCGGTTTGAATATAGACTCCACCGCTTACCAGAGGCCCCAAGCAGGTTTCTTGACCTGCCTGAGCCTTGGGTTTATACCCTGTAGAATTGGAAGAAGAATATTTTAGGGCTGTTCTGAAACACTGATGAGAAAATGTATGCAACTGCTTGGCACTGAGTAAGCACTCCATAAATGGTGCCCATTATTATTATAAAATATTAGTAGGAAAAGAAGTGTGTTCTGTTGAACCCAGGCTTCATTCAGCCCTCTGAGGCCCCTGGTGCAGGACGTTCTTATCCTTCTTTAATTTCACCAGCCATCCAGATTCCAGCAAGACTGCATAACTGTGTGTTTGTAGCTAGTTCTGAAATCTAATTAAAGTTTGAATAAGATTCACTGCTATGCCACAGGTTTTAACAGCGCTACTTAAGTTTAGATCCAAAAAGCAGCGCCTTAAATAGACTGTGCTTAGTTTAATGTTTAATGTAATCTTACAAGTAGATGCACAACTTTTTTTTTTTTTTTAACCAACCCTTTTCTCTCCCAAGGCAATGCCCATTTATTAAGATTAATGAAATCTGCCTTCTTTGCTGTTTACTTGGTATAAATCATCATACACTTTGGGGAGATGTGGAGAGCTTATCTCTGGGGTGAATATATTTGGCTTCCCCCATCCTAGCTTCAGCCGCAGCCGCTTCAAAACAGAGGCAGCAGGACCCTCACCCAGTTTCTGGGTCTTAGTCTCAAAAGGCAGCTCCTGCCCCACCACCTACCGTGCCACTGAATCAGAAGCTCGAGGTGGGGCACAGTAGTCGACGTTTCCAAGTTCCTGCAGGTGATTCCACCGCCCTGCCTTTGAGGACCTGGGGGGAGTAGGAGGAGCGCCGGCCTAGGAGTCTTGGTTAGAAGCAGCAGGTTCGGGCTGTGAGTTCATCTCAGCCCCAGCTTGCTGCGTGGCTCCAGGTACGGCCCTTTCCATCTGGGCATCCGTTTTCTACCCACCAAATGAGGCGCGTGGCCATTGGTTTTAAATTCCTTTCCAGTTCTTTCCTCTGGGACCTTGTGATTCTTTTTCTGAGCCCTCGAAGTCTAGTCAGAGCCTTGCCCTTGCTGCTCTTGGGCGTTAAAAAGGCGAGGCGTCCCCAAAATCTGCGTTCTGAGTCCAAGTGGCCCCCTTGAGCAGAGGATTCCTCGTCAAGGTTTTGCAGTGCTGACTCAGGAGTGTCTTGAGCACTTGGGGTGGTGAGGGGCCAGCGTGCTCCCTGGGAGGAAGTGGCATTCGGCCCGTCGGCGACACTTTCGTTTTCAGTGGAATAATTCCCTCTGGCGCGGAGGGCCAGACTCCCCCAGCCAGGTGCCCAAGGGGTGTGGGACTCTGATGGCCTAGTCCTTCTGGTCTACCCATCCCCCCAAACATTGGCCTGGGTGCCATGAGCTCTGTGACCTCCAGGTAACTTCCTCCTCTGTGCCTCCAAGGCCCTGTGGGTCAAGTAATAATAATACCCACCGTTTATTGAATGTGCCAGCCACCATGCTAAGAGCTTTGCTTCCTTTTTCTCACTGAATCCCATGAGGTGAGAACCTTTATGACCATTTTGCATACTGGGGAATTGGGGTGCACAGGATAGACAAGACTTCCTCCCATAGAGGAAGATCCCATAGCTCGTGTGACAGCACCAGGGAGCTCTTAGCCACTCGGCTTCATGCTTCCCCAGGAAGGCAGCTACCTTCTTCCAGGCTTAGGGAGGGATTTGGGGCTGGAATGAGATCACAGGTGCGGAAGCCTAAAGCTCAGCCATGGTCAGAGATTCTGGTCTCACGAAGGAAAGGATAGTGAAGGGGCCAAGCTTAATTTGCATCACAGGAGGGGAAGGGCAGGGTCGGTTCCATAAACTGGGGCTCTGCCCCAGGCCGGCTCCCTGGGAAGCTGTGTGCACCCTGGTCTGATGAGGTGCCTAAGCCACCAGCAGGTATGACTAACTTAGAACTTGTGTTCAGTGGTGACAAAGAAACATCACGGCTCCGTAGTTTCCTAAGCTGGCCACGCATCAGAATCCCCTGGCAGGTGTTAAAACTGCAGATGCCCAGGCCTCATCTCCAGAGATTCCGTGTCTAGAGTAGGGCCCAGACACCTGAATTCTTTATAAGAGTCCCAAGGGATTCTGGTGATGATTATCCAGGCTTAGAACCCTGGGTGTGGGTAACGGTGCCAGGTGAGATGTTACTTATCTGAGTCTAGCTGCACTCTTGTGGAGAATTCTTACTACAGAGTCATCGAGTCTGGAGCTGTCGCTCCACACAGCCCAGAAGAGCCCACCGGCCCTCTAACGCCGACCTCTGCGGGTGCCTCCAGCCCCCTCCCAAGGGCGCTCACCCCCATCTCTGATATGGGCTGGAAACAAAGAGAGAAGTGAGGTTCTAGGTTTGTGGTCAGGACATCACCTAAGGGGGTGGAGGGAGAGAGAAGAGAGCAGTGTGGTTGTGAACCTCTAAATAAAGGAAGTTTCTCATAAGAATTGAAATGTCATGTTCTAGTCCCAGCGCTCTCCCCACCTGGGAAATTTTTGAACATTCCAACCCTGTCCTACAGTAAGGAGGCGACTCTAGGGTATGTCAGGGTGGGGAGAGGAAAGTGATACAGGGCCCCAGTGGCAGGGAGGGCAGCAGAGGAGTGACAGGAAGCCTGGGACCAGGGAAGGCTGTGCTTTTGCAGTCAGTATAGAGGATGGTACGGGGCGGGTAGGGGTGGGATCCAAGAGACCTCGAAGACGTCTTAGCTTACCTCTTCAAGGGAAAGCAGGTGAGAGATCCAGTGGAGCCCTCCTTTCCAAGCCAGATGCATTGGCTGTGAAGCTTGACTTTGTAAACTGGTGCTTCAAGCCCTAGTCACGTGGCTGGCTTCTCGTCATCACTGAGGCAGTTTGACTTCCTGGTTCTGGCCCTGGCTCTTCTTGCCCCTTAAATTCAGTTTAATGTCCTTTTGATCACTGAGGGTTTATTTACTTAGCAAATACTTCAGGATCGTCAAGCCAGGGCGACTGTGCTTTGGGAGGCTGCATGAAAGCAGGGACACACAAGCCTCCCACTTGGGCTGCTCAGGGTCCATTCAAGTGGAAAGTGGCTACAGATTTCAGGCGTTTCAATAACAGCAGGCGTGGCCACCCCTGGTCGAGAAAAAGGTGCAGAAGGAAGTTATCAGGATGGGCCAAATGCTTGGGAAGATCCTTAGAGTAAGGGTCTGGAATCGGCTCTGGCCCAGGGGAAGGAGGTGGGGTACAGTACGTTGCGGCCTGTACCAGCAAAGGCGCCCGGGTGGGACTGTGCAGGCTGGGTCTGGGAAGGACCCGGGGCTGGCCGCCTCACGGTCGGGAAAGGAGGGTGCAGATTGTGCAACTCAAGGCCACTTCCTTCGTGAGAACCTGTTAACACCAAAAAGCTTCCTCCTAGGTAAATGTATAAAATGTTTTTATGTTTATTCCGGTTACCAAGGCTAATCGTTCTGCATTTTTTACATGCCATTTATTTTCAGCGCGCTGAAAAAAAAAAAAAGGGCAGTTAAATAAGAACGTAAAGAAAGGTTGAATCTCTACTCACGGTTCTTAGGCCAACTGATGAGCATTAGGCTACCATAGAGAAGCTTAAGCGTAAAAGAATGATCAGCTACTCTGTAAATGCCGTGAGAGTGTGCGCGTGCGTGTGTGAACACACGTGTGTGTTGGGGAGACGAGGCAGTTTCCTGAGTTTTGCTCCTAGTCCTAAGTGGAGCAAAGTGTATTTTCTTGGGAGGTGCATGTTGATTGTTAGAAAACACTGCCTCCTGTCTCCTGTCGTAGGGCCATAAACTGAAACTTTCATTCCCTGGAAAGTACAGTGGATTCTGCCGAAAGCTAACTGTCACTTCTGCGTCTTTTCCAAGGAGACGGTTGGAGAACCGTTCTATTTGCTGGTGACGACTCTGAACCAGAAGATAAACAAGGGCCCCGTCGATGTAATCACTTGCAAAGCCCTGTACACGCTTAATGAGGACTGGCTGCTGTGGCAGGTTCCGGAATTCAGCACTGTGGTGAGTTTGCAACGAAGCTGGCGGGGTAGAGGGTGGGTTGGGAAGTGTCGCTTGAAATGATATCATTCCTACCACAGGAGGCCTCATACGTTCAGCTTATTAAAAACAGTAGTTGATAAAATATTAACACGTGTTCACATAATAGATTTTAATTACTCGGATTGGGGGAGAAAGTACTGTAATGATGCCTGGGGTACTCCTCAATTTCCAAAGATTTTAATATCAGGATTGCTTATAGCTTTCAGCATCGGCAAAGGAACTGCAGAGCACTCCCTACTCAGCACTTATAATTGCAATCAGAATTTCTCAAACGGCTCTGCTCTGGAAGACAATGTGTGAAGATATATTTCAACCAAATTGAGGCCGTCTTATTTTAGAACGATAACACAAGACAAATTCCGCTGTGTTCCCCCTGCCACATGACGCCCTTACTTTATTTTCATGGATTAATTACAAATGTTTGGTGTCATGCACTTATCGTTCTGTGATCTCATAGATATTTTTAGAGGAATGCTGTAAATCACGACAGGAAGATGATTGCCTGGCTGCTGGAGGGTTTCACCCATTTAAGATCTTCCTTTTCACCCGTCCCCACTCCACCCGCCCACTCTCTTCCTTTCCTAAAGGAAAAGAGACCAATTTTTTGCACATTCAGGAATTTTAGAGAGAGAGAGCCAAGCATGGCAAGTATCTCCAAAATTACTTAGGATTTTTTTTTGTGCTTTTCTGTTAACAGAGACTTGGAAAAGAGATTGCTGTATTTTGGTTTGATCTTTAGCTTTACAGAGATTCCGGGCTGCTTCACAATCTCATTAGCGGGGAAGGAGGAAGAAATTACAGTGGGGTTTTGGTGTTGCTCAGTGAGGGGGCTGAGGCTCCTGAGACTTCGCTCTGGATGGCAGGCGCTGCGGAGTCATCCTGGAAGAGTTCATCCCCTGATTGGAGAAGGCACCATGGTGCTGTAGGCTATGTTATGGTTGTGCCCTCTGGTGGGAGAAGGGTCCCTAGATCAGCTCTTCCGAGTCCTCGGTCACCGCTGGATGGAGCTGACCCTCCACTGAAGATGGCACGTGCTTAGCCACCATCCACAAGGTGGGAGGCTGAGCAGAACGTCAGCAGGTCTGACTTCTGTCTGTGCTCCCGTCTGTATCTGAGGGGGTGTGGAGTGCAGTGGTTCTCCAATGTTAGCATGCATCAGAGTCCCCGAGAGAGCTTATTAAACACCAGTTGTGAGGCAGCACCCCAGGGTTTCTTATTCCGTAGGTCTGGGGTGTGGCCCAAGAATTTGCATTTCTGAAGAGCTTTCTGCAGCTGCTGCTGGTCCAGGGCCACACAGGGAGAACTCTTGATGTCGTTGTTACTGAGTGTAGACTCTGGAGCCAAGCAGGTTTGAATCCTGCCTCTGCCACTGGCTAGCTGTGTGACTTTGGGCAAGTTTGGAAACCTCTCTGTGCTTCCATCTCTTCACTTGTAAAATGGGGATGATGATCATGGTACCTGCCTGTCTCATGGATGTTGTGAGGATTAAGAGTTGATATTCTGTAAAGTACTTAGACCATTGCCGGGCACATGAGTGCCCTGTCAAGAGCTATTAAATTTAATTCAAATCTCCTCGGGGTGCTTGTTAGAAATGCAGATCCAGATAGACCCATGCCTGGGCCTTCCCTCCGGACTGACTACATCAGAATCTCTGGGGATGGAGCCCAGGCATGGATAGATGTTTTAAATGCTCCAGGTAATTCTAATGTGCATCCTGCAGGAAGAACCCCACTGGTACCCTGGAGAACAAAAGATGAACTTGCATCAGGGCCTATTGACTCTCCTTTTACTGATTCAGGGTCCTGTCTTCAAACCCAGGGCCTTGGTCCTAATGCAGAAGGTGTTCATGCTTTTACTTTGAGACATTTTAGGAGCCCCACAGGTTCCCAAAGAGAAATATTTGCAAGTGAATATAGGTCAGGGGAATCCAGCAGTGTTTCACGTTCATGAAAACACGAACCCGGACAGGAAGGAGAGGAGCGCAGAAGATGGAACTGGGAGTGGGGAGGACTCAAATGCCTGGAGCAACTTTTGAGGTTTGAGTCCTTTCTAATGCTTTACATCCGAACGCTTTTCCCCCTTTCATTTTGAAATGTTATTTATTTCACAGTCAATTAAGACCATGTGTTTCTGATTTGTTAACACTCAACTCATCATCAAAATGTTTCTTGATGCTGAAGACATTTGTGTCGACTCTTGGATCCTTTGTAGCCCCTGGGGAAAAGGTTGACGGAAAATTATGTTTTTAGAAATCCACATAAATCTTCCTTTCCGAATACGGATTTGCCTGTAGATAGCGTTGAGACCGGGAAAGGGCTGGGCCACTTGTTTCTAGGGCCCTTGACTTTGAAATTGATTTTTAATGCCTTTCATTGGACCTGCCCCAAACCTCTTTCATGGTGGATGGTTATACTGGAAGCTCCAGAGAAGCTTGCCGGTCTGTGCTTGTGTGACAAAATGTTAGCAGAAGGTCGATATAAAAAATTTAAAGTTTTTCATTTCCTTTCAGGCAAGTCCCCTCAGCCTTAACCATCATCTTTTAAATTTTCTTCCTTCCTCTCTTTCCCACCTCCCCCCGCCCTTTCTCACTTTACCCCCCTTCCCCAGGCATGTACACCCAGCGGTTTGAAGTCTTGATTTTCTAAATTTGCTGAGGTGGTTTATGTATTTGAAAACCAAGGTGTGGTGAACAAACTCGACTGTGTGTGTGTGTGTGTGTGTGTGTGTAAATATTTTCAAGGAAAGAAAAACCAGGGGAAAAAAATCAAGAGCAGCCACCCAAACAACTTGAAATGACAGAGCCTGGTACCATGGCTGGGACACATTTAAAAAGAGGCCCCCAAACTCCTGTTTGGCTAAATGCTGAAAAACACGGCGCCTCATCTAACAGCCTAAAAGTCAGGTTTCACGCCTCTAAGATTAGGATGTGTTCTCCTTGAGGTGTAGGGTGTTTTCTAGAACATACAGGCAACATGCCAGTTGCTTATACATGAAATCATTATACTAACACATGGGCTCCAAGAAGTAATTCTTTGTTTGCTGTACCCTGGGAGGAAAATTCCTCTGCCATTTCTTAAATGTAAGCAAAGCCCCATAAAGTCACTTCCTCTAGGAGCAGAAGAAACCATCCTCCTCCAGCAAGGCACTGCAGGCTGGTGTTCAGTGAGGCAAACTGCCATAACATTCTCCTGCTCCTGGCTGGGAGCGTCAGGGGAGGGTTTGTGTACACACACACACACACACACACACACACACACACACACCCACCTCCTCTAACATCCAGGGATTCCGAGTTGACATCTAGAAGAGGGATAAGCCCCATTGCTCTAAGGTTTTTCCTCCTTTGCAAAATTGTAGGCACGTTCAATTTTGTGGCTGAAGAATCTCGGGCTCTCCCTTAGGGTGGGCTGTGTCTAGAGAGTCGTTCTGGAGCGGATCGCCTGAAACTTCGGAGGAGCGGGTGAAGGTTGAGGATTTCGGTTCCGGGAAAGGGTACCACATGGGAGAAAGGACATTTGCTTCACTTTCAGGAGGCAATGAGAAAACCCAATAACTCATGGCAAGTGTGCTGAATTAGCAAGAGAAGGTTGACTTATAATCAAAGTTAAGTGAGAAATGGTTTTTTGAACTCTTAAACCCAGGAAATGAGCCTGCCAGTCAGCTGTATCAGAGATAGCATCTTGGCGCCCTGGGAAACAGTGTTCTGACAAACATAATATTGCCCTCATTCTCATATCTATGAGAAAGTCTTTAAGATTATTAGAAAATCTTGAAAAAGCACAGATACTCGCCTACAGAAATCTTAATGCCTCTGCTATGATTTATTGAACGTTTCTGCCAGCCCACACTAGCCTTTTTCCCCCAATAGTTACCACGTTGGAGACAATCCTGTTTTGTAAAATATTTCATCTCTGACACAGCCCTAGCTATCCCTAGCAAGAGTTCCTCATCTACAAGCTTCCTTCAACGCGGCCGCTCTGCCCTCCACTCCCCAGCTCCTTCTGTTCCATTTAGTTTGTCCTTTCAGAAGATCCATTATCCCCATAATTAAACAAACCACTGTCCCAATTAAGTCATTCTCTGTTACTTCAATTACATCCCATTGTTCATTAAACCCTGATGTTTGCACTTCAGCAATCTTGTTTTTAATACTCCTAGCATTTGTGGAGAAACAGTAAAGTTAATTAACAATTCTTGAGCTTTGTTTTCTTTTTCTCTCTACCATAGTGCAAATCATTTCCATTATGACTTGCAATAATACTGAAACCATTACTAACTCCATAGTTACTGTTCTGAGCTTCTGATCAAAGAAGCGAAACCATTTTTTATAATCATTTGAGGTAAGTCATCCTAGTTGATGACAGGCAGTGGAAAATGAAAAATTAACCTTAAATGAGTGCTTTAAATGATTCTCCTCTTCATATTCTTTCTTCTCACACCCATAGTCTTGGGATTAGAAAATAATTTAGTTACCTAAATACACACGTACTTAATTTTCCTCTTTATGGCTCAAATATGACTCTGTTACTTCATCGTTAAGGATTCTTATTTATACTTGTTCCCCTCAGAGAATGGTAACTTTTATAGCAAACCATGGTGGAGATAAAGGCATTTTTAATTTATTTATTTATTATAAAATTTGTTTTACATATTTATTTTTGGCTGCATTGGGTCTTCGTTGCTGCGCATGGGCTTTTTTCTAGTTGCAGCGAGCAGGGGCTGCTCTTCGTTGCAGTGCGCAGGCTTCTCATTGCGGTGGCTTCTCTTGTTGCAGAGCACAGTCTCTAGGCACGCAGGCTCAGTAGTTGTGGCTTGCAGGCTTTAGAGTGCAGCTCAGTAGTTGTGGCTCACGGGCTCTAGAGCACAGGCTCAGTAGTTGTGGCACATGGGCTTAGTTGCTCCGTGGCATGTGGTATCTTCCCAGACCAGGGCTCGAACCCATGTCCCCTGCATTGGCAGGCAGATTCTTAACCACTGCACCACCAGGGAAGCCCAAGGCATTTTTTTAGATTTGTCTTTTATGGCATTGTCAAAGTCAGCATTCCATTTGAAGTTACTGTTATCTAGAGCAGGAATCAGCAAACAACAACCTGTGGGTCAAATGGGGCCCTGCTGCCTATTGTTATAAATAAAGTTTTATTGGCACACAGCCATACCCATTCATTGACTATTGTCTGTGGCTGTTTTCCTGCTGCAGTGGCAGAGTTGAGTAGTTGCAATAGAGATGATACAGACCTCAAAGTCTTAAATGTTTACTATCTGGCCTTTTACAGAAATTTTGCCATCCCTTAATCTAGAGCTTGACATAATAGAGAAAAAAAACCTAGAATCCACCCTCCTGCTCACCCCCAAAAATCTTGGCCTGTTTCCTCTCCTTCTAGGGACACAGCAGTGGAAATGCCTCACCACTATCCACAAAGCTGAAACTTACGGGCACTTTGCCAAAAAAACCCAGAAAACTGTGAAATACATTAAACCTAAAATACTGGAATCAATCATTTTGGGCTAAATTGGACAGATTCTCGCTTGATTTTTGCATGAACAAGTGTTAGTAAATGCTAGCAAGTGTATAAGACTCGTGAGAGAAACTTAAATTTGAGGAAATTCTCTCCATTAACTTAACGTTTTTCTTCAAAATGGAAAAGGCCTTTCTCCCTCAGTATTCTGTCAGGGGGTTAAATACCCTGACCCAGGAAGCATGGGGCTCTCAGTCTTTGGTGGGGAAAGAAAAAGGCGGGTGTGGGGGTGAGGTCGGGCAGGCAAGAGCAGCATTAGCGGGGCGGCTGGTAGCATGTCCCAGGGCTGACTCAGCTTGAGAAAAACCTCAGATCAGAAGCTTTTCTGAGACTTGGACTTCTAACTCTGGGCTCTTGCTGCTTCTACTGAACTTCTGGAAGTGGTTTTCTTCTCTCTAATTCAGTTTAGTATAAGAACCAGACTTTTCTCTTGACCTTCATTTGGCTCTGCAGTGAAATGAGAAATGTATTTTATAGGTTTTATTTAACGAAAGCAATTATTGGCCTAAGACCTTCTATGATAAAGTCGCTGGCTTGTAATAAATTCTTTTAAAATTGATTTGTAGGTGTTAGAAGGTATCACAGAAAGGATGCAGCAACATCCCTGCCCTTATTAGCCAAGAATATGGCTGGTGAGTTAATGAGATAGCTGCATCATCCTTTCCCCACCAAACTGGGGGGAAAATGTGGGGCAATGCCTCTTCCCCTGCTTTTGATGTGTCCTCTTAGCCCTCTGCAGCTTGTTTTTTCTACCACCCAATACCTGAAACTGCCAAGTTGTGTGAAGGGCCGATGGGTAAAGCTGCTAGTGACGCAGGAATGTGGTTGTATGTCGGGGTGCTGTGTTGTTCAGCTCAGAAGAGGTGGGGTTTGGAGTCTGACCGTCTTGGGTGTGAATCCAGGCTCAGCCACGTTACAAACTGGCTGTGTGACCTTGGGCAAGTCACTCAACCTCTCTAAACCTGTTTCCTCATCTTTAAACAGGTGGATTGTTTTAATTAAACCCTAACCTTGTACATTTTTTATGAGGTCAGGAAATACTATCTGTAAGATGTCTAGCCATCATGCCACAGAGTAGGTACTCATTATTTATTTATAATAGCTTTTCTCGTCTGAGCTGTTTTTCTTATCAACAGTATGGTTGAAGCAGAAACTGTCCCCTCACCATTGGTTGGTTATTTGGTTGGTTATTTTTTGATGATGGGTGATGCAGGGCAGTTGATTAGCTGCATCCATTGTCATTAAAAGCTTATGTTACTATTGAAAATGTTACCCATAACCCCTATATGTGGGCTTTTACAACCTATATCAGACAATATCCCACTGGACAGATATGAACAGGAGACCACAGTGACACACCTGCCCAGCTAACTTGGACTACAGTCCTGCACCCCTAAAAGGGCTGGATTGTGACCTGCTGCAAAGGACCAGGTCCTTCCAGTCTGGTCCTTTCTCTGGGTTTGGTCCCTGTGCCTTCAAGATAGCCTTGCCCTTCTAAGAACCCTTCTTGATAATAGAGAAGGCATTGTTCCTGAATCCCTTGTTCCTTGAGACCCAAGATACCTGTGGCTTAAGCAACAGAGGAGTTTCTCTCTCTCCCACATGAAGTTCTGAGGTGGGCAGCCCAGCACTGGTGGGCGCCTCTGCTGGGATGTCCTCACAGACCCCAGCTCCTCTCTTGCTGTCCGGAGGTCACCTCATGATCTAAGGTGTTTGCTCCCTGCCTGCCTCCTTCCACATTCCAGCCAGCAGGACATATGCTGAGCTCTAGAAAAGTTGACAGATGGTCACCAGTTGTCTTTTAAGGAAGTTTCCCAGGGGCTGCCACATAACACATCTGCTTAATTTCATTGACCTAAACTTAATCACATGGCCATACCGAGCTGCAGCAGAGGCTGGGAAAGGTCGTCTTTATTCTGGGTGAACGTGAGCTCCATAAAAATGCCTGTCAGTGGGGCCCAAGCCACAGGGTGCTCCAGATTGAGTGGGTTCCATGGGGTCCCATGCCAGCCAAGGTAAGGAGATGGAGCCTCCTCTGCTGTGTCCAACCTGTCTGCTTGGATAGCGTTTATTGAGGACCTCAGGCAGATTGGGACTGCCCTTCGGAAGTTTATCACCTCGACTGGCCTTTGGCTCTGCAGCTAAGAGTATGGACGTATCCTAGTTATGACCGTCAGCAGCTCTGCGATCTTGGACACATTTCTGAACCTCTGCGTCTCAGTTTCTTCATCTGTTAAATGACACTAATAATAGTGCCCACTTCAGAGAGCAGTTGTGAGGATTAAATGAATTAGCAAAGCACACCGAGCACATGGTGAGTGTTCAGGAAGTGTTGGCTATTTTTATTAGAAACCTCAAACTGTATTATCTTCTTCAGCTTTTGTTTCTGTAAATAGTACAGGGCTTCTCCCTGACATGGAAGGTGGTGGTTTTGGAAAGGCAAGCATGGTTCTTCAAGTCCTCTACCCTCTATTCTCCCCAAAGGAAATGGGATTCATTATCTAGACTTCCTAACCTCATAGCCTGAGTAAGAGATTGAAGCTTGCTGCACATCAGTCTAATAAGAGTTGAAACCAAGTATCTCCATGGTCCAGAGGCCTCCTCCTGTACTGTTGTACATGTAGCTCCTTTCCAGACCCAGTTCAAATAGCCCTTCCTCCATGCAGCCTTCCTTGATTTCTCTCCCTTTGAAAACCCTCCTCCAAGCTAGAGGTAATAGCTCTCTGAACCTCTAAAGCACTCCATCTATAGCTACTGTTTTCTTCCTGGTATTGGAATTTGTTGTGTATATCCCACAGTTGTTGTATCAGTCTTCAAATACTTCCCAGGCAGGATCAGTGCCAGCTTCTATTGTATATCACCTGCCGTGCTCTGCACACAGTACATGCCAAGTAGGTGGGTATCAGTGAATGACTTTATCTACCTCAGCATCAACAAAATGAGCTCTGTCAGAGTGGGTGCAGGCAGATGTAAGTACGAGAAAATATGACTATTGGTGTGTGAAATCCTAAGATCATGGAATTGCACTTAGAGCGGGAAGTCTGGAGGTAAGCAGCCCTAAGGTAGATCCATGTACTCAGCATTGTCAGGGCTCTGGGTCACCATCTCCTTGCTCCTCTTGGCCCTTCCTCTTAGTCACAAAATAGCTGCCACAGCTCTAAGCACTGCTCTCCCCTTTTGTAGAAATGCTTTCCCTTTATGTTTCATTGGCCAGGACTGGGTTACATGACCAGTCCCTGGTGAATGAGGAGAAGAGAGCTGCCACCAATCATGTTTCCTAGGCTAGGCTGGGCCCACTGCTGTTGAAACCTAGCTTCTGTTAGCAAAGAAGGAAGAGAGATGGCTGCTGATTGTACAATCAACCATATCTGTCGCCCCAGCTTTGCTGACACTTTCGTAGCCAGAGCAGTTCCTCTTAACAGAGGGGCAGATTTTGGGGGAAGAGACCAGGGTGCATTTTAGAACACTTTAGCCTTTTGTGGGTCTTGAAAATTAATCACCATTCCATAGATTTGAACTGTGCTTAGTTTATAAAACATTTTCAGGTTTTGAAAGGCAGGCTCAGCAAATATTTAAAAACATGGCGCTTGAGTGCCTGCTTCTACCTTTTCCTTGCTGGGTGATCTTGTACAATGTACTTAACCTCTCTGTACCTCAGTTTCTCATCTATAAAATGGGAATAATAATAGACTCTATTATATGTCATAGGGTTGTTTCTGAGATGAATTTATTATATTAATACACATCATTTGTCCTGGTGCTTGGCACACAGGAAGCACTCCTTAATTTTCTATTATTACATGTCATGATTTAGTGATCCTGTCACTCCTTCGAGATAAGAACAATGAGAATTTTGAGGCTCAGAAGAGTTAGAGGACTTGCCCACGCTCCCGCAGCTAGCTAGCAGGAGAAGGGGATGATCCAGGTGGCCTGGTGCCAGTGCTGAGGACCCTCAACGCTCCTGTCCTCTCTGCTCAAATTCTCTGAACACTTACTGAGAGTGAAAGAGTTGCGTCTGGTGGCTGAATATTGTTTCAGAGGTGGTGCTTTGGTTCCCAAGTATATTGTGGATCATCTGAGAACGAGGACCGTGTCTTACGGCCTCTCCTAACCCCGGCCCCTAACACTGAGTAGCGCACAGGAAGGACTCTGGTTAAGTGGGTTTTGAAGGGGAGGTGGCACTTCTGTGGGGATCTTCCTTGATGGGGAACAGAGGCCCAGCGTGAGCTTTTCAAGCCTGGGGTTCGGGTTAAGAGGCAGGGCCTGCTCTGAGATCCCCCCGCTACTCTTACACATTCGGAAACTGCTGTTGGAGCGCTAAGTGTTAGCGGCATAAAAAATGAACACAAATCAATTTGTCTGAATTTACTCTCAGAATTCCCTGTGGACTCTATAAAATGCCATTTTACCCTTTTTCCACCCATCTAGCTGTGAAGGCAGTGGCAGATTTACATTATTTTATGTCCAGTTAAGGGTTTTTTTCCCTTTTGGTCATGTTTTAAAGGAGAACATTTATTGCCTATAAACAGGTGTTTTTGTTGAAGACAGTAGTGCCCTTTAGGTAGTCACAGAATGTTATTTTGCAAATACCTATAAAACTATTAAACAGGCTGGGATCGCTGTAGCCCTGATTAAAAGGGCCTTTTCATTAGTCTTTATCTTTGGAAGCCCTGTGAAATAGCTTAACCACCGCTAGTGCTACTGGCGAGACCAACTCGTAGAGAAATACAGGGAGACACGGGCAAGTCTACTCAGACCGTACAGGGCAGGACTGACATTTGCCCCTCCAGGAACCCCGTTTGTGCTGGGAATGCAGCTTAGGACTTTGGTTATAGTCTGATCTAAGACAGGTTCCTGGCGGTCCAGAGGGTTCCTGGGCTGTAGGTGGGACAGAGGGGAGGAGGGAGGGCCCAGAGGGTGGGAGGGCCTGAAGCTGAGTGGTTCAAGGTGCCACCCCTGGCTCTCCATTTACAAGCCGTGTCCCTAGAGGCACAGGCCTCTGTTTCCTCACTCAGAAAATGGGTATAATAATAATGCACCCTCCTTCCCCAGGATATTGGGAAGATTAAAAGAATCGTGTCTTGAAATGTGTTCGGCAGGGTGCCAATAAATGTCACTAAAAAAGGAGGTGAGGAGAGGGCTCTGGCCTGAGGCTTCTCTGCCGTGGTTCTCAACCTCCCACCCTGCTTCGCGCCCACCCAGTATGTCAGTGTTTGCTAGCAGTCAGGAGTCCTGCATCCCTGCCCAGTGAGCCCCTGGCCCAGAACACCAGTGTGCTCTGAGAACAGGCAAGGGAGCCACTGTCTGTCCCAGAAAAAAGAAACTCTCACAGGCCAGACCGAGACCACCACTTATCCTCAGACTCCAGCCTCCACTGATTCGGAGTTTCATCTGACACTCGGTGAGGACTGCACCAAGGTTTACGCTTGCATAATTATAAACAGGTTTGGAGGGGCAAGATGTAGAGGCAGTAAAAAGAAGTCGTGCCTCTGAGCACCTCCCCAGAGCTTCAGAAGCCCCTTCTCCGTGTCTGGGGTCCTTAAGTCCTATCTCCTGAGTCAGACACTGTTCTGGGTGTGACGTGATTAATTCAGTTCATCATCACAGGAACCCCGGGAGGCAGTTAACTGTTGTTGTTCTGACTTTGCAGGTGAGAAATCTGAGATACAGAGAGATTACCCAGCTAGTTAGCGGTGGGCTGGGATTGAACCCAGGAGTCTGACCCTGGAGCAGGTGCTCTGCCCCGATCTCCTTCCGGGCAGCTTGCTCTTTACTCTGATAGAGATACTGACCATGGAGTCGGGGTCCCAGCCGCTCAAGGCCGGCTGAGTCTGCTTCCACATGAAGGCATACTAATACTAACAGTAATCATAGTGATAAGTTACGTGAAATAATAACATCCCTGTTATTATTACTGTTATCATTACCATCATCGTCGAGCCTTTCCCAGCAGCCTGCCCCGTGCCAAGCCTTTGGCGTGCATGATCTTATTTAATCTCGATAGAAACACTAGAGGCCAGGTACTATTCTTATACCCATTTTAAAGTTGAGTTAACCCTAAGGGTCCCCATTTTCCACATTATTTGTGTTTTCATTTTTTAAACATTTCCATTAGTGAATCATTTTACATTCCCTCACAGCAGCCAGGCTCAAAAACACGAAATAATCGTGCATTTCACACCACACCCTGGTCCCTCTGGCTCCATGATTACTAGGGCGGCTTAGAATCTAAACTGTCTGTTGTGCTAATTACAAAATACTCTCAGCACTTCCCTGAATCAGTTCCCCCAAGGATCCCGGGTATGTAACTTTGTTGTTTTAGATCTGTTTATTCTTAGGCAAAGTAAACCTGAAATTGCTCTTAAATTCCTTTTGAAATATTCCCTAGTTCTGTGTTTTCACACATTCACCAAGGCCTTACTTCTCCCGTTAGACTGATTCTGAGGTTTTGCTGCACACTGGGAGAATGTTAACTGACAAAACCATAAGTAATGGCACTGAAATGTAATTAATGCAAGAATAATAGTACAGGGTGGGGATCTCAGTGTTTTAATGAGAGCTCAAGAAACTGCCTGGCTGAAGCTGTTGAAAGTGGAGGGGGAGAGGCATGTTACCGTAGTTAATGCTGCATATTACAAAGTGACCTCTTTGGCATGATCAATACGGAGACCTCATAACCTTTCCTGTCACCTGGAAGTTCGCTACTAGGACTCTGTGGTCCTGGTAATAAAAAAAGATAGTCACCAGTCTGCCCTCATCTACTGTGGAAGCTTTCCAATTTTTTTCTTTTTTGAGGATGAAATTAGAAATCACCGTTTTTAGAATATTTATATGTATATATATATATATATTTTTTTTTTACTCTCAGATATATTTATTCAGTGCTTGCTCTGTAATGAGAGTTTTAACTTTCTGTTTTCCTTTCCATTATCCCTGAAAAGAATGGATTATGGAAAAAAGATTAAAGTGGTATAATGCGATATGGTGTTTGCTAATGTGCTGTCAGAGGTATTAGTAGGACTCGCCAAGGTTTGTGTCTTTTATGAATGCCTTTCAGATTGTAATTATCTAATAGACTTGGAAACCTGTTTGTATTCTTGCAGGCATTAACCGTCACCTTTGAAAAAATCCCAGAAAATGAGAGTGCAGATGTCTGTCGGAATATTTCAGTCAATGTTCTTGATTGTGATACCATAGGTCAAGCCAAAGAAAAGATTTTCCAAGCATTCCTAAGCAAAAATGGCTCTCCTTACGGACTTCAGCTGAATGAAATTGGTCTTGGTAAGGCGATATGGGAGCTATTTTGTCCCAATCCCCTGACGAGCATCCCTTCCACCTTCCCTCCCTCCTGGCCCCCAGCATGTAAACTCTGTTTGGTGAAGCTTACTAGCCCGGGTTGTTCCCAGAGGGCACGTCTAGAGGCCAGGAGACTGCATTGTTCTCCCACAGGTATCATGACTCTTTTTCCTAGGAAGCAGGATCCTTCAAAGATGCTGTTTTTTGTTTTTTCTTCAATATTATGTTTGTAAATCAGATTCATGAGATTGCTAACCCTGAGACCAAATGAATTCACCTTGCATCAAGAAGTACAAAAAGGTGTCAACCTCAGGCCCTCTGTGTGTGTTGTATTTCACATTGGCATTTGATTTGTGTGTTGTGATACTGAGTGTGTCATTAGCGGGTGGCTCAGACTCTGGGTGTGAACTCCAGCAGGCTAGAAAGGTCATCTTCCTCTCTGCTAATCACATCCTGCATTAAGTATAGTCTCCATCCTCCCCCAACATGAAACGGCATCTGCTCGGAATTCATTTTCGGGCTCTATTGGTATACTGCAAAGGCGAGCATATGCGTGAGCGAGCTAACAGGGCTCCACTTCACTCAAATGTTCATCAACATTTTAAAGTTGAGCTCCACGCAGCCCTCCCAGGAGACTGTTGTGGGATTTTATAGCAGATAATGGGACAGGAAAAAAGAGTAAAATCGCAACAGTGACAGACAGCGTAACAAGGTTCATCTCTCCTCCATGTGCAGTTGTAGCCTCGACTAAGCAGGCAATTAAAATCATCCCATCAGGCCCTCTAAGTCAGACTCTCTGCTGAAAGGCCATTGCGAGAAGCCTGGGGGCGGGGTCTGGCACATTTGAGTGAAACCATGCAAATGTGTAGCAACCCCAAGACCTGGCTTCAAGGAAAGCAAAGCCACTAAAGCACCTCTCATCCACCTCTCTTCTGCTTCCTTCTGTTGGGTGGATTATTGGGCACTTCAAGACCATGTGAGCTCATTTGGGTCGACGCAGGGTCAAAGGGCAGCCCCGGCCAGGAAACCATGACGTGACCCAGGGCCATCAACTTCCTTGCCCTGAGCCTACGTCTCGAAGTATGGCTCTGACTACAAAGGAGGTGGCCACTTGGAGCCGAGGATTATGGGGAAACGGCCCGGTGGCCTCAGTCCTGCTGCTGCCTGGTCCGTAGTATCATCCTCACACCATCCAGGGTTTGTGCCCATCAGGTGTTCCTGGCCTCCGATGTAGCGGAGGCAGGGAGCAGGACAAGCCCACTAGAAGCTTCCCATTATAGTCTGATGGCAAATGGCTTCTGCGTGTCTGCTGATCTTCCAAACTACCTCCGCGGCTAGCCCCAGAAAACTAAGGCAAAGCCTTAGAAACCAGCCATAAATAGTGTTAAAATCCAATACGAGAAGCAGCTGTGCTGAGACCTCTTATAGCAGAGGCTCACAAACTCCAATGCCCAGAGGGACAGGAAGTATTATAAATAAGGGGTGTCAGCCCACCTGGGATAATGGGAAATGGTGGGACCCAACTTAATTGGGGAAAGACACCCGCCATGTAAGGGGGCGGTGCTACTTAGCTTCAGCCCATGATTGCCATGGAGGCCAGTGTGGTCAGTGTTACCAGATGATCCAGTTTTTTAAAAGAGAAAGCACAGGTCCGAATTTTTATGTGCAGTCTTCCAATCTTTAAATGTTGGTGCTGAATTGACATTAGAATAATAATAAATAAAACATTGTGCAGGTTCACAAAAAGAAAAAAACCCACATCCATGGGCCACATTCTGACCCTAGGGCACAAGTTGGCAACCTCTGTAAAGGAGTTGAAGCCCATGGCGTTGGCATATGAGCCCACCAGCACACCGCACATGGGGACCGACAGAAGATAGTTCCCAGAGCACCTGCTTGTGAACACACAGGTGTGGGCGTACAGGTTTGCTTTTGGAATTTTCTGAAGAGCTTAGTCTCTCTGAGGATGCCTTATTTTTTTTGTCTTCCTGTGGCTTTATTTCCAGGCTTAGCCTCAGAGTAAAAGCTTTGGGGAGAAGTGGTCTTACACGTCAGAGCCCTAAACACAAAACAAAACAGAAGTCAGGCTACCAGTCTGGCTGATACATCTTCAAAACCACTTTATTTGTTTTAGCTAGTTAGCAATATAAATAATAATTGCAAAAGTGACAGGGTAGCATTTTACATTCCTCATTGTCATTTTAAAAGAGAACAACATGCTCTTTCTTTTTTTTTTTCCCCCAGAGCTTCAGGTGGGCACACGACACAAAGAACTTCTGGATATTGACAGCTCCTCTGTGATTCTTGAAGATGGAATAACCAAGCTGAATACCATTGGCCACTACGAGGTAGGAAAAGATCTAGCACCCACTGGCTCCTTCCTCATCCCCAACCCTAACTGGATTAGATCATCTCCAGGACCACATAAATTGTTATTACAAGACTCTCACCCATTTTCTGGAATCATTCGCAGGTTGCTTATTTCTGGGTCAGAAGTTTTCCTTAGTTGCTCGTGGTCTGCTCATTTCCCGGTACCCCCTCTCCCAGACCTGCGATTTTCACGTAACCCAGGGACTCTCCATCCTGCGGTTTAGGTCGGAAACTTCACCCTTACCAGATTCCCTGGCCTGTTCAGTGGAAGAGGTACTGTTCAGCTTGACACTGAACAGAGCCTCTAAAGGTTCTAAGTTGCACTGCTGTTCATAATTGACCCGGTGACCTTTGTGTAGGGTTCTTTGTTTCTGAAGAAGATCTACATTTCCTGTTTGTTTGAAATATTCAGCGATGCCTCCTTGGCCTCTGACCCACATGCTGGGTGAGTGTTGAGGTGGGTGAGGGGAGTACGTGATCTGTCAGAGAGCTGAGTGCCAGAGAAGCCTGCCCAGAACGAGAGAGGGTTCGCAGGGGAGATTTCGGAACACTCCGGCAGACTGGGAGTCATTCAGCAACATTATCAAATCTTTGTTGAATATCTACTCTGCACTAAGAGTTGGGGCTGCACGTGAGAGGAACAAAGACCAAGTCTCTGACCTCACGGAGCCTATGGCCCTGGAGAGAAGGGGTGGAAAGGGAAGAGGAGACAAGGAGTAAGGCAACACCTTACTACTACTAATACTAGCACCGTTACTACAACACGGTGTGATAGTGCTGTGACTCGGAGCATCCGAGAAGGCTTCCTGCAGGAAGCAGTGACTCATCTGAGACCTGAAGAGTGAGGAGAACTTAACCAGGCCAGCATACCCAGCAGGGAAGGGAGCGCATGCTTCTTCTTCTGCAGAAAGACTTTTAGACTGGCTAGAACTTGAGAGGGACAGGGGTGGCAGTGAGAGCCAGTAACATCCAATGTTTACGGAGCCCCTGTGCTGTGCCAGGTGCTGGCCTCTGCCTTTCCCTTTATTTCAGCTCATTCTATCCATAGCGGTCCTACGAGACAGGGACTATTACTAACCCGCTTTATAGATGGGTACACTGAGGCTCGGGGAGGTTTACTAATAGCTAGTCCGTGGCAGAGGCAAGATGGGGACCCAGATTGTTGGGCTCTAGGGTCCATGGCTTAACCAGTACATGCCGTGGTTTCTCACGGAAGAAGGCCAGAGAAGTGGGGAGGGAGGGGAGAAGGGGACCGTGCAGGCCCAGCAGCTTCTTCAGGAGTCTGGATCTTATCCCCAGCACAGTGGAAAGCCATTGGAAGATCTTAAACAGGGGAGATTTGCGTCTCAGAAAATGACTGTGGCTGTGCATGGAACATGGATATAAGAGGTGCAAACCTGGAACTAGGGAGACTCGTTAGAAGAGTTTCGGGTGAGAAACGACGCTGACCAGGAATGACGCAGTGGCCCTGGAGATGGAGCCAAGCAGACGGGCAGAAGGTGGACACCATGTGCTGTGTGGCTGGGAGAGAGACTGCGGGCAGGGGAGGGGTCAAGGAGGCACGGGGCTGGCTGGGCGGATGCACAGATGCTCTTGCGGAGACGGAGAAGACAGGGGAGCGGCTTCCCAGGCCCCTTGGAGAGTAGGCGCCCTGCCTTTCATGGCTGTGAGTCCCAGGGAGATGTGTCTGCACCAAGAAGGTGTTTGGGGCCTGCCAGGCTTTCCCCTCACCCAGAAAGAAGCTGAGACTTTCCCTTGAGCAGAGCTTCCTGGACAGCAGCCGGGAACAGAGGGCACCACAGCCTTGGGCTCTTTGGCTGAATGGGTCTCAGAGCCGGTTTGGAAATAGTTGCTTTGGGTGACCCGTGGGTGGGTGCTGGCCCTGCAGCCTTTGCTGGAGGGCACCCAGCAGGGAACGTGGCAGATGAACAACTTGCTCCTGTGCTCACCCTTCTGCAGCTTAGACTTTCCAACCTTGGGATCATCTTGCCAAGAGCTGTCGAGCTTAGCCTTTGGAGTTTATAAAAATCCCCAGGGAACTTTCTGAAAGTATGTATTCCTATCGGCGGGCCATATTTGGAGAAGCAGTGCCCCAGAGGAAATATAACGGATGGAAGGAGTCAGAGGTGGAAGTGCCTAGGAGAGGGGGCTTATTATGGCATCAGTCTGAAGTTCAGAGTTGCAGCCCGGCTGCAGTCTCCTCCTCTTCCTGTATCTGGGTAGCGAGCTTGTCTTGGCAAGCCTGGCAGAAACACAGCCACAAATGCCCTCCTTTCGTATCTTGACTAATGTGCTGGCCTTGCTCAGCTGTGCAGGGAGGGCTGGACCACCCTGGTCAGGCTTCTCAACGTCCCCTGGCAACTGTGTGGCATGGGGTGGGCCCCAAAGGAAGGGGGTGTGGCCACTCACTGGCATTAATAGGAAAAGGCAGGCCAAGGCACTCCAGCAGGGAAAACGAAGAACCACCACCGCCGTCTGCAAGGCAAGGGGAAGACTGTCAGGAGAGATAGGACATCAGTCTTCACTGGAGACATCAGCTGCACTAGACACCTATCTGCTTAGGGATGATAATGAAATTAATCCGGCCTGTAGTCACTTCCCGTCCAAATGATTTATTGGCCTCATACCCTAGCATTGCCACATGGTGGTAATAAATGACAAGACTAGGACACAAGGGCTTAAAGGATTCTCCTTATGTTTAAAAAGCTAAGCCATAAGGCAAATAAGCGCAGAGAGCTTGAAGGAAACTGGGGAGGTCATCGGCTCCGTGCTCTCTGTGCCTGGACCATCTCAAATGCCCTGGTTTTCAAACACTGCTTGAACAAAAGCATCCAGCACCACCCTCAGCCGCCTAAATCTGTTCTCCATTTAGCAGCACCCCTGCACAATCAAAATTTGGAGTAATTTGACAGGGCTGAGCTGAAGCTCGCTTTTGCCCTTTTTTCATTAAAGAAAAATTTTCTCCTCAAACACTTACATTTCCCTCCAAAGAGACAGGATGCTAATTATCACTCTTATTCATTTACTAAAGTGCTCTAGTTTGAGTCACTGTAGGTGCTTGAAAGTGAAAAACTATATTTCAGTTAAAAATAGGGTCTAACTCAGAGTTTTGAAGTGATTAAGACTCACCTCCCTCCAATTAGCCCAAATTAGTTAGGTTTTAGAGTTAATCTTTAGTGACGGCCAGTTCCTCCTACTATCTAAACAAAGTCCCCTCTGCTGGAGTGTGAGCCTCTCTCTTCTTGCCTTGTTCTGTCCTTAGGGCAAATAGAGTGTAGCTGGTCTCCTCTGAATGATTTACTGTCTGTATATTTGAAGAACAGGTTTCTAGAGGGGATCTGAAGGCACAGCAAAAATATAGCATCTCATGGACCAGATTGCCTTCAGAGTCCCAAATTGCCAGCAGTGCCCTGTCACCAGCAGGATGGCATCCTTGCCAACCCTGGGCGTCGGCACAATTGCTCTCCACAGTGATGACAGTGGCAGCTGGTACCCAGCACTTGTCATGTGCATAAGCGTGATTCATGTTGACACAACCTGTGATGAAGGTGCTTTTATTACCCTCATTCTCCATCAGATGAGCATGGAAGAGGACAAGTTTCTGCTCCAGTCTCGTTCTGTCCTGTGCAGACAAAGGGTAAAGCCGATGCCTTTACAAACACGTGAAGCCAGAGGCGTTTTCTCCACTATAAAGAACTCCGCCCTAGTGCTTCCATAACTGGCCACCTCTGTTCCCTGTGAAGGGGACTGTGCGGTGCTCTGGAGCTGAGATCAGTTGTGTGTGTCTGTGTGAGTGTATAGAGGGTGTGGGGATGCTTGCCCGATGTGACTGTAGCAGGGTGGTTGTCTCCCAGTCCAGGCTTTCTGCACCTGCCCCGCCATGTGCCCTCTTGCTGGACCATGTTATTGCACCCACACGCAGCTGTGGGGTGGCATCAAGTGTGCAGGACAGGTGTTGTGTCCGGCAGGAAATGCTCTCTACAGATCACGCCTCTCGTTCTGAGCTGTGAGGTTTTGAGGGCAGAAAATACGTTTCACCACCGTGTCATTGAAGAACGTTCCTCCTAACGGGAGCGCGCCGGTGCCCAAGTGGTCACTGCTAACGCCAAAGTTGTCATTCACATGACATTTAAAGCTCATAGGAATGTTCCAAAGGGTCTGCTTGGGTAAAGTCAGTGGTCCTTCAGGTCAGGTGTCTCATCTGTGACTCTAAGGGGCTTGGACTGTCTCTAAAGGTCTCTTACAGCATGAATGACTTCAGATTCTTATTTACTAGACACATGGAGTGCTTCCTGTATACTGGGCACTGTTCTAGGAGCTTTTACAAAGAGTAAGTCCTTTAGTCCTCTTTACAGCCCAGTGAGGTAGACACTGTCATTATTCCCATTCTGGGCCCAGGGAGGCTAAGAAACTTGGCCACGCTCCCATGCTCTCCTCAGTGACGGCCCGAGGCTGGAGGCAGATGAAAAAGGAATTGCACAGAGAC
The DNA here is from genome assembly GCF_009873245.2 of Balaenoptera musculus. NCBI lineage: Eukaryota > Metazoa > Chordata > Mammalia > Artiodactyla > Balaenopteridae > Balaenoptera > Balaenoptera musculus. The sequence continues at coordinate 78,056,064 of NC_045794.1, forward strand.
CGTGGCCCTGCTCAGGGCCAGAGGGATAACCTTGCTCAGAGCCAGGCTTGCAGCTCGTGCTCCTAGCCTCTGAAGCAGCCTGGCTGGAGAGCTTATGAGAAATTCTGGTAGTTACCTTCTCTGATGTCAAAATTAAAAGGGCAACCTCTCTTCAGATCTTATGATGAATCTCACGTCTGTGAGTTTATCAAAATGCTTCCTTCTGATCCTACTTTGACCTCCTTTAAGGCCAATATTCCTTGAAGGCGACAGTAGTTACCTTCTTTCAGAAGGGAGGCCTCTTTCAGGCATCCAAGAGCTGACATCTCCAGCCCAAAAATAGCCTGGGGAGCTTAGGTTCCCAATCGCCCGCACACTGGTGGAGGCCAAGCTCCCTCCCTGCGACCAGCTCAGGGTTCCAGCAGTCCTCAAAGGGGGTTTGCTTCTGGCCCAAGGCTAATTCCAGGCACACAAGAGAGAAGCAGGAGCTGTACTGTCATTTTCACTAGTTTCAGGGATCCTTCAGAGCTCTGTCCTGGGTGTCAGGAACATCCTGGGTGATTTGGTGTGTCTGTTGAGAATGTTCTGATGGGCCCCTTCCAAACAGTCCGATGAGCACCGAGCCTCCTTTCCTGAAGGAGGGTTATCCCTGAGCAAGGTTATCCCTCTGGCCCTGAGGAAGAAAATAGATTCCTTTTTCATCTGCCTCCAGCCTTGGGGTGTCAGTGAGAAGAGCTAAGGGGAAGGCGGGGAGAGCAGTGTTGATGAGTGGTTGCTGGGACAACGCTAGTTGAATAGGATTCTGTTTTCACAAAATACCATTTTAGGAATGAGAGATACCAGTAAGGGTTTCCACATGGTGCTTTGTATTGACTATTGTGTTTTTAGACTTAAGGAAAAAGTATCATGGTATTTCAGACCCTATTCATAATTTTCCATAAAATTCTTAGGCTGAAGTTCCAGCTTTCCTCTTGGGCTCAATCATTTGAAATTGCCAATATTTGACCATTTTTTACTTACAAAAATGGCAGTTTCATCAGGTTAAGTATAAGTTCAACCTTATATTTCTAGAAGATCTGTTTTTATGGCATAATCTTCAACTTGTGGCATAAAGATAGTATTTTACCACAGAGAAATCCCGCCTTTACTTGCAAATAGTTTGGAGGATATGTAGCTTCTGTTTGTTTGTTTTTAATAAATTTATTTATTTATTTTTATTTTTGGCTGCGTTGGGACTTTGTTGCTGCGCACAGGCTTCCTCTAGTTGCAGTGAGCAGGGGCTACTCTTCGTTGTGGTGCGCAGGCTTCTCGCTGCGGTGGCTTCTCTTGTTGTGGAGCACGGGCTCTAGGTGCACGGGCTTCAGTAGTTGTGGCACGCAGGCTCAGTTGTTGTGGCTCGCGGGCTCTAGAGCGCAGGCTCAGTAGTTGTGGCGCACGGGCTTAGTTGCTCCGCAGCATGTGGGATCTTCCCGGACCAGGGATCGAACCCGTGTCCCCTGCATTAGCAGGCGGATTCTTAACCAGTGTGCCCCCAGGGAAGTCCGTAGCGTCAGTTTATTTCAGGAGCAACTTTAAATTGATGACATGGGTCCATCTCTCCCTTTGTGGTCACAACTCCTAATTCTGATGGTGGAAAAGTCTGCAGTCCTCTCCACCTCTTTCCAACACGGGCCAGCCATCATTGGAGGGGTATGGCCTCGTTGTCGTTTTGAATCTTGGAGCACCATGAGACTGGAAGGAATTTAATTTGAAATTGCCTTGTGTACCAGTTCTGCTCTGGGCTGGAGAAACATTCCTGCCACAGATCCATCTAGTGACATTAATCTTTCGTTGATTTAATTTGGTTTTCATTCTTAAAGTAGGGGCCAAGAGGACGCTCCCTGCCTCACAGGAGTACGGGAGGATTAATGATCCACTCTTAGGAAAGCATTTGGAGCTCCTCAAATGGAACAAACAGCATCATAGTTTTAACACTTTGGATTCTGTGGCACTTTTCAAAAAGGCATTTCTGTCCTTAACTGAGCAGCAGCTGACTTTTGTGCGAAACAGAAAATGGAAACCTTTCCCCCCACAAACATCTGTAAATAAACTAGTTTTCTGTCTTTACAACAATGTTAAAAGTGTCACGTGGGGGAAAAATGTTCCAGCCCTAGAGCAGCTGTGAAGGTTAGAAATACACTTGCACACATACATGCTCAAACACACACACACAACTTGTCCACTGATAAAATGCTTTTACACTTGCTCTCAGGAGATAATTTCAGAGTAAAATTTCCCCAGTACAAGCTGCGTCTGCGCTGTCTTAATGCCTGAGCACTGTGCCAGCAGCAAGTCATTGCCAGCTCTTGAAAAGACATTTGAACTTTTGGCTGTGCTTCTCATCGGAAGGCCCATCCTTGGTGTTTGTGACTGTAGAGCAAGGGTGCTTGCTTTTGGCGAAACAAAGCATCTGACAGTAGCAGAGTACTGGCTCAACACTCATCAGGATCCATTTGGGATTCATTCTTTGACAATTACCCAGAATGAATCACCAGCTTCATTTTTTAAAAAGGTATTTATTGGCTTAGAAACAGAGCATATCCAGCCAGCTCTTCATGGGGAGGAATTCTGAAACTATGTTCAAACATTCTTATAAACTCGGCATCTGAGTATTGCTAAGGGGGTGCCTGCACAGAGCGTTTACTTTAATTGCATCAAATATGGAGGAGGAGGAAAAAAAAAAAAATATGGAGGAGAATTGGAAAATCAGCCAACACGGTCGCTCAGTGAATGGCTCAAGGGGAGAGGAGAGGATGTTTGGTAATAATGGCAGAGACCAGGAGCTCAATAAGAGTTTAGAGGGGCTTCCCTGGTGGTGCAGTGGTTGAGAATCTGCCTGCCAATGCAGGGGACACGGGTTCGAGCCCTGGTCTGGGAAGATCCCACATGCCACGGAGCAACTGGGCCCGTGAGCCACAATTGCTGAGCCTGCGTGTCTGGAGCCTGTGCTCCGCAGCAAGAGAGGCCGCGATGGTGAGAGGCCCGCGCACCGCGATGAAGAGTGGTCCCCACTTGCCGCAACTAGAGAAAGCCCTCGCACAGAAACGAAGACTCAACACAGTCATAAATAAATAAATAAAAAAAAAAAAAAAAAAAAGAATAGTCTTTAAAAAAAAAAAAAAAAAAAAAGAGTTTAGAATCCGTGCTCGAGACACTTCGCAGAGGCCAGAGGGCTCCTGCCAGCCCCTGCCCAGAGCCCCCTCCCTACAAAATGTCCTGAACACCAGGAGTTGGAGGCCTCTGGCCCGCACTTAGTGGCTGGCTGGACACAGCTGGCTGGACCCTGTGCTCAGGGGCCCCCTCTAGGGCTGGCTCTCTCGCGTGTTCCTTCCTCTGTGGGGACAACCTGCAAGAGATTAGGCTTTAATCCTTTGGTGTTTGCTGAGCAGGTTTGTACATTCTGATAACCAATGTGCTGCAGGCCAGAAGAGAAATTCTTAAGTTTCTACTTTTTTCCAAACGGAGGGAGGCCAGGTCCTAATTCATATTAGAATTCAGAACAGCCTTCACGCTTTCAAGTGCAGGGAAAAATCACTTAGCTGATGAATGTTCAGAAATGACAGGGTTAATCTTTCAGCCACATCCCAGAATGAAGGTGAAGATTTGTGTAGCCCTGACCTGCCTCTTCTTATGGCCCCTTTGTCTTACATTTTTGTGGGCCAGCCCCTCAAAACAATTTCCTCCTCCCAGGAAGCAAGGCCTGCTCCCTTGTCTCTCAGCATCTAGTCCCCCTTGGCCTGAAGAGGCCTTCTTCCCCTGGTTGGGTGTGGGGAAGGGGTGCACAAAAGGCCATTGGGCCCCGGCTTCCACGGTCCCAAAAAGCCTCAGATGAGAACTCTTGACCTTATCTCCAAAAGAGGCTATACATTGGTGTTGAAATTGTGTGTCAGTGTGGTAAAAGCATTTATTTGTCAAATGTGTACATTTAAAATCTGTGGCAGTTTTTTAACAGCTGTGTTGAGATATAATTTATATACCATAAAGGTCACCTTTTCAAAGTGTACAATTCAATGGTTCTTGGAACATTTGCGGAGTTGTGCGATCATCACCAGAGTCTGATTTTAGAACATTTTCATCACCTCAGATAGAAACCTTGAACTCATTAAGAGTCATTCCTCATTCTTCCAACTCCTGTTTTAGGCAACTAGTAATCTACCTTCTGTTTGTATAAATTTGCCTATTCTGGACAAATTATATAAATGGGATTGTACAATATTGGATCTTTCGTGACTGGTTTCTTTCACTTAGCAATGTTTTTGAGGTCCATTCATGTTGTAGCATGTGTCAATACTTCTTTCCTTTTATCGTATGGCAATTTTTTGTAGTGTATTCATTCAATAGAATAATAGTAATTTAAAAAGGATGAACTACTGGTAGCTGCAACAACACAGATAAACATTGTAGACCTTATATGGACCCTATGCTGAATGATTCCATTTACATAAAGTTCAAGAACAGATAAAACTAATCAATGGCAATGGAAGTCAGAAAAGTGATTACCCCTGGATGAAGATGGGGTGGTTATTGATTGAGAAGCCTAATAGGGGTACTTCTTGGGACCTTGAAATTTAATTTTATATCTTGATGTGGGTGATGGTTACACAGTATGTGCTTAAGTGAACATTCTTGAGCTGTACACTTAATATTAGCACTTTCCTTAAGTCATGTTTCAATTTTAAAGTTTTTATTTAAAAGTATATGCAATTTTATGATTTTTACAAGCTTCTTTTAAAAAATAAGAAATACCTGCAGAAAAGAAAACAAATTGTAAGTGTACTACTGGATGAATTATCATAAAGTCAGCCTATCTTATAACTTCCACTCGGATCAAGAAATAGAGCACTGTGGGCACCACAGAAGCTCCCTCCTGGACGTTCCTAATCACCACCCCCCTTCTCTTCTCCAAACAGTGAAATCATAGTTGCGACTGTTTTAGCTAAATGTGAATGGAATCACACGGTATGCATTCCATTTTGTCAGGCTTCTTGGGCTCACCATTATCACTGTGAGGTTCATGCATGTGGCATGTAGCAGTAATTTGCTCACTTTCATTGTTTTATCATTGCCTGTTTTATGAATATACCCCAAATTATTTATTCATTCTACTGTTGATGGTTATTTCCAGTACGGGGCGTTTACAAAGTTTATCTCAGGATATGTACAGGTGTATACCTGGATGTGAAACTGCTCTGTCACCAGTTTATAGGTTAGTTTTTGAAAACTTGTTTCAGCATTTCTTAATACAGTAGGAACCCCCAAAATGAAAACGGCCCAAACATCTCCTGCCCCCTGGAGGCTGAGGTGCCTCCCAGCACAGCTGGGTCCTCCCCTGGTCCAGGGCTGGCCCGCCTCCTGTTGGCCCCACAGCATCCTTTGAGCACTTGCCTCCCCGCATCTCATGGCCTTGTCTGCCACCTTCACAGGACCGCAGACCCTTTGAGGGCAGAGGCAGTGTCTTGCTCATCATTATAGCCCCAGCCTCCAGTGCCCAAAACATAGGAATTCTTAATAAATATTTGATTGAATAAGTGAGAGAATATAAGATCCACCCAGCCATCTAATTCCTGGGTAAAGTTGAGAAATACATTAAGTTTTGAAAACTCATCTATTTTTTATCTTTGCTTTCAGATATCAAATGGATCCACTATAAAAGTCTTTAAGAAGATAGCAAATTTTACTTCAGGTAATAGACATAATGCTGTTAACCTTTTGTTCTCACCCCACTTTATAAAGTATCACGTTTTGCCTCTCTTGGATGTACTGTCACAAAGATGAGATTGAGTTGTTGTCAGGTACTTCTCTGAGAGAGTGGAGGAAAGCCGTTTCGATCTGTTTCTGGTCCTAAGAATGTGAACCCTGCAAAGAGGGGGACAGGAAACTGTAAACAGTGGTTGCCCCGGCTGCCCGACACTGAGGAAGTTGCTGTCATTAAGCACCCTAAGCTCAGGGCAGAATCTTAGCCATCGTATAACTCTTTTCCAACTCCTCAGTAGGATGGGGGCTAACCGAGGGGATCCCCCTGGCAAGCTGAGGGAAGCCTGCAGATTATCACACAGCCCTGGAAGCTCTGAACAAACAAGATAATTCACTTAGCCCAAATCTCCTAGTGACAGACCAACTACAGAGGGAGCTTTGTGGAAAAGTTAACTAGGCCAGTCTCTAAACTCTCTTCTACCTCCCCGCCAGCCTCGGGGCAGGAAAACACTGTGACAGTGCCTTGAGAAAATCCCTAGGTCCAGGGTCCAGGTTTGTCTCCAGAGAAATTATATCCACGCCAAGACAGTCAGTCCTCAGCCCCCAGAAAGGTTCTGGGCCTCACCAACAGGACCTGTTCACACACACAGCTGGAGGTGGGGCTTTCTGAGTCCTGGATTCAGTGCTAGGAGCAGCCTGGTAGGTCCCAATACCTGGTGAGTGCAAACGAAGAATGCGGGGCTCCCAATTAAATAGGATAACTTGGTAGGTTGTAGGACACCCCTTGGGGAACCCCGCCCCCCTCCACATTCCCCCATCCATCACTACGTCAGGCTATAGTGAGAAACCACCTTGCAGAGGGTGGCTATCCTTCTGGTCTAGGGGGATTGGTGTCCTTGTGCTGTAATAAGTGCAAGAGCTGTGTATTGTAGGCTTTAATGACTGGTCTTTTGAGAGCTTGTTATTTGGAGATCTTGCATTTGGATCACTTCATGGGACTTCGAGGCAGTCAACAACACCTCTGCTTCCTCCCTGTCCAATCCAGTGGACACTGGATCACTCTCCTAACCCTCCAAACCCCTGCCCCTCTGTCCTTTCATCACCCACTCTGTGAAAGTCCCAGCCCAGCCCTGGATGAACCCAACTTCTCACCTTTCCTGACCCTACAGCTGGGCAGTCACAGGGGAAAGGCCCACAACAGCACAGTTGGAGTCACAGTAGCCTGTTCCCCCTGTGCTTCTGCTTCTCGAGGCAACCGACTGTGTTCTCCATAATCCCACCTTCTCTCCTTGAAGCTCTGACCCCCACTGCTCCCCTATCAGCAGATGACTTCACCCAGTGCTTCACAGAGAAAACAGAAATCAGAATTCCCTCAACAACGTGCACTAACCCTCCCTCCCTGCGTCTGCCATTCCCTCCTCCTCGCTCCCCTGACATTCCAGGGCTGCCCTTCCTCCCAGCAAGACCTGTCTCTCACCTGAGCTTTGGATCCCACCATCCTTTCCGACCTTCTGAGCATTCCTATGCCACCACCACCGTTGATCTCTCCTCTCACCTACACTTGCTTTCCCTCCCCCACTACTGTATTTTTCCACAAGCATTTCGAGGTATTCTAGTCTCTCTCATCTTCAAAACAAAAAACCAAGTGCTTTAATCCTTCCCTTCCCTGCATTTGCCACTCCCTTCACAACCTCGTTTCTTCCCAGACTGTCCTCACTCTGTGCTGCTCTCCCACCTGCTCTATGACCTCTGCCTTGCTGCCCTTCTCTCAGATCCTAGAAGGGGTCGCCTTCCCTCCCACCGCAGGGCCTTTGTACCCATTCCCCTCCCCCATTGGCCTGGCTCATTATCCATTCATTTAGGTTCAGTCCCGACATCCCTTCGTCAGAGAACCTCCCAGGCTAGGTTCGTCTCTTGTTAGATACTTTCCTAGCATATTCTTCTTCTCCACGGTCCTTATCACAAGGATATTAATTAAATAATTAATTGTGTAATTAGTAAGTCTCTGTCATTGGCTAGGATGTGAGTTCCATTAGGTGAGAGCTAGGTCTGTCTTATTCATTGCTGTTTGCCTAGTAGCCCCTGGCACACAGTAGGTGCCCCAGCTCTAGCTGACCTGAACCTCTCCTACCCCACCCTCAGGTGATCGGTCAGCCTCTGTGCCAGGGACAGGGAACCTGCTTCCCACCCCAGCCCCTGGCCCATCCTGTCTCCATACTGTTCTTAAGGTCTTAAGACACAGCAGGGGGGGGAAGTGTAGCTATGAAGAGCTCAAGTAGGAGGGCTCAAGTAACCTCTTCTGTTTATAGCACAAATGGGGCATCTTATGAGAAGGCCAGTTACCGTGGCTGTTGTTTTAATGGACTGTTTCTCTCCCTCTTTCTGGGGCGTTCAGATGTGGAGTACTCAGAAGACCACTGCCATTTGGTGAGTTCAGGCTTTCTTGTGCTCCTGCTGAATCGGACACCTTCCGCAGCACGAACGGTCTCCTTGGGTAACGCTTCTTCTACTCTGTCTTCCCTTTAGATTTTACCAGATTCGGAAGCATTCCAAGATGTGCAGGGAAAGAGACATCGAGGGAAGCACAAGTTCAAAGTAAAAGAAATGTATCTGACAAAGCTGCTGTCGACCAAGGTAAACTTACTGTTCTGGGAGCGCTTTTACGGCTACCTTGGGGGTGTATGATGTGTTTGACTTAATTTCCACTGAAGTGTGAAAATGCTACAAATCCCTTGTGCCTTCTAGCAAAGCAAAATGAAAGTTTAAATTGTAAACACTTCCTACCCCCTTCTTCTGTTTTTACAAACTGCAAAGATAAAGCACTTTACAGATTTCCACCATAACATCTTCAGTCAGGGATTTAATATTGTTCCCAGTCCCTTTACCCACCATTGCACTATTGTTATATTTTTAGGTGGACAGCATAATTATTCCTTTTTGTTTACTTATTATTATAGGTGAGCAATAAAACTCCCTCTTTGAACTGCAAATAAAATGAAGAGGGGGGAGGTCATTTTAAAATTAAGAATTCTGTTCACATATAAAAGTGTCAGATATGAAAGCCCATGGAATACCAAATTGGGAGCAAATTTTACTTTATCTGGCTTTTAGTGGGATTAACGGAAGTCTGTGGTGATCCTTTTTTTTTTTTTTCTGAAATGACTAGCAATGTAAATGCTATTATCTACACCTGGCCCTAGTCTTCTGATGGGCATGCTTCTTCAGATTATAGCAGAGCATCTGCTTGGAGCTTAGATTTGTTTAGTGGGTAGAGGACAGCCAGAGCCTCTTGATTTTCTCATCTGTCCCACAGAGCTCTGCCTATTTGGTTTTAGTAAAACACTCAAATGCTTTGGAAAGTACACAATAAAACCCTATGATGGAAATACATGCAACAGGAAAAGTTCTGGGAACCGAGCAACATTACTTGAGTTTTTCTAGGCTGAACATAATAAAAGCCAAACGTCTGGGGCTTCTTGGTTTATGTATACAGACCTCCAACTTACATTTCAACTGCTAGAGATGTCTAAGATAGCCTCCCTGTTGACTAAACAGTGTTATCAGCAAGAAGCTTCTGAAGCAGATCTAAACCTGGGCATGGATTTTCAAGACCTTTGTCTAATACTGTGAGTGTTGGCCTCATTTGACGATTTTTACATACTTTCTCTTCAGCTTGTTTTTCTCTGTTTTGTAACTCAGATTTCATTTTTCATCATGTTTTCAAAACCACCACCCTATTTTTTTTAATCTTCCAAGTCTGATGTGCTCTGTCTTTCAGGTGGCAATTCACTCTGTGCTCGAAAAACTTTTTAGAAGCATTTGGAGTTTACCCAACAGCAGAGCCCCGTTTGCTATAAAATACTTTTTTGACTTTTTGGATGCCCAGGCTGAAAGCAAAAAAATCACAGATCCTGATGTTGTACATATTTGGAAAACAAACAGGTGGGAACGAACAGTAGGTGATTACTGTTTTCAAAAACCTGGGTCAGAATCTTTAAAAGAAGGGCATGGATGGTTACAGAAGGATTCATTTATCCCTATCTTAGAGTTTTTTGGCTTGGTAAGCTATCATGTCAAAGCAGTTTCTTGCTGTTACTATTTTTAAACAATAAACAAAACCATTCCTGTGCTGAGACTCCTAGTCTTTAGGACAAAGAAAATAAACTCTATTATCTTTAAACAAGTTTAGCTTGACCAGTAAAAGATGAGAAATTAATATTTTCTGGTTTTATCCTACAATTTTCCATTAGAGAAGACTTAAATTTGTCTCTCAGAGAATTAACTCTTTGCGGTTTCCAAGCTGTCCATTTTGTATAGAAATTTCTCCTTTTATTTGATCAAATGCCATGAGAATTAGTCAAAGGGTTGTATTTTGTTTTGTTTTTTTAATACTTTACCTTAAGCTGAGGCAAGGCATCCAAATTAAAATTTCTCCTCAGTAAAGAAACATAGCTCATTACCTCCAATTGAAATACTCTGTGCATGAGGTGAATGAGAGTTAGTTAGTTACGATGTAACAGAACTTCTCAGTGCAGCCTCAAGCCCTTCTAAGCACTGGGGTTAGCCAGACCATTTTTTTTTTTTTTTTTTTTTATTTATTTATGGCTGTGTTGGGTCTTCGTTTCTGTGCGAGGGCCCTCTCCAGTTGTGGCAAGCGGGGGCCACTCCTCATTGTGGTGCGCGGGCCTCTCACCATTGCGGCCTCTCCCGTTGCGGAGCACAGGCTCCAGATGCGCAGGCTCAGTAATTGTGGCTCACGGGCCCAGCTGCTCCGCGGCATGTGGGATCCTCCCAGACCAGGGCTCGAACCCGCGTCCCCTGCATTGGCAGGCAGACTCTCAACCACTGCGCCACCAGGGAAGCCCAAGCCAGACCATTTTAAATAAGTGTGAAAAGCTCCAGGTCTATCCTAACTCTCTACTCTGGCTCCCTCCCTCCCTCCCTCCCTTTGTTGTAGCCTCTCCCTCCCAGGCCCTGCTTCTCCCACACCAAGCTCCGGTGCTGCAGGCGACAATTTCACCGTGAAGACAGCAGCACACGAGCAGGGGCGCTAGTCAGGACAGGAGAGCTACTGAGAGGCCCAGCAGCCCCTATGATGGAGGGAATTAGCTAGGCCACAGGACTCTGAATGACTTCCAAGTTCATATGCAAACATCTGAGTACCGACTGTATACCAAGTACTGTTAGGTGTTGGAGATACAGTAACAGACAGACAGAAATCCGTGTTCTTACAGCGCTTGCATTTTAACAGGTAAATTGTGGTATATTAGAAGTCGATTAGTGCAGTGCACAGAGTGGGGAAAAAAGGATAGAGACAGGATAGGGTGGTCAGAGGCCTCAGGAGATGACATTTGGATCAGGTCTTCAAAGAGGGCACAAACCATGAGACCGTCTGGGGCAAGACCGTTTCAGAAAGACGGACAAAAGCAAAGTCCTGAGGCACAAGCCTGCCTGGTATGCATGAAGAGGAGCGACGAGGCCAGTGGAGTTGGGGCGAGTAAGGTGAAGAGTAGTAGATGAGGGCCCAGGCCTAGATCATGCAGGGGTTTTCTCCAGAGAGAGATGGAGAGCCACAGAGGGTTTTGAACAGAGGAGACACAGGACCTGATTCTGAGTTAAGAGGATTGCTAGTACCTGTGGGAGAATTAACTGTTGGGAACTGGGGGGTAATAATCTAGGTGAGAGATGACAGTGGCTTAGGCCAGGGTGTAGCACTTAGAGGGGGTGAGAAGAGGTCAGGTTCTAGAGATCTGATGAGATGCTCTCATTGGTAACCATTATTTAATATAATCTGGAACTTTTTGTGGAGAACATTCTTGTCTTGTCAAGGACCACTTTCAGACTTCTCCAGTCCTCCCTTTCAGTAGCTCTGACAGTTTAACCCTTTCTTGTTCTGAGTGATGCTGCCATCTGTTGCTTGGTATATTTGGCAAAGCAGACTTGCATACTTCAATGACAAGGACAAAAACACCCGTTTACAAACTGTGATAAACAGAGCATCTGCCTCATATGAATGGCTGTATTTGAAGAGAGTTTTCTCTCTCTTGGAACAGCCTCCCTCTTCGCTTCTGGGTAAATATCCTGAAGAACCCTCAGTTTGTCTTTGACATTAAGAAGACACCACACATAGACGGCTGTTTGTCAGTGATCGCCCAGGCGTTCATGGACGCGTTTTCCCTCACAGAGCAGCAACTTGGGAAGGTAAGGCCCAGCTTTAGGATTTCCTGTACGTATTTCTGTCTTCCTCGTAAACATTCAAATAATAAACCATACCAGCTAAAAAGAAAGTCAGTGATAGTCACTGAAAATTTGCTTTTCTTCAAAAAATCTCTCATTTATTTCTATTTTTAATCTAGTTTAAGTGAAAACCAAAATAGATTATTTCCACCCTACTGCAGACTCTGCCTGTGAAAACCTTTTGTTTTTCTTTGTTTCCTAGAAAAATCGTCTACAGGCGCTAATAAACTATGAACCCAAAGTATGAAACTACTGAAATTTGCCTAAATTAATTCCATCTGAATATACCTAAAAGTGTCTATTTGAATACAACAAATTTCTGATGGGGAAGGAAATCTTGCCTGAGATTTCTAATACCTCTAGTTTGTCAGTTTACAATCAAATCAGTATTGTTTTTCTATGGTTTTCTTTGCTGAGCAAAAGCTCTAAAAGGCAAAAAAAAGATAAAAATACAGAGGAAACTTTGAAAGAGATGTTTTGGTCTTATTCAGGTACTCAGAAATATATTAAACTGAGCAGTTTATGTATCTAATGGGTTTAGAAAATCTTTTCATGCTGAGCAGTGGCTCTTTGGTGGAAGGATGTTCAGAGTGTCTGGAATGAAGTGTGAAGGACATGTCATAGGTGCCTCAGACTCCTAGTCTAAATCCAAACTCACCGCAAACCAAACCTGTTTTTGACTTTTATTTTCCTAGCATTGCGTAGTCTCTCAAGGTAGAATCCTTGGCATTACCTTCAACTCCTTCTTCCTCCCACCTCTATCTCCCATTGGTTACTACTCACTTCTGTCCCTTTCTTCTCACTCCTCTGACCTATCCCTTCATTCCTTCTCCACTAGGATAACTGCCTGCTTAACTGGTGTCCTGGCCCCTGCTGTCTGCCTCATCCCCGTTTCACTGTGTCTCAGGTTATCTTTCTAAAACATAACTCTGATCTTGTCAGGCTCCTGCTTAGTTAAACATTGTAAATACTTCCCATTACCCACCAGATACAATCTTCACAGTGCCACATGGCCCTTCCTGACTGGGCAAGTCTCTTTTCTGGCCTCCTCGTTTTCTTGCCCAATCCTTCTGCCTTCTATGCTATGGCTTTTAGTTTTCCCAAACTTAACCATGAGCTTGTTTTCACATCCCTTTGCTCATCCCTTTCCTGTCTCATAACCCCTCTGTCTAGTAAAACCCTACTTATTCATTCATTCAAGAAACATGATTCCCTAATGTGTACCAGAAACTGCAGGAGAATCAGATTAGTCTAAACATACCTACTCTGTGACTGTTCCCCTGATGGATTTCCCATGCGCTTTCTTCTTTTGACCAATAAAGTTCTTCCTAGCATGCAATACACGGAAAGACACGTAACTGGTTACTTATCCATAGTAAAAACGGCTGTTATTGCTTACTTACTATGTTCCTGGCATATTTCAATTAATCCTCACAAGAACCCCATAAAGTACTTACTATTACCCTCATTTTATAGATGAGGAATTGATGTTCTGAGAGGTTACAAGTCTTGTTTAAGAGCATATGTCTAACTAACTCTATGGTCCTTTTCTTTGCTCTATACTCTGCTACTAGTTACTCGTATCTTAGTAAGCACTGTGTAAGTTTGTCTTCCCTGATAGATTGTAAGCTTCTTAAGGGCAGGTACTGGTTGGTTTTTCATTCAATGCCTACCCACAGTCCCTGGCTAAATACATCTTTATTGAATGAATGTGATTGCATGAGTTGTGGGTTCTACTTAAACTTGACAGGTGAAAAAAATCTCAGTAATTATCTCAGTCTAGGCATCCTTCAGAATGATTCATCAAGCCATTGCTAGGCCATTCAAGCCATCAATACATTTAAAAATGTACTGTGACACTGGCCCTATCAATCATTAACTCACCTATCTTCCCTGAGGAGTGAGGCAATAAAAATACATATTCCAAGATAAGAAAAATTTAAGCAAATTTTTGTTTGGGCCTCCTCCCTCTCTTCTAGTGTGCATTGTGCACCTGCTTTATGAATTAACCAGACCTCCCCAGTGGCAGAAACACCTGCTGAACCATAAAGAACAATTTTTCTTCTTCTGTCACTAGCTGTGTAACTCCTTAGAAGATAACATTCCTTTCTCAATCTGTAAGGTGTCACGATGACCCACCACCCTCCTTATATGTGCAGAACAGACTGGTCAGATGACCTGGGGAGATACTGGGCTGCACCTAATGGAAGCTCTTAGGTTAAATAATACTTACTTATGACCTGATTAATGCTACTACCTGTATTACTTACGTTCTGCCTATTTTACAAGATTACTGTTTCTTGCATTACCAAATGTGTGACTGAGCCTCCAATAAGAATGATGACGACTAGGTGACTTGAAATGATTGACCAAATATCAATGATTGTAATAGTGTAATTCTAGATGTGGGAAGAAGCAACAGGAGGGAACCTGGACCATTCCTGGACCATAATAGACTAGTAAGACAGGTGGTCCAGAGGCTTTTGGCTACTGTTAATGGGGCCTACCTCGTTCAGTAATAGCACAGTGAGTGGCCTATCAATGAAATCCTCATCTGACCTGGGAATGAGCATTCCTGGTCATGAAATGCCTCCCCAACATTGGTCAAAATAAAAAATGATGCCCATCATCCAGTTCTATAAGAATCAAGTCATTAGCCACTGCAGTCACTGACCTATAATACACCGTGAAAGGAATTCAAGGCAAAGATCAGGATGAGGCATTTTGTGCTCTGGGAAAACTGGCAGAACTAGCCCTCAGATATTTTCAAGAGAAAATTTTATGAACTCAGTTTCTTGAATATTCCCATACTTAATGGTTTTAGTGCATTTCTAAGATATCTGCTCCTCACAAATAGCAGTAAACTTCAACCAAGATGTGCATTTGATTGCACATCCCCCTTCCCTCAAATTACATATACAGGCCTCCCCCACTTACCTCGTCTAAACAGTGCTCACAGCTGAGAGGCTACCTCCTGGGTCATAATCCTCAGGTTGGCTCGAATACATTTTTCCATTTCTTTCTTAGATTGACTATTAATTTTTCTTTGACAGTAGATGTTACATTAATTTTGTCAAAATTATAACTTTTAAAAACAAATCTTCATTTGAATTTTAATATCACTGTTAAAATTACTTAAAAACATTCAAACTGCCAGGGAATTTTTGCAAAATGAGACATCAGAGCCACCAGTACTAATGACCATGCTCTTTCCTGAGGACACTGGAAGATCTTTATAATCTAATAGAAGGGACAAGCGGAAAAATCTGCCACTGCCAATTACTTACCACGTTCATGGTTATATAAAGGGCTCAATCAGACCTACACTCAAACCTTTTATAAATGCCAGAATTCACTGGTGGGTGAGGATGAGAGCAAATGTTTTAATTCAGGCTTTTTACAACTATTAGTAATGAACTATGATTGAAATAAGTTCCATTGTTACAGTAACTCAAAATCATGCAAAAATAATAATTTCAGTTCTTTTATGAGAGGAAGGCAGAATATATTAGCATTTAATCTGCCTGAAGATAACAGTGACTCACCAGAACTATCTGGATAGCAGTCAGTCGTGCAGTCAACAACGTTTATGAAGGCCTACTGTATGAAGAATCCTTGTTACCAGGAGATAATAGTGGTGGAGGTTCAGCTTACACTGGTACTCTTATAAATTCCCCATGGTTTTTTAAAAACTCTTTTGGTGGTGGTTGTTTTTCAGGAAGCACCAACTAATAAACTTCTCTATGCCAAGGATATCCCAACCTACAAAGAGGAAGTCAAGTCTTATTACAAAGCAATCAGGGATTTGCCTCCATTGTCATCTTCAGAGATGGAAGAATTCTTAACTCAGGAATCTAAGGTATTGTTGCAAAGTAAAAAGACTGGATTTGGATATTTCTTTAAAAAAAAAAAAAAAAGCCATTTCAGAATCTCTCAACAAGGCTTTCTTTCTTTAAGAAACATGAAAATGAATTTAATGAAGAAGTGGCCTTGACAGAAATCTACAAATACATCGTAAAATATTTTGATGAGGTAAGATTTTAAATAACATTTAAAAAAATAAGATATGAATCAGTCACCAGAATTTGGTCATAAAGCATTCTGTAGGTCTCAGGACAGCTCTGGCATCCCAAATGGCCAGAAAGGGAGGCCAGGAAGCCCGGCTGCGATGGGGGATCCTGGCACCAAGCCAGACCCTGCACGTGGCTGCTGCCCCGCGTGGTTTTACTATGCTGCTCGCCTTCGGACCAACCATTTACATTTGAGTTAATGGGGCCTACAGCCATACCGGCACAGTTAACTTTGATGAGTAAGTAGTGGTCCTAATAAAAGGGGCCTGCTTATGCTTGGTTATAATCTGCTAAAATGAAAGCTAAGCTTGTTAAATCGCCTAGATTCTGTATTCAGTAGTTAAAAGTATGACATATTTCTAACGTAAGCAACTATTTCAATAAACCATTCTCCTTTATGATTAATCCTCCTTAATCTGGATTTTTTTCTTTGGGAATTCACACAGACACAGTCATCAGATGCGCTGTTTCCAAATATGTTAATTCCCCCTTCCCTGATTCCCCCCACTCAGTCATGCTGGGACAGGCTATCCATGTCAATGGTGAGAATAGCTCACCAATTCCATTTGCTACTTGAAGATCAAGTGAAGCACTAAGGTAGGGTAGAGGCAATGAGTTCCTTAAACATGATAAGCATCCCTCTTTCCAGGGGTCAGGGGTTAGAAGGGAAGCACTGGGGAAGGGAGGGGAGAGGAGGGACTACACTGCCGGGGAGGGGAGGGGAGGGGAGGGGAGGGGAGGGGCGAGGGGGGGAGGGGAGGGGGGGGGGAGGAGGGGAGGGGAGGGGGGGGGAGGGGGAGGGGGGGAGGGGAGGGAGGGGAGGGGAGGGGAGGGGAGGAGACGTCTCTGACCAGGAGGCCCCTGCCTGCTGCATTTAAGAAGAAATACTTGCCTGCATGTTGGCTGCCCAGGAATGCTTGCTGTGCTTGGAATGGCTGTAACATAATGCATAAAACAGGGCCTTGAAATTCTGGCCCCATATTTGTAAGCAAATAGTTTGGTATTTCTTGTGAGCTTCTATTTTAAACCTAAGCGTTGTTGATCCTGTGATAATGACTTAGCAAAACAACTTGCAAAGTGAGTATGTAAATGATTGAAGAAAATGTTGGCATCTGTTTCATACAGATTTTACCACTCACAGCATCAGGAATGCAAAAAAAAACAGAATTGTAATGCTAAAACCACAATATCTAAAATATAACTGTTCTAATTGTCAACAGATTCTAAATAAACTAGAAAGAGAACGAGGGCTGGAAGAAGCTCAGAAACAACTCTTGCATGTAAAAGTCTTATTTGATGAAAAGAAGAAATGCAAGTGGATGTAAGCACTCTGGGGCCTGGCTTAATCTGGTAAAGTTCTTCAGACGACTTGGGAGCAAAATGGCTGCTTAAGCTACTCTGTGTCGTTAATTATTTAAGTTTGCACATAGGTTCCACTTTGAGCACTGTCTTTTTTAAGAGAGCAAGGCACACGCACAGCTTTTAGAAAGCATACCAAGCACTGTGCCTGTGTGTGTACTGTGGGAGCGCTTCTGTACATAGAGTTGGAGTGGTTGTCACAAACAGCCTCCTTGTTCAGAGACTACAGGGCCAGTAAGCAAGGGTCAGTATTGTAACTACAGTCTCCACTTAAGCACAATGATATACGTGGTTTTGTTTGAAAACTACAGCTGTGTAGAACTTGTGACTACACTGCACCTCTGCAGACAAGGGACACTGCCAGTGATCAAAACAAAATGTGAAATGAGTCATCTGGAAACAAGGTAGGGGTGTTAGGGCAACCTTGCGGACTTGCAGCATTGAAACTTTCCCCGGTAGTTCTTGGAAAAGCTGACCGCAGAATTTGGTAGTGTGTACACTTAGCATTTGTGAGTGTGTGTGTGTGTGTTTTTAAACCAAAAACTAACAGTGTTGCAACATTGTTGAAAGGGCTCGTGTTTTTCAGTGGTCACCGACTGTACTCCATCAAACTCACCTCCATTTCACTAAGGAACTCTAAAGCAGGGAGAGGGAGTAGGCTTCTTTAAATGCAACATCATTTTACCCAGACACTTTAAAGTATGTACGTTTTCTTCATTTTATTTTTTTCATATTAAATGTATTTGATGATAGTGGACATGTTGGCTATTGTAAAAAAAAAAAAAAAAATCAGTAGCTTATTTCTGTCTAAACAACACTTCGATCAGAATTGTCTGTGGAAGAGTAACGCACTCCCCTAATCCTACATCTCTATATTACTATCTCCTTGCTTTAGATTTCTGGTGAACCCTGTGGTTATAAATACTTGTGTGTGATTAAAAAAAAAATACATTTTACATTTCATGAAATTGCTGTTCACACTGGAGTATTATATATGAATATATATATTTGAGGCCCATGGCCTGAAAAATATTAGTATACAACTTGGTATCTTAGTCTTACGATGTACTTTTTGAGAGTATTCCTCACAAGAGAAAGAGTTAAAAAAAACCTGTTTTATTCATGCCTTTTTTAAAAAGAATTCCCTATCTAGTTATACTGTAGTCTTTTTATTGCTGATTTTTTATTCCTGAATTTTTGCTGCTCATGACCAACTTTAATACCACTGTGTTTTCCTTCTATTAAACCAGAAGTAAAAAGTGTAATTGGCAACTCTCAAACTTTCCTTGTGGCACCTTTACCCTTGGTGCTCCAAATCCCAGATCGAGGAAAGAAATTTTTTCAAGTAGCAAATAAAACATTGATCACACATTCCTTAAAATCATTTACCAACACTGTATGGGATATCAGGATTTAAATGTGAATTTGTCTTAAATGAATGCTGTTCTTTTTGCTCCTCACTATCTGGTAAAGAGTGAGAGGCGACACCTCACAAACTGATCAGAGAAAATAAGCATTTATTGCCCTGACAGGCACCTTCCCAATCCTGTCGCTTTTGACCATTATCTGTCCAATGGACACACCTCAAAAATACTACCAAATAGGTTACTTATAAAGGTGAGAGGTCTGGTCCCCATATAAGGCTGCTACAGTCTTGATGTGAAGGGGTTCACAAGAGAACAGTAGGAGAGCTGAGAGCCAAGGGTAGGAGAGTTGCCCAGAAGACTTCCCTTCTTTAGGGTACAGAAATGCTAAGAAATCTCAAAGGATCAGTTACAGCTTTATCTAAGTATTCAGTAAATGCTACATGAGGGTGTCCCTGTCCAGCTCTCTGGCACATGAGTCCTGTGTGGAGACTTACCTTCTTTTCCAGGGACTGTGCTGCTGGGAACTTTGGGCAAGTCACTTACCTCTTTGTGCCTCAATTTCTGTATAATATTTCTAACCTACCTCACTGAGGTGGTGTGAAGACTCACTAATGTATGTAGCGTGTTTGTCAATCCTCCAGTGAAAAGCACTATCTGGATCACATTAGCCAAATGCAGTAAACGGCCAAATTAGATGTGTGCTGAAGACAATCAGTCACTGGGTCTACATTAAACAGCAACCAGAGAAACAAATGGCAAACATTGTCTATTTTCAAGTTTCTTTGCATATTTTTTTGGTGCAAAACCATTTATAAACAACTTTCTTTTTCTAACACTAGTGTCTACAGCAGCATTTAAAAATTAATTCTGTTACCTTTTTCTGTATTAGGGATTTAAAGTCTATTTCTTATTGTATACCTGATTGAAGCCGTTCTTGGAGATGAATGTTTTAAATGTCTATATCCAAAAATAAACATTTTGATGTAAATGTGGACTGTTTTTGTCTTTTTCCTCCTTCAAATTTTCTAGTTATAATAGATTTTTAAATTCTGAGTGGCTCCATGGAAATTAATTATTTTTCAAAAACAAAGTGTCACTGTATACACTCTGTAAATTAGCAGCTATATATATAGTAAGTAAATCTAGTTTCTTCTAAATGATGTTAAGGCTGCACAATCTCACTCCTGGCCTCCACTATCAATTAACTTGGACCTTTGAATGTGAAGACTTCTGGATAATGAACATTCCACTTAGTCCGGCAGACTTGAGCTTTGCCTTGTTGACATGAAGTTATTCCAGCAGAATGCCTTAAAAATGTTACATAAAAAAGCAAATGGGGACTTACCTGGTGGCACAGTGGTTAAGAATCCACCTGCCAATGCAGGGCACACAGGTTCGAGCCCCAGTCCAGGAAGATCCCACATGCTGCGGAGCAACTAAGCCCATGCACCACAACTACTGAAGCCTGCGCCCCTAGAGTCCGTGCTCCACAACAAGAGAAGCCACTGCAATGAACAGTAGTCCCTGCTCCTGCAACTAGAGAAAGCCCGCGCGCAGCAACAAAGAGCCAACGCAGCCAAAAATGAATAAATAAATTTATATAAAAAAAAAAAAAGCAAATGATAGCATACTTAGGGACACACAGAAATAAAACATTTGTAACAGTTTGGTTAGATCCAATAGATCCAAAACAGTAGGAGGCAAAGTTAAAAACCAGCAATATTTCTAAAGGGACCCCACTGGGTTCAAGTTTTACAATGAATGGTCCTTGTTTTATACAGCCACAGGATTTAATTATTTGTACTCTGTTATTTTCTATCAATCCTAACCCAACTAAGCCAAAATTGGTGAGATCTTCTACACTGTATGGTTAAAGCAAAATTAAACACAAAACAATAGTTAGAAAAATATTTAAGCTCTTTAATAAATTATGTGCACACAGCTTTTAGAAAAGGTAGTGTTTTATAATATATATCTAGAGATCTTTATTTTTTTATACTAACTTTAAAATTGTCATTTTTCAAGAACTAGAGGTTTATAACTCATATATAGTAAACCAGAAAATGTTCACTGACCCTGTTATTGCCAAGCATCTCAAAGAAGAGGAAGAGGGAATTCAAGATGGGCATGTTTTAGGCAAAATGCCAAAAAACTCAACAAAGTAAGATTAATAAAATAATTTAAAAACTTGATTCCCTAATGAGTTCCTTTTATTTGTTCATTTATTTCACATTCTCAAAGGGTTGTCAATAATATTCTAAATATCTCTGAAGCTGCTTTAGTGCTTCACTTATCATTAGTATAACCCTAAAATCCTGACATTCATTCAATACATCATGTACTGGTACCTTCTCTTGAGGCACATTCAAGTGTTTTGGCAAACAGTAATAAAGTATCTAAATACCACATACGTTAAAACTTCAAGCCTTATTGAGTCACTGATTTCATCCCTTTTGATCTGCCTTTTCTCCAAGAAAATCATTCCCCAGGAAATCCAAGTTCCTCTAGTTGTTTTCTTTGTGTTGTTTCTAGTTCTTCTAGTCTTTTGCGAAGTAGAGAGAGTTCCCTTTGATGCTGCTCCTCCTTAAAAGCACAGAAAGAGAAAAAAAAAAAAAAAACAACAACAGAAAAAGCACATCAAAAAAGACTGTTAGAAAAACTGGTGGAAAAATAACTGTTAGGCAGTGGCCTCAGTGCCTCTTTTATTCAGGCCTGCAACATCTGGCAAGAAAAGGATGACCATTTTAGCAGTCTAAGGACACCAGCACGGTCTAGACTACCAACTAGTCCTCGCTTCTCTCCTGCCTCTGGCTGTAGCCTTCAGCAAAAACCCAAAGTCTGTTCCTCTCTAGGTGTAAAATTCACCAGGGAGTGAATTAGATAATAGTAATGTAGGGCCCAGGTGTACTTATATGGCAACTTTCTAATGTGATGAGAGTTTAATAGCAGTTTATCATATAAACAAAGCACTTCGTCTGAGATTCAATTCAGTGACTTACAACATTAAAAATCTTCAGTGCTTACAACATTACAAAATGTCATTGCTTATTAACAGTTCATCTTCTGAAAATCATCCAATCAATTTGATTCCATCAACATCTCAGGGATCTGATAAAGTAGAACCAACTCAGGTTTTGGAATTATACAGATTTAGGTATGAAACTCAACTCTCACTTAGCTATGACCTTAGTCAAGTCACTTCACCTCTCTGACTCAGCTTCCTCATCTGCAAATTGGGAATACTAATACCTTCCCTCAAAGCATTTTTCATTAGGATTAAATATTGTATGGAAAATACATGGTGCAGTACATTTGCGTAAATGTTGATAGTAATTAGTATTGTATGAGTGACTACAAACTCAACAGTTACTCAAAGACTTATCAGTTAAGCTTCTTCCTTTCAATTGCCCAATAGGAGACTTTACTCCTAGCACCATCACTAAAGGATAGGATAGACTCAAATCCACTATGCCTCTCAGCAGATTTTTCTGGTAAAGATTCAGGTTTTTAACTATTTAAACAGGGGAAAACTTATGGAAATATTTATCGAACTTTTTTCCCTAAAATAAATGCTCATACCTGCATATGAGGAGGAAAGGATAGTTCCATGCCTGGAACCACAGTTGGTGACTGAAAGCTAACAGGATTGATGGATGCTGTTGAAGGTATGTTAGGACCCAAAATTAAACTTCGAAATTCATTATGTCTTCTCTGTATATCCTTTAGTCTTTTTTGAAGCCTTGTATATTCTTCAAATGGAACATTTTGTCTTAAAAAGAAAAAGTGTTTCTGTTTAATACAGTTACATTCTATTGAAGAACAGTATGAGTCACAGAACATAATTATAATTGGAAGAGAAGGATTTCTAAATTATAAGATTTATCTATATATGATATACACATAAAATTTGGTTTATCTAGAAAGATAAACAGGAACATGATACGACATCTTAATTATATGCGTTATTGTTGGCCCTGCAGGCTATCAACTGATTTTAAAGTTTTATTTGCCAATTAATCAAAGGTTAAAAATCTTTTGATACTTTTACTTTCATTTCCACTTTACTCCGCCAACCCATGAATCCTGAAACTAAAAGGAGACTCCTTAAACCAAAAGGGTGCCTTATTTTACTGCAGGAATCAAATAGAAATAAAATACTAGTTGAATCTTTTTTTTTAAGGGAAATTTATTTATCTATCTATCTATCTATTTATTTATGGCTGTGTTGGGTCTTCGTTGCTGCACATGGGCTTTCTCTAGTTGCGGTGAGTGGGGGCTACTCTTCATTGCAGTACGTGGGCTTCTCACTGCAGTGCATTCTCTTGTTGCAGAGCATGGACTCTAGGGTCGCGGGCTTCAGTAGTTGTGGCTCGTGGGCTCTAGAGCTCAGGCTCAGTAGTTGTGGCGCACGGGCTCTAGAGCACAGGCTCAGTACTTGTGGCACACGGGCTTAGTTGCTCCACAGCATGTGGGATCTTCCTGGACCAGGGCTTGAACCCGTGTCCCCTGCATTGGCAGGCGGATTCTTAAACACTGCGCCACCAGGGAGGCCCTAGGTTGAATCTTATGAATGCCATTTTTGTACGTGAAATATGGTCAAATATAGCAAATTTTATATTGTCCAATTTAATTTTTTTAAATGTACCTAATGACAAAGGTAAAGCTACCCAACTTTAGGGGGAAATGACATGGATAAAAAAACCACTTTTCAGGCCTTCACAGATTTTGGACATAAATTTCCTGACGATCAATCACACCAGTAATCAAATATAGTTTCAAAACCATTTGAAGTTCTAGGCGATCTGTGCCATAGCTGCCCAATCTTGAATTGGTAACACCTCCTCCATAACCATTAATTTTGAAATATTAAGTTGAATTTTGTTTTAGAATGAATCTGGTGGCTTCTTACTTTGGAACAGAGAGTATTATAAAGTTGGCATTTATTCCACAGTCTAGAAACCTCTTGGATGTTCTAAAAAAAACACAACTGTTCACATTTTGGTAATAATTATACCCAGAAGACCAGTGCACATTATAAAACATCACTGCTTGCTATACAGGCAATTCCCATTACAGAAAAGTCTGATACTGTCTAAATGCTGAAGACTACTACTAATCACCTGAATTTGAAAAGATTTTATTAACTTGAATCACATGGGTCATACAATGCCACTACCACTAACTTAATATGGTAAATCTTCTCTGATCAAAAATGCTAATGATGCAGATTATTAGCTGTGCTTGGATGTAAATGAAAAACCAGAAGCTACTGCCCAATAATATTTTCCATACCAAAAAATTTAAAAACTGAACTTTGATTCAAAGTTGTGGCCACAATTTTAGAACTCGTAATCACTAAACTGTCTTGTCTCAGCAGCAAGGATTCACACCACTCCTGGCTACCAAAGCCAGTGACTGACCTCTCCTGTCAGTCCCAACTGTAATACAAACGCATGTGTTAAAGACCTTTTGGTTTGAAGAAACATTCAATCAGAAAAAAAAATAGCAAAGATAATGAATTAGGAGTCTAATGAATAGTTTTAGAGTTCTTTTAAATGTATATTTTAAAAGAAACCCAAGTGCATTA
Organism: Balaenoptera musculus; assembly: GCF_009873245.2. Taxonomy (NCBI): domain Eukaryota; kingdom Metazoa; phylum Chordata; class Mammalia; order Artiodactyla; family Balaenopteridae; genus Balaenoptera; species Balaenoptera musculus. The sequence goes on from NC_045794.1 coordinate 78,080,396, forward strand.
TACTCAGAAACAAAGTTGTATAATATCAAAATAGCCACATGGGGTATGTATACATACAAACACATTACCTATTTAACACCTGATTTTCTGTTTCTAATTCTTCTCTCTTTGCCTCCAAGACTTCTACCTTTTCCTGCATTCTCTTCAACTTGTTTTCATGAAGAGATTTTCTCTAGAAAAAGAGAAACAATTAATGATGAGCAAGTATGGTAATACATACTCTCCTATTTGAACAAAGCTATATAGTGAATATTTTACTCACCAAAAAAATTTTACTTAGAGATGAGTATTTTCAGGGAATACTAGGAGCAAAGATTAGTAGATATGATGAGTACTAAAAATTTTAAAGGTAATAAAACACAGATCTACCTCGTATCCTCAACGTGACAAACAGAACTATTATAAATGTCAAACCAGAAAATTGATATCAATAAGGAAATTGTGCAAATAAAAAATCTAGGAAGGGAAGGAGTCAAATTTTACTAATGAGTTTGCCTGTCACCTCATAATCATGACTCTTCATTTTCCCAGATTATCATGGGTTTAAAACAACTATAAATTTAAAATTTAAAAGCATGTTTGCAGCAACTGATAAATTGCTACCAAAGTAGTAAATTAAAGGATCAGACAGATAAGATTGATTATGGATGCATCTCAGTTTGAAAGCATGCCTTTCTAAATATTAAAAAGAAAAAAATTTAAACTTCACAAAGGGAAAATTTTCTAATGTGGAAAAATCTATGTATAATGCAAAAGTAGTAAATGAAAAAAGGTAATACTTTTTCAGTTTTATAAACAGGTTTTTAGTTTTTACAGAAAAACACCTATAAATGTTGACAATCACTTAGTAGCTACAGACCTTTTAGATTTTTGGTTTCTAACTCTTTACCTAAGTATAACAGGCTTACAGAAAAATGCACATAATGTAAATGTAAAGCAAAATGTAAAACCACGAAGCAAATGCTGGTGTTGTTACCTCACAGGTCAAGAGCACTGCCGTACCAAAAGGGCCCCTACCCTTCCCTCCTTTCAATCTCTACCCCCTCTGTCCTCTGTAAAGGTAACCAACTAATTTACTTCCAAAGCTGTAGTTTAGTTTTGCGTATTTTTGAACTTCATACAAATGGAGTCACAGTGCACATTCTTTTACAGATGGCTTTTTTTCTTTCACTCAATACTGCGAGATTTATTCATTACTGCTTACAGGTGTAGCTCATTCATCGCCTACCCTGGCCCAGGAACCACCCTTCTGTCCTTTATTAGCACAAGTATGTATATATTTACAGGTGACTCAGGACTCTGTCTATTCATTCACCTACCCACATCAAAGAAATCATACACTATATACACTTCTGTTTCTGGATTTTTTGGTTGTTGTTCAACATTTTATCCCTATGGCTAAGCCATGTTATTGCATGTCACAGTTCCTCTCTACTGTTATGTTGTTATCCATTTTACAAACACACTATATTTTATCCCTTCTCCTACTGATAAGAATTTGAATTGTTTTCTACTTTGAAGCTACTATGAATAAAGTTTTATGAACATTCCTGAATATGTTTTTGGTAGATATGTGTCCTCATTTCTCTTTGAGTATATACCCAGGAATGAGTCATACAGTATACATATGTTTTATCTTTAGTAAAAACTGTCAGTTTTCTAAAGTGGTTCTAACTAATTACTAATTACATGCCCACCAGCAACATACGAGAGTTCTAACTGCTCTACATCCTTACCAACACTTGGTGTGGTCGGTCTTTATAAATTTTAGCTACTCTGGTGGAATAGAATAATACGTCACTTGTAGCTTTAAGTTGCATTTTCCTGTTATCTAATGAGGGTGATTACCTTTTCTTATGCATACTGACCATCTGGATATCCTTTTTTTGTGAAGTGCTTGTCTTAGTCTTTTGCCTGTTTAAAATAAATTTTTTTTTGAGTAATCTGTTTCTTATTTGTAGGAGTTCTTTATATATTCAGAATATGAATCCTTTGTCAGATATTTGTGTTGCAGATTGACCCTCTCTCAGTGTGTGGTAACATTTTTTCCCATAAGTGTCATTTTATAAAAAGAAGTCCTTAATTATAATAAAATCCAAATTATCAACCATATCTTTTACAGTTAGTGCTTTTTATGTCCTGTTTAAAAAATCTTATCCCAAGATCTTAAGATTTTCTCCCCAAGTTTTTCTAGCAGCTTTATTTTTTTACTTGTCACATTTGGGTCTGCAGTTTTTATCTAATTAGGTTGGGTTAATGATAACCAATTGACTCCACATCCTTAAAGGACCATCCTTTCCCTATTGAAAGGCAGTGGTACTTCGTGGTAAGTCAGGTGTTCATATACTATTTCTGGACTGTATTCTGTTCCATTTATCTGTCTATCCTTATGCCAATACCACACTGTTTTAATGACTGTAGCTTAAAGTAAATCTTGATATCTAGCAGTATAAGTCCTGCAGCTTTGTTGTTTTTCTTCAAGATTGCCTTGGTTGTTCTAGTCCTTTGTACTTTCATATGAATTTTAGAATCTACTTTGCAATTTCCACAAGGAAAACTAATGAAATTTTGATTAGGATTGCACTCAATCTACAGATCAGTTTGGCAAGAACTGACATCTTAATAATATTGAGTCTTTCAAATCAAGCGTGGTATAGTTTCCCTTTATCTAGGTCTTCTTTAGTTTTTCTTAGCAATATTTACCTATCTTTTATTAGATTTGTTCCTAAATATTTTATATTTTTTATGCTAATGTAAATGGTATATATTTTATTTTCTAATTGTTGTGTATGTAAAGAAAGAACTGATCATCACAGAAATGCAAGTCAAAACCACAATGAGATATCACCTTACAACTGTCAGAATGGCTATTCTCAAAAAGACAAGTGTTGTTGAGAATGTGGAGAAAAGGGAACCCTCATGCACTGTCAGTGGGAATGTACATTTATGCAGCCACTATGGAAAATAACACAAATGTTCCTCAAAAAATTAAAAATAGAACTACCAGCAATTCCACTTCTGGGTATTTAGTGAAAAAAACCAAAAACAGTAACTTGAAAAGGCACATGCACCCCCATGTTCATTGCAGCAGTATTTACAACAGCCAAGACATGGAAGCAACCTAAGTGTCCATCAATGGATAAATTGATAAAGAAGATGTGATACACACACTGGAATATTATTCAGCCATAAAAGAGAAGAAAATCTTGCCATTTGTGACAACATGGATGGACCTTAACGGCATTTTGCTAAGGGAAATAAACCAGACTGAGAAAGAAAAAATACCACATAATCTCACTTACGTGTGGAATCTTTTAAAAATAAAGTAAAATAAGCTCAAAGATACAGAGAACAGACTGGCAGTTGCCAGAGGCAGGGGCTGGGGGATGGGTGAAATGGGTGAAGGAGGTCAGAAGGTACAAACTTCCAGTTATAAAATAAATAAGTCCTGTGGATGTAAAGTACAGCATGGTGACTATAGTTAATGATACTGCATTGCATATTTGAAAGTTACTGAGAGATATCTTAAAAGTTCTCATTACAAGAAAAAAAATTCTGTAGCTATGTATGGTGATGGATGTTAACTAGACTTATTGTGGTAATCATTTTGCAATATATATATAAATACCACATTTTCTCTATGGAAGGTTTTAAATTAAGGAGTCCATTTCCCTAATGGATACAGGACTATTTAGATTTCCTAATTCTTCTTGTATTAGTTTTGTTGAGATGTTCAAGGAATTTGTTCATTTCATCAAAATTGCATAATTAACACAGCTGTTCTTATAATAGTCTTTTTGTTTTAATATCTATAAGATGTATAGTGATACCCCTTTTTCATTCATTATATTGTCCATTTGTGTTTATTCATCTACCTACCCTACCTACTTTATGAGGAGTTTGGGGAGAAGCCATTTTATCAATCTTTTCAGATTGATCAGCTCTTGGCAAGTTAAATTTTCTCTATTGTATAATCTCTGCTTCACTGATTTCTGCTCATGCCTTGAGGAGGCAGATGAGGATGCTGTTAAACCTATACACAGAGTTCATAATCCAGTTATTGTGTTTTTTAGTTCTAAACCTGCCATGTTAAAAAATGTTTTCTAGTTTTCTGGTCAATTCTCAAGCATTTCTTTTTATTTCTGAGCCATCTACAACACGGTAATTTTAAATTCTGTATCTGATAACTCCATTACCTGGATCCCCTATGGGGGGTTTCTTTATATTGATTGTTACTTCTCTTGATTTTCAATGTTATTTCCTCATGCAGCTATTTTTAAAATTATTATTATTAATAGAAATTTGTTAAAACTGATGAACCAATAATGATACATTATTATCAACTAAAGTCCACAGTTTACATTGTCACTCTTTGTGTTGTTCAGTTCCATGGTTTTGTCAAATGCATACTGTCCTGTATGCACTACTGCAGTTATCATACAGAATAGTTTCACTGCCCTAAAAATTCCCTGTGCTCTACCTATTCATCCCTACTTCCTACCCCACAAACTGGCAATCACTGATTTTTTTTCTGTCTCCATAGTTTTGCCTTTTCCAGAATGTCATATATTTGAAATCTTACAGTATATAGTCTTTTCGGACTGGCTTTTTTCATTTAGCAATATGCATTTAAGGTTCTTCCATGTCTTTGCATGGCTTAATAGCTCATTTCTTTTTGTCACTGGATAATATTCTCTTGTATGGATATAGCAAAGTTTTTTAACCTTCACCTACTGAAGGACATATTGCTTGCTTCCAAGTTTTGGCAATAATGAATAAAGCTGCTACAAACGTTTGTGTGCAGTTTTTTTGTGTGTGTGAACATACATTTTCAACTCATCTGAATAAATACCTAGGAGCATGACTGCTGGACTGTATGGCCAGACTATGTTTTAACTTTGTAAGAAACTGCCGAAGTGTCTTCCAAAATGGCTGTACCATTTTACAATCCCACCAGCAATAAATGAAAGTTTCTATTGTTCCATATCCTTACCAGCATTTGGTTCTGTCAGTGTTCTGGATTTTAGCCATTCTAATGGATGTGCAGTAGTATCTCTGTTTATTTTTTATTTAGAGCTAGACATTACATTTTAAAAACTGAAGAAATAACTGAAGCCTACAATGCTAGTTTCCCTTAAAGCAGATTTACATTTGTTTCTTGCAGGCAGCTAGGAAAACTAACAACAGGGGTTAATTTAATCTAATTATAAGGACAGATTATCTGAAGCTGTGCTTCAATACTTGCAAGGGCCAGGCTATTTGCAGTTAGTTCACTCTTAGTCCAAGGGCATACCCCCTCATGGTCTCAACCCACAGCACTGGTAGACTCAGACCTGAGACCCTCTCTCTGGCAGATTCTGAACTCCAATTTTTGGTCCCCAAGCCCTACGAGGTTGTCAAAAGCTTTGCTTCACTTCTCAGCCTCTCAGCTGTCTCTTCTAGAACTGGCAGCTTCCTCTAAGGGAAAAGCAGCCCCAAATGCTGAGCTCACCTCTCCAGGTTTCCCATCTCTCCAGGATCTTGGCCTCTTAATTCTTCACTGCCCTTCATGGAGATATTTTTAAAAATATTTTGTCTGATTCTTCTAGTTCTCATGTGGAGAGCTGATCCACATATTTCCTAGTCTGTCATTATCAAAAGCATATGCTCCTTTTAGGTATTTTAGTTCAACTAACAGCAGACATTTTAAAGATGGAAATGCTTAACACTTCATTATTATATGATTATATAAACCTGCAATCTTAAAATCTAGTTCTATTTCTCCATTTGTACTGCTCATTTAAATTGTAGTAAAATATGAATTTTTTCACTCTCATCTTCAAATCTTAAGCATGTCACACACACACACACACAGTGCACACTTAATTGGGCCCTATATTAACCATAGTTAATACAAAATACAGGGATTTCTGAAGGGAATTCCAGTCATAAAATACAAAATCTTGAGAAAAGGCTTTTTTAGAAAGGATAAGAAATGAATTAAGAAGAATCTGTAATTCTATAGGAATGTGGATTCCCCTGATGTTTCTCCAGCAGGGGAATTGATGGGTGAAAGCATTGTTTTGAAAAGATTAATATGGTATCAGGATGGACTCTGAAGTTTGCCTCTTAAGAGGCAAATCTGGAGATAAGCTTCCTGAAGACAGGGTTCAGGACAATGTTGTCCTCATCCTCATCACTGTAAAAACAACCATTTACTGAGCACTACTCTTTGCCAGGAACTCAGTTAGAATGCAGCAAAAGAAGTGGATAGCTGGTTGACTAGTAGACCCAATGAATGCCTTAGACCCTAACATAATCATTTCTTTGCAGCACCCTCATTATCTTGACCCAAGCCTCCTTCTTCTTCTAACTCACACACCACACACACACACACACACACACACACCCCACCCCCCCCCCCCATGCTGACCGGTCTCACTACTTCAAATGGGCCCCCTATTGGTACCTGGAAATCCTACTAATTTCCCTAATCCAATCACTCTCCCAAACTCTTACATTCTTTCACAACTCCTTGTCTCTTCTCAAATCTGTTAGACCTCCACTCTTCACAGTCTGAGCTGGTGACCCAGATTCTTTTTTGCATTGAGAAAATAGCAGCAACCAGTAGAGAACTTCCACTACATCCATGAATTTATCAGGAACTTACAATCATGTATTTTGTCTTCTTTCCAGGTACAATAGATACATTGTGTTTCTATCCCTTCCCTCTCTGAATTGAATCTAATGCCCTTCTGCCTACTAAAAGATATCATCCCTTCATTTGCCCCCTCCTTCTCCTGCATTATCAATTTTCCCCTTGCTACTGAATCATCCTATAATTTCTCCCTTCTTAAAAGAAGCTTTTGCTCTCACAACGCTAGCTATTACCCCAGTTCTTTGTTCTTCACAACAAAATTCCTTCGACAAACTATATTCCATTTCAATCAGACGTGCATACCTACTACTCCACAGAAACAACTCTTGACAAAGCCACCAACAATTAATTACCACACAGTCAAATGGATTCTTAGTCTTCATCTTACTATTTTATCATCTTACCACTGTGAAATAAAATTCATATTTATGGCAAGACAAGAAAAATTTAAACCTAAAAATTCTTCTCTGCGCTTTGGCCTCCCCTCTCCCCTCACTGTGCCTTGTGTATGTGCATTATGCATTGACCAAACCTCCCCCATCAGCAGGAACACCTGCTCAACCATAAACAGCAACATTCTCCGAGCATCAACAAGACAATGCCTTAAAAGAGAACAATCCTTCTTGATTATAAAGGGTCACATGACCCACCACAATGGCACTAAAATCTGGGTTTTGTAAACTGTCAGTAATAGGTCATTTAATGTACAGCCCTCTGTCTCAAAAAACTTATATAAATTGTATCTTGACTTCTAACGGGCGGAACAGTTCTCAGAGCTTTCTGAGATGCTCTTCTTGGGTTTTAACCCTCAAATTTGTCTTGAATAAAATTTTCCAATTCTTTCTTAGGTCGCCTGATTAATTTTTCGTCGACACTATAATGTCATTTGACACAGCTAATCCTTCTTGAAGCATTTTTCTTCATTTGGCATCTAGTACTTTCTTGGTTCTTTTCCTATCATATTGGCCACTCCTTCTCAGTCTCCTTAACTTCCCAACTTCTAAAGTTTGGAATTCCTCAAAACTCAATCTTCAAACCTGTTCTTTTCTGTCTTCCTTCACTTTCTAGGTGACCTCATTTAATCCCATTGCTTTCAATACCATTTACATGCTGATAAGTCCCAAATCTTTATCTCTAGCCTAGTCCTCTTCCCTGAAGCCCTGATTCATGTATTCACCAGAATGCTTAGTATCTCCACTTGGAAGTCTAATGGGCATCTCAAAGAGTTAATGTGTCCAAAAGAGGCATCTTTATTTTATCCCTAAACCTGTTCCTTCCAAGGTCTTTCCCATGTCAGTAAACAGCAATTCTATTTTAACCACGTGCTCAAGCCCAACATCTTAGTCATCTTTGATTTATCTCTTTAATACCCTATAACCATTGTAAGTTCTATCTTTAAAAATATATACAGAATCCGACCACCAGTCTACTACTAGTTCTCTACATCTCTCATCTGAACTACCAAAAAGTGGTCTTCCTGAGTCCTGTTTGCCCCTCTACACAACAGCCAGAGATTCTCCTGAAAATATAATTCAGATTATAGCATTTCTCAATTCAAAACTCTCCAGTGTGTTCCTATCTCATTCAGAATAAAAACCAAAAAAAAGCCCCTACATCACCTAGCCTCCTACTACTCTCTCCATTCCAGCTACCCAGGTCTCCCTCCTTGTATTCCTTCAACATACCAAGCAGACTCCTGCCTCTCTCTTTTACTTCCTATTCCCTCTGGAACATTCTTCCCCTACATACAAAATATGGCCTCCCCCTTCTTTCCTCGAGGTCTCTGCTCAAACGTTACTTTATCAGAGGCTTCTCTGATCACCTATATAAAACAATGCCCTCTATCCCCCTTAGTTTTCCTCTTAGCACACATCTCCACCTGACATTTGTTTCTTTACTCCGTGTCTCCCATCCACCACAACATAAGCTCCTCAGTGCAGAGTCTTTATTTCTGTATCCCTGTGAATAAAACAGTACCTGGTATAATACAGAGTAGGTTCTCAATAAATCTGTTGAGTAAACTGACTAAACGAATATAGAGAAACCTCGTAGTGAAGAGAGTCTGAGCTAGGATGTTGCAATAAGAATAAAAAGAAATGAGGTGGGGAAAATGTGAGATACATTATAAAGGAAGAATTCACAGGCTCTAGTGACTATACTGGGTAGAACAGTGTCTCCCAAATATTTATGTTTACTCAGAATCTCAGAATGTGACTATGCTATAAGAAGAAATATATCTGGTCTTTGCCCTGGGCTCCTGGCACAGAGCTCCTAAAACCCATGGAATTTCCTGAGTCATAGGAGCATCTTTTGCTATTCATAACCAGCCCTTTTCAATCATACCTGAGTTAATACTAATGAGTTAACTTAGGGTGGGACCCCTAGGTAATCTCAAAATAGAGCTAGTCACTGGAAAGACCAAGTGGTAAGAAGGTAGGAACTTGCAGCACTATTCCCACCTCCCACCTCCCACTCTCCACCCTCCACTTCTGGGAGTGGCGGTACTAGAGATTGATATCTATTAAAAACTCTTGAACAAGGATACCTGGAAGGCTTGCAGGATAGTGAATACATTGATTTGCTAGAAGGGTGGCACTCCCAGAGAGGGCACCCCTCCCCCTCCATACCTTGCCCTATACATCTCTTCTATTTGGCTGTTCCTGAGTTGTATCCTTTCTAATAAACCAGTAAATACAAGTAAAATGTTTTCCTGAGTTCTATGAACCTAGGTGGGGGGTGTTATGGGAACCCCAATTTATAGTCATTGGTCAGCAGTGCAGACGGCTAAGGACCTGACACCTGACATGGGGTTAGTCTTGAGGCTGAACCCTTTAATTTGTGGAATCTGATGCAGTGTCAGAATTTAATTGAATTACTGGCACCCAGCTGGTGTCCAGAGAATTAGATAATTGGTTCTTGGTGTTGGAAAACACTCCAGAGTGACCTTATCTGAAAAAAGGGTAAAGTTAAGATGAGGTTATACTGGATTAGGGTGGGCCTTAAATCCAATATTGACTTGTGCCCTTATAAAAAGGGAGAAATCTGGATATAAAGACAGACACACACACCATGTGAAGAGAGAGGCACAGATTGAAGTGATGTGTCTGCAAGCCAAGGAACACCAAGGATTGCTAGCAACCACCACAAGCTAGGAGAGAGGCATGGAACAGATCCTTCCCCAGAGCCTTTGGAGGGAGCATGGCCCTATCAGCACCTTGATTTTGGACTTCTAACTTCCAGAACTGTGCAATTATAAATTTCTGTTGTTTTAAGCCACACAGTTTGTAGTAATTTGTTATAGCAGCCCTAGGAAACGAATACAGTGACTGACTATATTTGGGGAAAGGGAGCCCTTAGGATGAATCAAAGGTTTGAAGACTAAGTAATTGGAAGAATGATATTCTACTGAAAGAAATGAAAGTCCAGAGGAGAAAGTGGCTGTAAGAAATGATTGTAATTTTGACTTTATCAGTCCAATAGAATCATAGGTTTATCAAATGGATGCCTTAGTGTCACACACATTACAACACAAAAGAGTTAAAGAAAAATCAAAAGAATACTGATGCAAGAATCAAAGCTGAAATTTTCCTTTTATCACCTTTTAGCCAAATTCAATGAACTCTCTTCAATAATCACTACCATTTACCTTTGATTCCCTTCTTTTCCTGTGGCTTCTATAACACCATACTATAGCTTCTACCTCTATGACCATTCCTCTACTAAATCCAGCTCCTATTTCCAAGTCAACTTAGTTCTTAGTCCTTTTATTCTTCAGCAGTTCTCAAAATCTCAAGTGTCTAATTATACATCCCTAAGCTGAATTACTGATCTCCACGCTTTACATTCCATTATTTCTGGTTATCTACATGATATCTTCACTTAGCAGTCTAGGACAGGACTTCCCTAGTGGTCCAGTGGTTAGGACTCCACACTTCCACTGCAGGGGGCACGGGTTCAATCCCTGGTCATGGAAGTTCCACATGCTGCACAGTGCAGCCAAAAAAAAAAAAAAAAGAGTCTAGGACATGTCTACATGGATGCACTGCCATCAGTTCATACCTGACGTGTGTTTAGTCAAATGTATCTTCTCTTTCTACTCAACTGACACATGGTCTTTATTCCATCATGACAACTCCTCTACATCCTCTCATAGCTAAAATACTTCATATTTTTCTCTTTCTTCTTATTTAGCACTATATTCTGTTAATTTTTTCCTTTGGAATACTTCTAGGAGTCATCCTTCACCTTCATTCTATATTGCAAGCCCGAATTCCAGACTTCTTACCTCATTTTAAGATGATTATAAATAGCTTCCTGACTAGTCTCCCTGTCTTAAGGCTTTCTTCTCCCTAGCACAGTAGTTCTCAAACTTTAGTGTCCACACAGATCACATCGAAGTGACTAATAGATTCTTTAGGTACTGCATGTTATTTTATTTCTCCAATTAGATTATATGGTCATCAAGGGCAGGAATTAATCATGGCTTCTATTTTCCCCTCGGTGTATAACATAATGCCAGGCCACACAACATATTCAATAGATATTTTGTAACTTCAAGACTATGGTTCATTTCTTTCTCAAAACCGTTCAAAACATCTAACCAAGAATTATTTCAGAGATATACCTTAGAATAAAAATAACAAGTTATCATTTCAAGTGCCTCAAAAGGAAAAGCACAACTCATTGTCCTCATACCAAGAGATCTCTCTTCATACTCACATTTCAACAGTGTGTGGGGAAAAACATACAGAGAAGTCATCAATTACAGAAGGGCATTCCAACTCAAGATACCCGGTCCAACTTTTCCAAACAAATCAACACAGCAAAATATCATTACACAAAGACTCTACCTAAAAACACTTACCAGAAATGACATAATCTCTGTGCTTAGGAGGTTGGAGCTGTAAATGAAGCCATCTTACCTAGCTTGGGGAAAAAAAAATAAAGCTGCTACTCTCCAGTTGTAAGAACCTCTCACAGGAAAGTAACTCTAAAGGACTATGATTTCTGCCCTAGAGTTAATGTTTTGTGACTTAATTTAAGTCTTACTACACAAGAAAGTTATGATCTTTGTCATCTAAGAAACTTAAAAGTCTGTTGCAATTTTACGAATCATATTTATGTAACCTTATAGCCAACATTTTCATACAGAAGCATTATATTTAACTTGAATGGGAAAAGGGTCTGAGTTTAAAAAATTAATTTTATAGTGATCATTCTGCCACAGGAAATAAGACTCATGTGGATTATGGTTATAATGAAGGGAAAAGCAGTAAAGTATCTCGAATCAAAGAAAGGGGGAAATTAAAAGAGTAACAGTGCAGAAAAAGCACAGGATTAAGAATAGAAAAATGTAGATTTTAGTCACAGCATTCCTAACTAGTCAATGATCTTGGCTCCCTACCACTTCAGTTTCCAAATCTGTAAAAACTACTGAATGCTAAGATCCCCCAGCCCTAAAATTATATATACTTACATACTTTTTACAGTATTTCTATGTCACATGTACTACCTGCTTTTCCACTTTAATTGAGGTAAAGTTGTAAGCCTATAGGGCAGTGTTCCACATGATGGGACAGCTCTGGGTCATAATTTTTACTGAATTGAGTTTAACAATTTCCTGCAACTTAAAATCATTATCCACTGATCACATTTTTAAAAGTAAAATAGGTGTTTACTATATTCACCCCCATCATTTGGCAGTTATTTCAGTAGGAAAAACATTCATCCTAGGTCAATACTGATGAAACGTTACTTCGCATGTTTCTTAAAATATCACCTCCTCCCCTCTTTCTGGTATACCTATGATTAGTTAATAATCTCTCTCACCACTGGATGTCACTTTTGCTCCAAAAGAAGTCAACCCAACCTAGCCTCAATAATTAGAATCTGATCTCTAAGACACTTATCTCTAAAACCTCAACATAAAAGTTTTTCTGTAAAAGATAAAATCAGCTCTTATAATTTCTTATGATTTCTAGCTAATCTGGCATCAGATGCTTTTAGGCTTCAAACAGTACAAGGAAGCATAAGTAGGATTTCGGAGATCATCCCAAGCCATGAAATAACTTCACTAAAATCCCATCAATACCCATACACTGCTCAGTACTTACGTGGACAGAAAGAAAGAGAAGTGATACATACAGGGGAAAAAAAACAATGAAACAACAACATAAGTATTTATATTTGAGTATGAAACACTGGGATCCTATATAGTTAAGTGCTGTTTTCTAATCTCAATGTTACACTACTTTTAGCATAATGGAAAGAGAAAAGCAACATTCATAAACCAAGAAAGTGGGGAAGTAATGACTTTTAGGCTTCTCATGTTGTCACTCCAACTATCAGGATGAATTTGGCAGTTATATCTAATAATGTAAACAGGTAACTAAAAACTGTGTCCTTGATTTCCAAATTCAGAATATGTAAATGATATACACTTCTCTTCTCTTATGCAAATATGAACAGCTAACCTTACCAATAAACATACAGATATTAAGACACTGGTGTGCCTATGTCTAGAGGTACGAATTCCTCTCATTTCAGACCTTCTCACTTCCCCACAATCAATGCCACTACTTAAGGAACTTATCAAATGGAGACATATCCAAATCATTTGTGGGATTTTTTTAAAAATACTTCCTTCCCCTTCCCCCAACACACATGCGCCAATCTTGCTAAAAATAACTGCTGAATCGCTGCCATGGAGAGCCATGGTTACTGATGGGGCTATGCTACATTCCTTGGGTTTGTTGAGTAGAAAAAAAGTTGTAAACCACTGACTCAGATGAATCATCTGGTTATATTAGTTCCATGATGCCCTGGATTAGTTCCAAGAAAACAAAGTTTTTAGGTTCTGGAGAAAATATGCCTGCAAAGATGAAACTTTAAAAAGATCATGGCTGTGGGAACTATCGTGGCTGTTTCAGAAGCCAGGGGAGTCCTAGTTCCTTCTGCTGGGGCAATGAGATACTTGCTTCTATATTCCTGAGTTGGAAACAAAAAAGTATTGTAACCACAAAAACAATGTTACAAGTATTAGTTAAGCACAGTTGAAACAGGCCTAATCACCCTGTAATTTAAGTGCAGAATAAGTTAAATGAGACTTGTATGGGCTGGTCTAGAAACTTTATCAATGAAAACCACTGTCTCTGTGGAAAAATGCATACTCTGAAAAACTGACGTGTACACAACATTTAGAAATAAACCTGCTGAGCAGTTTGCATTTTCCCAATTTATCTTTACAAGGTGACAGCAAAATGTCATGTTTAAATATCAAACTGAACATACCAGTGAAGTCTCAGTTTTAATAATACATTTTATTCTCCTAAAATAGTTATGCTTTCACTCTATAGAAATCACTTTAATGAGAACCACTTGCCTTTTTTTGGGCAATTGCAGCTCGCTGCAATTTCTCCTTAGCTTGATTATATTTTTCTTCTCTGTCAGTGATACGTTCATGAAGCCTATGCTTTTCTTCCAACCACTGTATTTGCTTCTCTTCCAATGCCCTGTCAGAAGAACGTATGCAAAACATGAGATGTTAACTCTTAGAAGAGATGTTACCACAAGTATCATCAAACTCACTACCTACTTCACCCACAGCCTTCATAATCCAACACATGCATTCTTGCATGGCCACGTATCTGCTATCACCACCACTACTGAGTATTTCCTGTGAGCCAGCCACTGGGCTTAGAACAGTACGTGTACTACATCATTTATTCTTCACAGTAACCCCAGAGTTAGGTATGTCTATCATTTCCATTTTATAGCTGAGGAAACTGAGGCTTAGAGCTGTTAACTAACTTGCTTAAAGACTTATACCTAGTTAACGGAGGGGGGTGGGTGGTGGCAGGACAAACAACTGATAATCAGCTTTAAACCATGATACCACCAAGCTATTAAAAACTGGGCCTAATAAAGACGGTTAAAAATCAACCTTGGTATCAAGTCTTAATGTGGTATGTTTCCTGGCTAGAGTAAAATTCATATAAATGGTATTTTATAGTAACATCATAACAACTTACATCTTTAAAGCTCTTCTGTATACTTTATGATTTTTAGTATCATCACTATAGGCAGTAGAAATGAGATATACAAACCCTGAGGAGTCAGATTCCATGAGTAAGGTCAAACAGATTTTAAGTATCTTAGCTGGGATCAAAATCACATTCTATTGACCCCAAGTCCAGCTATTTTCTGCTATATAATCCTATGAATAACATTCAGAAACCAATGATAAGTTAGTTACATTTGCTAGCTATACTATGATTGGAATTCTTAAGCACATTTCAAATCACTTGAGGATCCCAAGATACAAATTCCTATATTTTGCAAAATATAAGCAAAATAATTTGGATCCTGTGGAATGTCACAACACATTATGGACAGTTATCTTGCTTACTTCCTTTTCTTGAAATTCAACCACATATATGAGCCCATGGACAAGCCTTAAAATATTAAATAATAGAAAAATAAGGAAAAAATTTTATGTGGCAAGAAAGAAGAAAAACTGTAAAAAGAATAATGTTTCATAGATTCAAAAACTTATAATAATAATAATGATGTTATAATAACAAAGCAAATACAAAATAGTAGTTTTCTACCAATATAAACAACATTTTCCAGGGAATATAAGATCTTGGTCACCAAAATCATCTCCCTACCAGTTTACTAGACTGTCTACTACTAAGAGATTTCAAAATCAAAATATAAAACAAGTAAATGAGCTTTTCAAAGGGAAAATCCAAAAGATTATAACTGTAATTCTAAGAAGTAAGCTGTACACATCAAAATTTTGTTTCTGTTCTCTGGCATTCAGAAGAATTTAGATATTTGAAGTAAGAAATGTATTGATTTACTCAATGAATACAGAAGTGTTTCTTTGAAGGTTTTCATAATACTGTGGTCAGGCAGAATTTTAAAAGGTCTTCTTCCCTAGATGTCTATTTTCTTTTCTTTTTTTTTTAAAGCAATCCAAGAGTCCATAAAGCTCATCTCTAGAAACAGAAAATACATTACCTAAGACCACTGTACACTGTCAATGGGGTACTTGTAACTAGTTCCCAAAATACATTCAACACTGGAATCATCATTAAAAGAACTATATATAATATAGCAGAAAGAAGAAACAGTTTGTACATTAAAAAAAAAGAGCAAACTCTACTTTTCAACTTCTAGTTGCGCTTTTTCAGCTTGGCTTCTTAAATTTCGGCATTCCTGTTTTAACCTCTCCACCATTTCCTTCAGTGTTTGGTTTGAATTCAGCAACTCATTCTCTGACTGTGCAAGTGAGGTCACTTGGATCTGTAAACTACTGATTTGCTTAAAAGAGAAGAAAGAAGAGAAACATAAGGCCACTAAACAAATGCAATAGAATATGAGAGACACAGAGGACACTAAGCATCTTCCCTCACAAATGCCACACCCAACTGATGTGCCCTTCAGGACACCCTGGAATGAAATTATAAAAAGCACCAGCATTAGAGAAATGCAAATCAAAACTACAATGAAGTATCACCTCACACCGGTCAGAATGGCCATCATCAAAAAATCTACAAACAATAAATACTGGAGAGGGTGTGGAGAAAAGTGAACCCTCTTGCACTGTTGGTGGGAATGTAAACTGATACAACCACTATGGAGAAGAGTATGGAGGTTCCTTAAAAAACTAAAAATAGAACTATCATATGACCCAGCAATCCCACTACTGGGCATATACCCTGAGAAAACCACAATTCGAAAAGAGTCATGTACCACAATGTTCACTGCAGCTCTATTTACAATAGCCAGGACATGGAAGCAACCTAAGTGTCCATCGACAGATGAATGGATAAAGAAGATGTGGCACATATATACAATGGAATATTACCCAGCCATAAAAGGAAACGAATTTGAGTTATTTGTAGTGAGGTGGATGGACCTAGAGTCTGTCATACAGAGTGAAGTAAGTCAGAAAGAGAAAAACAAATACTGTATGCTAACACATATATATGGAATCCAAAAAAAAAAAAATGGTTATGAAGAACCTAGGGGCAGAACAAGAATAAAGACTCAGACATAGAGAATGGACTTGAGGACATGGGGAGAGGGATGGGTAACCTGGGACGAAGTGAGAGAGTGGCATGGACATATATACACTACCAAATGTAAAATCGATAGCTAGTGGGAAGCAGCTGCATAGCACAGGGAGATCAGCTCCGTACTTTGTGACCACCTAGAGGGGTGGGGTAGGGAGGGTGGGAGGGAGATGCAAAAGGGAGGAGATATGGGGCTATACGTATATGTATAGCTGATTCACTTTGTTATAAAGCAGAAACTAACACACCATTGTAAAGCAGTTATACTCCAATAAAGATGTTTAAAAAAAAAAAAGGCAGCAGCATTAGGATCATATCTTAATATAAGCAGAGACCATCAAGAACCCTATTCCTCAATCTGCCACTGAGTCCTCTCTCTTCTTCCCCAAATAAGCAGGCCAGAAGAGGTACCAGAAATGGGGAGAAGTGTCATTAGAAGGAGAGCAGGGAGGTGAGCAAAGAGAATCCAAATATTAGAGTCTCCTAGCCTCCGAGGAAAGAACAGATTTTAAAAGGTAAGTTGGGAAAGCTCCTAAGAAAATCCATTCTCCCACTCCCACAACCTTGTGATTAGCACTCCTTCCAAGGGTTCTGCTCTCTGAATAGTCAGGAATCATAAATGCAGGAAGGATCATTCTCACATTGTTTTTGAGTAGTTTTTAAGCATTTTATACAGTGTTGGGCAGAAGAAAGATGCTCTGAGAAACCTAATGAATGGTAGGGATTCCTTGGCCTCTAGAACCATTTATCAAACTGTGAAATGTCACTCAGGCTTCTTCTCCATCCCAGTTTACCTTTATCTGGGAGTACTTTTTCTCATGAAAAGTAGCTAATTATCTAGTTACAGATTAACAGGCTAGGAGATTCACATTGCTCTTAAGTCTTATCCAAATAATTCATTTGGGACATATTTACACCTAATTCTTGCAAAAGCCATTTTACCAATTAATAAACAAGTATTCATTTTTCTTTCACTTTCTTCTACCTCTCTAAGCCATTCTCTTGAGAGAAGTTTGGAGACAGAGAGTCAAGTGACTTCAGATCAAAAGAATCCATTACAACACTCAAGAGTCAAAAGAAACCA
This sequence comes from Balaenoptera musculus, assembly GCF_009873245.2. Classification (NCBI taxonomy): domain Eukaryota; kingdom Metazoa; phylum Chordata; class Mammalia; order Artiodactyla; family Balaenopteridae; genus Balaenoptera; species Balaenoptera musculus. The sequence continues at coordinate 78,098,199 of NC_045794.1, forward strand.
GATTCTTTATGCAATAAATGGGAAATAATTCCATTACTTCCTGATGGTAGCAAAGCCACATACAGAACTGTATAGGTCCAAAGAGCAACTAACTGTCAGAAGAATAAAGTAAAAAGGTATGTCTCATTTCTATTTTAGAATGAATTTCTCCATGAAGAACTATTCAGTATTTTTAACTGGAGCTGTAAATATAAAACCTGTATTACAGCTGGCTGAACAAGCAACTTTCAAAGAGCTTAATACTTCTCCATATCTACAGGATGACAGAAAGCCCAATGCCAGTGAGACTAGATAACTTCTCTCAGAGTATCACACATTATGCCCTCCTACTTGAGACTTAGAAACCATAACTATACATGCAAAGCAATGCCAGCTAGCATGCAAGCATAAATCCTAAAAATAGAATTTTCACTCCTCATAATTTGTTTTGCCCATATAAATCTTTCCTGAACTCAAACAACTTTAATTAAAATATGAATTTCCTTCCATAAATACAACTCTTAGATTTCATAGGGATATAATAAAAAATAGCTCATGGAATAAGAAATGCAAAGTTACAAGTCAATCACACAAGTAATTCAAAATACTGCCCTTTAAACTATAATTTTAAAAAATATCATCATGAGCCACAGCATATAAATATCTTAAGAAAAACAAAAGAAAAACAAAAGAAGCTTACTAAACAAGAGCTTAAAGAGGTCTAAACACTTTATCTTTACATATCAACCTCATCAATTCATTATCAATAGGAGTGATATTTTCAGAATATTTATATATAAAATTCCAATAAAGATTCAAAAACACAGATTTAAAGAAGCACTTAAAAAAATAAAAGCAAAATGTTTGCTAAAATAATACCTGTTTCAGGTCAGAATTTTCATTTTTTTCTTTCTCTGCATTTTCAATATTCACAATTTGTTGTTGAAGTTTTAACCTAAAAATCACAACCCAACAAGACATTATTAAAAATCCACAGTTCATATATTTCACTGAATTAGACAATCATATTATTGAGTGCCCATATTGACACAAGGCACTGTGCTATATAAAGTGGTAGATTCAAAGGCAAAGATTTTGACTTCAGGCAACTAAGCTGTGTCCACATATAATTAAAATGTAACAAATTTCTGCTTCTGCTATGGAAAAATCTACAAACTGTGGGCATAGAGAAGATGAGAAATCAAGTCTATCTAGAAGGATGAGAGATTACTACATGGAGATAAAGCTCTGGTGGGTAGGATCTTGACAAACACAGGGAACAGCCTGAACAAACGGCTTTGGTGGAGGAGTGCCTAGTGGGTCAGTAAGGCAGGAGAAAGGAGTCCAGTCTAGGAGAAGCCATCTTATAGCCATACAGTATTTCACAATTTACAAAATGCTTTCAGATATACTGCTACCTCACCTTCACTCTACTGGGTTATAGAGTTCCTAAATGTATCCTAAATGCCTACCATGATGTCTATAGTATAACAGGCATTTAATTAAGGTTGGCCAATTGTAGTAATTTCTCATAATAGTTGTATGGAAGTAAGCAGAGTCATCTTTATAATTCCAGATAATACAGAAAAAGAGGTTGAGGCTTAGCAAAGTTAGGCCCAAATCACACAGCTACCAAGTAGCCAAATCAAGATGAGACCCAGGTCTTCTCACACCCAAGTAAGTATCTCTGTCTCCCACTTCATTATGCCGTAATTATACTGATTTTAAATTCAGTATTTAAAAGAAAACTATCTAGTACAGACACCATACTGTATTCTATAAAATATATTATGAGTTTTCATCCCTGAGATGAATGCACACTTACACAATTTGTGTCCTTTTCAAAACGAATGATACATTCTCAGCCAAAACCTTAAAACACAGCATATCCCTGGTGACCAAGGGACTAACTAACCTCATGAGAAAGACTATACACTAATTAGCTTTGACAGGATAAGCCCTCAACCTTCCCTTTTAAAAATCCTTCATTTACCTCAAATATAATTTGTTTGGCACGTACTAGTTATAGTTTAGCGTTACTAGCATGCCTTTTCAACCCAATTAGAAATGTTTCTTGGGAAGACAATATTCTCAAAGGCCTAGGGCTGTGCTTTAAACACTAATACCCTGAGAAAACCATAATTCAAAAAGAGACATGCACCACAATGTTCATTGCAGCACTATTTATAATAGCCAGGACATGGAACCAACCTAAATGACCACCGACAGATGAACGGATAAAGAAGACGTGGCACATATACACAATGGAATATTACTCAGCCATAAAAAGAAATGAAATTGAGTTATTTGTAGTGAGGGATGGACCTAGAGTCTGTCACACAGAGTGAAGTCAGAAAGAGAAAAACAAATACGGTATGCTAATGCATATATATGGAATCTAAAAAAAAAAAAAAAAAAAAAAAAAAAAAAAAAGGTACTGATGAACCTAGTTGTGGGGCAGGAATAAAGAGGTAGACATAGAAAACAGACTTGATGATATGGGGTGGGAGGGCAAAGCTGGGGCGAAGTGAGAGTAACATCGACATATATACAGTACCGAATGCAAAATAGTTGGCTGGTGGGAAACAGCAGCATAGCACAGGGAGATTGGCTCGGTGCTTTGCAATGACCTAGAGGGGTGGGACAGGGAGGATGGGAGGGAGGCTCAAGAGGGAGGGGATATGGGGACATGTGTGTGCATGTGGCTGATTCGCTTTGTTGTGCAACAGAAACCAACACGGTATTGTGAAGCAATTATACTCCAATAAAGATCTATTAAAAAAAAATTCAGTAAGTATCTGTTGATGGACTGAATGAACCAACCCAAATCCTGGATTAGACATTTAAATGCACAAGGTGGTCGGACAATATGATATGGAAGAAACCATAAAATACACTGCTCCTGAGATATTTACATACGAATGCCAGAAACAATGGACCTAAAGGAAGAGGGCCAGTCTTGCTCTTCCTGTGCTCCTTTGACAGTACCAGTCATACTCTTATTCCATAATTCTAGCTATACTATTACTCCCTCAAACTTTCTGTGCATTTCTCCCTTAAATGTTTAAGGTTGTTATTAACTTGGAGCTTTTAGGTTACTGAGTTAATAAAGGTTTCTTTCTACAAAACCATGGAGATGAAAATAGGGAGAGAAAAACACCATGGGTCCTAAGCTCCGGTCCAGAGTTAGAAAAGTTAGGCCCCCAAGTATATCTTAGCTCCGGCGAGATTTTGGACACACATGATAATCAACAAGAACAAGACCGAGTTATGAAAGCATTAGCGGCCTGAATACTTTCTAAATAATTATGTAGATATGAAGGGAAACAAAAATGCCCTACCTATAAAAACTGAAGCCAAAGAAACCAATGGTAAAGAGTATCTGACTATCATTAAACATGAAAGGAGTAGTAAGTACACCATTTTGGTAGACTATAAGAGATGATCTACAAATTTTCTTCAGTTCACTTTGCTGAAGCAGTGCTGGGTTAGAATTCATAATTGATAGGAGATTTTTTATTTTTTTAAAGAAGAAACTTAGTCCATGATTTAAGATCATTACATTTAGGATTCTAAGGGATAATTACATTTTACAAATAAAAAGTAACCTTAAAAGGGATGATCAGGGTTTAGGAATAAATTCAGTGGTCTTAAATTTCAATAACAAAAGTGTTCAAAACAGGTAGATATTACTTCACAAGACAGTGCTGAAGATTTAGGAATATAGTATCTCTTTTGATTAGAAGATTTTGAATAGTCAACGGGTGTCACAAGTCAAACGAAAATAAGTCTTAAAAGTACAAAGTACAGAAGAAGGTGCAATTAATTTTCATTAGAGGATCAGTAAAGGCTACATAAGAGAAATACAATTTGAACTGGACCTTAAAGGCAAAATAAGAGTCTGAGGCAGAGAAATTAAAGGTAGAGGTAAAGAAGAGGATAACTGCTGAAGCAAGACTGGAGGAAATAAAGGGGGTGGGATTAAAAGCACTTTTACTTTGGAAGTGAAGGGAGAAAAGAATCTTAATTAAAACAGAAAGGGAGGAGAGGGTGGATGAAGATGTAGAAATTTTCAAATAGTGGGAAGTTGAAAGAATTCATATCCAGGAGCCTTTGCTCAGGTACAAGTGAGAGCACAGAACAGTGGACATAGTTTCCAAGCTGAACGGCGGCAAGGGAAGCAGGCTAAGAGACTGGAAGAATTTTTTTTTAAAGTACAAGAACTACCAGTTTCATTATCTTCAGTGAGAATGGAGTGGAAAAGAGAAAAAAAATGTACGTCTTTGAAATGATTGGCTCTAAGAGATGACAAGGTCCAAAATATGGCTAAGCGAAGGGGCTTAGAATAAAGATGAAGAATGTCAGAATGAAGATAAAATGAACAAAAGGCTAAGGTGTTGGATGAGTCAACAATATCAATATTATAGTCAATTAGAATGATGGCAAAGGATAGAAAATAGAAAAAAGTTGAAACGGAAGTCAAGGTCCTCAGTGACTGTTGCGGAATAGCCTGTAGATTAGTAATTGGTAGAGAAAAAGACAGGGGTAAGATGAATGCAAGGAATACCAAAGGAAAAGTCATTTTAACCAAAGTTGGTCAAACAATGGTCTGGAAGCAAGAGTGTGGTTCACAAACAGATTTTTCTTCTTGGTCCCTAGGTTGCAGGAGAGGGGAAGGAGGAATAATTTCCACTTAAAAAGGTTGCCAGGCAATATACCATCAGGACAAAGTATCAGTGAGGGGGGTGATTTAAAAACTGTGGAGATGTACAAAATTTATAGGTAATGGAACAGATTTCAGAGGCTACAGCAAAAATTGTTAAAAGGACAGCTTTAATGGGTTGCTGATGGGGAGAAATCAAAAGGTGAAGGGTAAGTTGGGGAATGAAAAACTATGAGATCAAGTACTTTATATTTTAAAAGTAATTATGGAAACAATGGAAGTATATTTGGTAGGCAAACTGGAGGGCCAAGGTACAAGAGTATGCAGCTGGGGAAAAGTTCAATGGGAAACATTTGAAATGACAGTGAGATGGAGCTGTTTCAAGTTCTCTTCAAAGTACAGGGTAGCTAATTATGCTGATTATTGCCTAGGTTTTCTATGGCAGGCAGCTGATGTGTGTCACTTCAACATTCAACAAATATTTACTGAGTACCTAGAAATGCTGAGCCTGGTCCTAAGTGTTGCAGATACGCCAGAGAATAACGGACAGAATCCTTATCTTTAAGGAACTTAGTGTGCAACAGCACTGTCTGACTGAGCTTTCTTTAATGATGGAAATGTTCTATAATTTGCACCACCCAATATGATAGCTCCTAGCTACATGTGGCTATTGTACATTTAAAATGTGGTTAGTGTGACTGAGGAACTGAACTTTTAATTTTTTTTTATTTTAATTAATTTAAAATTAGATTTAAATAGCTCTATGTGGCTAGTAATGTTATATTAGGCACCAAAGTTCTAGTGTAATCTCTTGGCTTCATTTGATGTCAGTCTCAATTATCAAAAGAAAGTAATAGATAAGGCAAGCAAGAGAAGTTGTATTTGTGATTTCTCTATTGTCAAAAATCCTTAGAACAAGTTTATTGAGAAAGGCAGCTTTGTATCAACCCATTGAAAGCCAAGGTTCTTGCCGTGAGTGCTGGAAATCCACTCTGGTCATTATTTGCAAAAAGGGACCTTCCTGGGAAGATATAAGAGAATCAATGCATCAATGGGGAACCAGAGAGCCAGAACCAGGCTAGAATAATTGGCCAGAATCACAAGCAAGGACACGTATACGAACTGTCTGGCTTTTCAAATGTTGCCATGTATTTTTCCATCACTTACTTTGCTGTTCAAATTCTGTAAAAGAACTTGTTCAACTGGCCAAGTAGAAGTCTCCTTCTCCCTACTAAGATGATATACAATAGATAGCTCATCTCAAGATGGAGTATAATAAGTAGAGAGAAAGATATACTAAGTGACAGATAGTTTTTAAAAATGTTTCTAAAAACCTTAAGAAAAAATTAGAAAGCCACAAATGGAAAATAGAACTCTGGCTTTAAACAATGCAAAATCTTAAATGATCAAGTTCCCTTTCCTTCAGTTAGTTATTGCTGCTACTTCTCCAATACACCTCTCTTCCCACTTCTGATAACAAACTGCACATTACCGCCTCTCCCTCCCCAACTCCCCTTCCCCACCCCGCCCCCTACCCACTCAGAAATACGCTTAAAACCTGGTTAAAACCTGGTTAAAACCTGGGCCGAGTCAGAGTGCCCTATCCCCCGGCCATAGGATGGGCCCAGGGATGGGTGTGTGAACCGGACACAAAGCCTTTCTAGATTTTTCTAAGTTGAAGCATCAAGTAAGAACTCTGTCTTTGATCTCAAAATATAGTCTTGTCCTCACAGAGAAAGCAGTAGGAGAGAAGCAGTTACAGGAGTTAGAAAACAAGAGAGGAGGGAGATGAAAGCAGGAGGGAAGAAGCTACTCTCATGTGGCACATTTGAGTTCCTAGATCCACGCGTCCATGAGATCAGCACAATCCCTGTCCTTTCCACCATTTCCATCAGCCAATCAAGTCCCTTTTGCCTTAGTTGGAGCAGGGTTACTGTCATAACCAAAAGCTGATTAGATACTTTATCTTACTTAAAATCTTGTAATTTTAACATGTTTTTAATTTACAGGTAACTTTACAAATTTTACAAACGCATTTTAGAATAATGCGTTTAGAATAATCATTTTATTATTTAGGCTAGTGGTGAAGAAACCACTTGAATGAAGACAAGGGACTGGTATGTAATTAACAGTTTAAAGCATCTGCCAAATCAGTGATTAATCCTACTTATTAATCTGTTGTTTATAAATAAATGGATATTTCTGCTTTATATGCTTTAGACCTTCCATATCCTTAGCAAACCTTTTTTTCCCCACAGGTAGTCTCTTTCTGACCTATCACAAATTCTAAATAAGACAAGCTGCGATTATGATTATTTTAATAACTGATCAAAATAGACCTGGCTGATGTAGCTAGACTTATAAACCAGAACTGCCATGGAAAAACACCACAACTGTAGACCATTAAAAAAAATCATGCAAATTTTGCAAATTACTCCTGCTATTTTTATTTGGGTTACTATGTCCTTATTTTAAGTTGGGGTCAATTACACATTATAAATGGACATTATAAATGTCCTTATTTTAAGTTGGGGTCAATTACACATTACACATTATAAATTTGATTCCTGAAGAGGAATCAAATAAAAATTATCAAAGTGGCTAAAGGAACAGAAAATGATTTATATTAAAAAAAAATAATAATAGGGGCTTCCCTGATGGTGCAGTGGTTAAGGATCCGCCTGCCAATGCAGGGACACGAGTTCAATCCCTGGCCCGGGAGGATCCCACATGCTGCCAGAGCAACTAGGCCTTGAACACAGCTACTGAGCCTGCACTTGGAGCCCGCGAGCCACACACTACTGAGCCTGCGTGCCTAGAGCCGTGCTCCGCAACGGGAGAGGCCACCGCAGTGAGAGGCCCGCGTACCGCAACGGGTAGCTCTGCTTACCACAACTAGAGAAAGCCCTCGTGCAGCTATGAAGACCCAAAGCAGCCAAAAATAAAATAATATATTTATTTAAAAAAAAAAAGATGAAGGAATGAAAGCTGTTTTATATAGGCAACAAAACAAAAAAATGTAAGGGTCAAGTTCATTATTGTCTTCAAGTAATGATTGCTGAACATTTTATCACTATGGCAACAGAAGCCCAAACCAGGAGAAACAGGCTTAAATTCTAAGAGAAAAGATTCTAATTGGCCAAACTGTGGGACCAGAATAGGATAAAACATTATAGTGGGGTTCTTGGGGGTGGGTCTCTCTCTCCCCTTGCTGGAGATTGTGAAGGAGAGATTAAAAGTTAAAACAAAAACAAAAAAAACACCTAACCTGTCCTGAACCACTAAAAAATGTACCCACCTAAAGCAAAGAGCAGGACAAAACTGGCTCTCAAAATCCATAAAAGATTTACGATTCTAGAATTGAGTATTTAACATTTACATTAATAGCTCATAAACTGGACATTTATAAACAATTATATCTCTCTCTCTGCCTGAGGTGATTCTTTCCTGAGTAATGAAAATCAAAAACCTTGTCCCAAACATAACCTACAGCTTAATGAACATGATTTTTTAAAAATAACTGTAATCTATATAATTAGAAAGTCACTAAGATTTAGAATTTAAAAAAGCAGATACAGGGGACTTCCAGATAGCTAAAGATAACAGCAAATTCCTAGTTCTATGTTATATATATATGTCCTACAAAACAATACAGGAAAGCAAGATCAAATAAAGCCATACAAAAACCACATCTTTCACATAAATGGAAGACAAGAAAGCCCAACTTCAAATAGCTCTAAGTAAAAAGAGGAAAATAATTCTAAATCCAGCAAGGGACCTCTTATGCTCCTGCCTAGAAGTCTTTGCAGTGAGCATGAGCTCACACTGATGTGAAGAGACTTAACTCATCCATTAAAACAAAAAGATATCTAATTTAGATCCAAAGCAAGACCCAACTATATGCTACACATGAAAGGCACACTTAAAAAGAAAGACTAACAATAAGGGGATGAACAAAAGTACACCAGGCAAACAGAAGCAAGAAAAACAGGAGTAAATTAAAAAAAAAAAAAAAAAGTAGAGGTCTACAAAAGACCAAGATCAAGCTTTCAACAATGCTGGGTGCAAGAAGACACTTGAAGTGTTAAAGGTTAAGAATTTTGAACCTAGACAATTATAACCAATAAAATATCATTTAAGTATGTGTGTAAAATAAAATTTTTCTTAGACATAAAAACTCAGAAGTTTAGAGCAAAAAGACTTTTGGAAAACACTCTTTCAAGAAGTACACTAGTCAGATAATAAATAAAACTATGAAATCAATACAAAAATACAAGAATGAGGAAGTAACAGTAAAATGTTTGTGTTCTAATAAGAAGAATGCGTGTGCCTATATATATATATATATATATATATTCATTCTAAAAATATTCAACTCAGAAAGATAGGTGAGAACAAGGAGATAAGACCATACTCAGGTACTCAGGTAAATTTTTTACTTAAGGTTATGACACAGATATTGCTAAACAATGATATACATAAAGAAAAAATATAACTATGTGTCTTAAGTTAGGAGTAACCCAAAAAAAGAGAGAGAGAAACTTAACCTATCCAATGGAGGACAGAAAAAAGATGGCAAATAAGGAAACAGAAAGCGTAGTCATTAAGAAATGTGAAGGGACTTCTCCGGTGGCCAGTGGTAAAGAATCTGCCTTCCAATGTAGGGGATGCAGGTTTGATCCTGGTTGAGGAACTAAGATCCCACATGCTTTGGGGCAACTAAGCCCGTGTGCCACAACTACTGAGCTCGTGCGCCTCAACTAGAGAGCCTACGTGATGCAAATTACAGAGCCCACTTGCCCTGGAGCCTGCATGCCACAACTAGAGAGAAGCCCACATGCCACAACGAAGAGCCCACACATCACAACCAAAAGATCCCGCATGCCATGACCAAGACCTGACACAGCCAAAAAAATAAATAAATAAAATAAATAAATAAGTAGTAGTTAAAAAAAAAGTGAAAAAAGATAACTAAATCCTAATGGTAAAGTAATTACAAGAATGTAAATGAGTTAACATACTGCTCAAGAAACTATCATTCAAATTGTATTTTTAAAAGGTATTGTAATATTTGTCTATAACAGACACAGTTAAATAAAATAGATAAGCTGAAAATAAAGATGAAAAGATGTACCACAAATATGAGCAAAAGGAAAGAAAACAGTAGCAATGTTACTATTAGCCCATATAAAATTCAAGATAAAATGTTAAGGAAAAATAACAAGTACCATGAATATATAGCACCTAAAAAAAATCCATAGCAACAGCTGTCAGAAATCTATGAAAAAAATAAATCAACAATTGTAAAATAAAAGAAAACAGGAGTAATAATAATATCAAACAAGGTGGAATTCAAGCAAAAAAAAATAAATGACAAAAAGAAAGTGCTTTTAAATGCTAAAAGCCACAATTCATAATTAAAGTATAACTGTTATGATTATCTATATACCAAATAATATAGCAATCACCTATGAAGCAAAAATATTACAAGAAATTTAAGGAGTCATAGATAGAAACACACTAACGTAATAATAGGAGACTTTAATATATCACTCTTTGTACAAGACAAATGAAGTGGACAAAAAAATAAAAGTATACAGAAGACCTGAACATCATAGTTAATAAGGTAGATCTTATGGATGTATATTTCAAACTTTACACTCATAATTGAGCACTTTCTTTACTAGTCCTTATGTAACACTCATAAAAATCGATCATGTATTACAGGTCTGAGACTAAGATAAGGTAAGTGAGGTGCCCAGAGTGAAAAATTTAAGGAGACTCAACCTAGGTTTCCTGCAAGTCCAATGTCAACACATAAGAGTGAGTACCTCCTTAAATTTTGCACCCTGGGTGCCTCACTGGCTTTACCATAGTCCTGGCCTTGATATATTAGGTCACAAGGAAAACATTAGAGTGTTCCATAAAGCAGAAATAACAGAATCAATACCCTGATCACAATGCAATAAAACTAAAATTTAACAACAAAATAAACAAGAAAGCCCTATCACCTGGAAATTCAAAAACCTTCAATCACTTACATGTGATTGTATTTGGAGACAAGGTCTTTAAAGAGGTAACAAGGTTAAATGAGGTTATATGGTGGGTCCTAATCCTATGGACTGGTGTCCTTATAAGAGGGAGAGGTACCAGGGATACATGTGCACAGAGGAAAGCCCCTGTGAGGACACAGTAAGAAGGCAACCAATCTGCAAGCCAAGGAGACAGGCCTCAGGAGAAACCAAATCTGCTAACACATTGAGCTCCGAGGCTTTTAGCCTCCAGAACTGTAAGAAACTTAATTTCTGTTGTTTAAACTACCCTGTCTATGGTATTTTGTTGTGGCAGCCCTAAAAAACTATTCGTTTCACCTTCTATTAAACAACTATACCTTCTATTGCTTCTTGGGTGAAAAGGAAGATGCAAATTGAAATTAGGGAATTTCTAAAAAATAATGATAATTAAAACAGTGCATATCATAATCTATATGATACATTTAAAAAGCAGTGATAAGAAAATTCTCAGCATGATACTTTTACCAATAAAAATGAAAGAATGAACATTAGTTGAATTAAATTCCCAACTCAAAAAATTATACTCCAAGAAAGATCTATTGAAAAAAATACTATCAAAAAAATAAAACCTACTTAAATCCTCAAAAAAAACCTACCAAAACCAAAAAATGAACAGTAAACTAAAAGAAAGTACAACATATACAACATGATGTTAGAAAACTAAGAACCCACAAAGCAGCTAGTAGAAAATACATGACTTCCATAAGGTCATAGGATTCAAGGTCAATACATAAAAATCAACTGTATTTCTTAAATATTTTTTATTTCTTTAATGTTGTATCTATTTTATTTATTTTATTTTTGGCTGCATTGGGTCTTTGTTACTGTGCACGGGCTTTCTCTAGTTGCAGCAAGTGGGGGCCACTCCTCGTTGCAGTGTACGGGCTTCTCATTGCAGTGGCCTCTCCTGTTGCAGAGCACAGGCTCTAGGAGTGCAGGCTTCAGTAGTTGTGGCACACAGGCTCAATAGTTGTGGCTCACGGGCTCTAGAGCACAGGCTCAGTAGTTGTGGCACACAGGCTTAGTTGCTCTGCGGCATGTGGGATCTTCCTGGACCAGGGCTCGAACCCATGTCCCCTGTGTTGGCAGGTGGATTCTTAACCACTGTGCCACCAGGGAAGCCCCTCAACTATATTTCTATATGTCAGCAATAAACAATTAGAAAGTAAAATTTTAAAACATAACTCCACTTATAATCACATAAAAATGCTTAGAATTATAATGTAACACAATATGAGCATGATATATACAATGAACACTACAAAACCCTGATGACAGAAATTAAAGATGTCCCGAATACATGGAGAGATAGGCCATATTCATGGATTGGATAGACTCAATACTGTTGAGATGACAAATCTTCTCAAACTGAGCTACAGATTCAGTGCAATCCCAATCAAAATCTTAAGCCTTTTTGAAAATGGTGATAAGCTGATTTTAAAATTTACAAGGAAAGGCAAAGGACCTAGAAGAGCCAAAACAATCTTGCCAAAATAGAACAAGGTAGAAGACTTGCACTACCTGAATCAAACTTACTATGAAGCTACAGTAGTCAAGAGAGTGTGATACTGGTGTCAAGACAGACATACAGATAAATGGAATAGAACAGAGTCCAGAAACAGACACACTCACATATGGCCAACTGAAACCAACAAAGGTATCAAAATAATTCAGACATGGAGATCTGGGTGAAAATTATATGGGAATACTCTGTACTAGTTTTGCAATGTTTTGTTGGCTATGAGATTATTTCAAAATGAAGTTTTAAAAAAATATATGCATATATAACCTAATACTCTGAAGTTCCCTCCTGGCCGACTCTTCTGCCATCTGTGAAGCTCGCAATCTCTCTTCACACTGTTCCTTTTCAGATTGCCTCCTGACATCATGTTCCACTTTCATTTTCTCTAAATCCGCTAATCTGCTCTCAAGTTCTAGCCTAAAACAACAGATGATAATTATATTACAAGAACTACAATAAGGATGATATGACAGCAAAATGTTTTCATTTGCAAGGAGATTTAACACAAAATAAGGTAATTAGGTACTTACTTTTCATCTTGTAATACCACAAGTTTTTGGTAACCTTCTTCTTTGGCAGCTTGTACTTTACGTATTAATTCACGGTCCTTTTCTACTAAAAGCACTTTGTGGTGTTCAACAGCTGATGTGAGAATTTCATTGTCTGACTGTAATCCTAGTATTTTTTTTTAAAGGAGAAAACTGTACTGTATTCAATGTTATTAAGAAGAAAAATTGCAATTAACAGCAAATATTCATAAGCTGATAAGACGAAAGAATATAGAAAGTAAGTCTCTCCAGATACACATCTCAAAGATCTTTACTTTGTTGATAAACTTTTCTTAACGAAAAAGACTACTACTCAGACTTAATTTGTCATTTTATTAAGCACTCACACAAAAAAGCTTCAATAAAAGGTTATATACATTTATTCATTTGGATCTTGAGAGCTGAGGACATCAACCTGGGTAATATCGAAAGAGGTTTAAATACTTAACTTCTAAAAGGGTTCTGTAACCTAAATCCCACAGACAGCATCATCATAAAGCTAGCTGGAAAGCAGAGTGAATAAAATCACAGAAGCTTTTGAAACCTATCAGAACTGTTAGATATCTAATACAAATTGGACACTTTCAAGTTTGTCCAATGAATTCACAAATTTTCCTCCTAATGAAATGACAAGTATTTTGCATATGGAATAACTAAACAAATTCATATCTAGCTGAAAGTTTAAAAAGAATGCAAAACTGGATCTCAAACTCTTTAAGTTCCAAAGAAAATTTGCTCCCTAACTCTATGAAAATCCATGAGTCAACATCAAGTAGAAATTAATAATGAAAATAGTCATTCATCATAAGCTCTGTCTGAAACTGAAACTAGAGGCCAGTTCAACTAAAGACCAACTTGATAACAGCTGCAGGTCCAGGCAGCTTATTTAAGTACTTAAGAAAAGTCAGAAATAATATACTTTCTGAGAAATCTTGATGAGAAGGACATTCTAAGACTAAATTGGAGTTTAAAAATAAGCTTAGGCTGAACTAGGCCCAATAACTGGCCTAGGGTCTACATAAAAAAAATTTTAAACTTAAAAATTGGGCCTGGAACCCACCTATACATTCTTTAGATGTTAAATGGTCTGATATTAATAATCACATGATCTAAACAGATTTTAAGTTATATACCCAGGAAGTATGGAATTCTATCTGTAAAGTTTCACTTAATTTATGTATTAATCAAATAACTATGATATAACCATAAAATTGTTTTTTTTAAAGTTACACCACAGAATGAACATTTAACATACAAATAAAAACAATACATATGTGCTCTAAAATTAAAATTCAATTAAGCTTAAAATTGGAAATAAAAATTGAGTTTGATCTATTTTAGTAATTTGAGTTTATATGTGAAAGTAACAGTAAAAAGCATGGGAAATCATATATTACCATCCAGTTCACTTTGAATTTTATTCCTTTCTCTTTCTAGCTCACTCTTAGCTCTTGCTGCCTCCAGTTTGATGTCTGTTATTTCTAGTTTGTTTGAATGTTTAAGTTCTTTTACCTGTTGATAATTAGAAATTGAAATTACTATTGGTCATTTTCTTGCCACTAAATGCTAACCCAAAAACATCAGTAGAAATGAGAAAACACTTTGGTAGCAGAGTATAGAGTATAAGCACCTTCCAGCAGGGAAGATGCTTCAGTGCCTGGAACAGTACTCAGCACCAAGAAAACAGTCTGTTCCTAATAGAATTGAGTCATTTCTTTCAATAGCAGGGTGGGGTCATCGGGCTTAATCTTGCCTTTAAAGGCTTAACTGCAAGTACCTAAAATCCAATAGTCAATGACTGAAACATCCTCAGGGAAAAAAAAATTGAAACCTTCCTCTAAAAAAAACTGCTGGTGACAAAAAGGCATTTTAGGTATAAGGAACAGCATATAAAATGTTATAAAGGTAGAACGTCACCTGGTCTGCTTGGAAAACAACGAACAATGTGTTATAGATAGAGCAGAGGAAGATGTGAAAACTGTGGAGTGGCAGGGAATAAACTTTATATGCCATACAAAAGGGTTGTATATCCTCTTAGCTGCTGAAGGTGGCACAATCAACTTTGTTTCAGAAAGTTAACTCATTGCCAAGTGTGCTGGATTAAGAACCTGAAGGTAAAGAAACCAATTAAGAGGCAAAGGACTAACAAAGGGGACAAGAAAGAATAATCTATTGAATTTGGTGACTAAAGTGTGTGTGTGTGTGTGTGTGTGTGTGTGTGTGTGTGTGTGTGTGTGTGTGTGTGTGTGTGTGTGTGTGTGTGTGTGTGTGTGTGTGTGTGTGTGTGTGTGTGTGTGTGTGTGTGTGTGTGTGTGCGCGTACGCTGGTAGGGGGATAAACAAGTACAAAATGTATGAATCTAATTTAAACCTTTATTGCCAAAACCTGATCCTTTTAAAGCCCCAAGGTGAATGTAACTAATAGTCAACACTTTCCATATAATTAACTACATACCAATCTCAGCTTTTCCCTGAGACATTCCTTTTGAAAGTTGAATAATTATAGTTCATAAGTGGTATTCCTTGGGCTTCCCTGGTGGTGCAGTGGTTAAGAATCTGCCTGCCAATGCAGGGGACACGGGTTTGAGCCGCGTGCGACTAAGATGCCGCGGAGCAACTAAGCCTGTGTGCCACAACTACTGAGCCCACGTGCCACAACTACTGAAGCCTGCGTGACCTAGAGCCCATGCTCCACAACAAGAGAAGCCACTGCAATGAGAAGCCCGCACACTGCAACGTAGAGTAGCCCCTGCTCACCGTAACTAGAGAAAGCCCGCACGCAGCAACGAAGACCCAATGCAGCCAAAAATAAACAAACAAAATATTTTTTAAAAGTAGTATTCCTTTGTTCATTCAATAAATATTTATTGAGCACCTATTATGTGCCCTCGCACTGTCTTAGGAGCTGGGGATACAGCAGCAAACAAGAAAGCTTTGTCTCTCTAATCATCTGTACTATTCTCTAACAGTTTCCATATCCCTGCCCTTTGGTGAGGTGCTTCTAAAATTAGGTACAGTACTATAATGAGGATTTAACCAGTACGGATATAAAGGTTAGATAAACCTGCATTCTGACATATTATACTAATGTATAAAACTATGAAATCAGAGGAGAAAATCACAAATACATACAAGCCAAATATGTAAAATATAAGATGGTGGTAACAGGAGGGTAAGGATAATTACTTGAGTGCAATAAAAGGCTATAAAAACTAGAGATGGGAGTTAGAAATAAATCAGGAAGAGGTCCTAGAGCCAAAGAGGGTGAAGATGAGAAACAGAAGTGTCTTACTGGAGGAGACTCCATCTATGAAAGGTCTTGGAAACATAACAAGGTTTCCTGCAAATTCCTCACTTAAAGGAAACAAGAAAGTCAAGTACTGTGCTACCTTTGTACTGCTAATAACCACACTAAGACACAAATTAACCGTAGATTTTCAAATGACACAACACAAAATGAATACCTTGTGCTGACATCAGATTTGCATTTTTAAATCTTTCTTAAGTTCTTTTCTACGAAAGCAAGTCTCATAGAACAATGTTTACAAAGCAGCTTTGAAATACTTTCAGAGCAGCTAAAAAATTGTATTTATTTTAAAATTTAAACTTTCTATAGATTGGGTTTTTATAATTTCATGGACAGACAGAATTTATAAATGCTTTAAAATTTGGAAGAAATACAACTACAATGAAAATCCAATTTCTATGACAAATGTAATCATAACCTGCTATTATACACTAACTGTAGAAGATCTGAATGACACAGCAGTTCATTAGCAAACCACATTGTAGCTGCTTTATATATGAGGTGGAAAATCAGAGCCATCTTATTTTGTAGAATCTTTCAACGAGAACTACAAAATACATAAAAAACATATTTCTTAATTCATTCACTCTGAGATTTACTGAAATGAGAAAACAATTTTCAATTAAACTATAATCAGTGAAACTGAAAGAACACTGGACCGGAAGTCAAATGACAAGTCTATCTTCAGAACTACTTCTATTATTAAAGTAGTGGTATATGCTCAAGCAACATGCATTCAAATTAACTTATCTATGGACCCTGATGAGTTTGTTTTTCTTTAGTGTCACATTTCTAAAATACTGAAATAATGAATGCACTCACACTAATAGTAATTAACTTCCAAAATATTAAAATTATTTTATTTATTAAAAATGGAAAAACATATATGAATATTTATTACTTAGGTATGATGAATAAAAACACTTTCAATGAGTAATATGAACCAAATCCCAAATAGTTATAATAAAGTTTCTTTCTGCCTCTAGATTCCTAGTTCTTAACTTTTGTAATCAAGCATCAAAAATCCTAGGAAAACTAGGGATCTTTTCTTAAATAAAATGCACAATGTTAAAACGTTGCACATAATTTGAAGAGATTTACAATCTTCTTAAGCTTTCGTGGGTCAAGTTACCCTGTTTTGCTTTTTTTTTTCCCCACAATATGTTTTCCATGTAGATTCTGGTCTTTACATTGTGAATTTGCTTTATGCTTTTGATACAACAGAAGTACTCAGAATATTAGCTAGTACTAATGAAACTTTAAGAAATGTAACAAAGTAGCAACAGTAAGCATTTTATAAGGGTTCAGAATCTGTTAAATTACACACACACACACACACACAAGAAAACAATATACGTAAGCAAGAAATTCAAATAAAGTTGAAAAAATGTATTACTCAAGAAGCTCTTGATGTAAATTCCAAAGAGACAGTACCTAAACTCTGATTTTTTTCAAAGGTCTGAGATGGTATGACCTTATAAACTTAGCTAATAAGGTAATTCTGTGGGATGACTTCCTTAAAACTGTATTTTATTGGAGTTCTAAAGCTCAAACACCTCATAACAGGAAGAATTTATCTCATTGAATATTAGATATCTTTAAGGTCATCATTTTTAGGCCATCTTTGGTAATACTTTTTAATCCAAGACACCGATAGTCACAATGACATAACTGTTCAAAAACCTAACAAACATTTACTAATTTGAATAACTTAGACAAATACACCCCAGGTGTTCCTTTGCATTGCAAACAACCGTTTGTGAGAACTGCAAAATGCTGATGAAAATTTCAAGTTGCAAAGAAAACTGTGACAATGTTTGAAACATTATTTTAAAATTTAACCTTCCAATGAAATCTTTTTATATGCAAGATCTCAAATGAAAACTTGCTTTGTCTAAAGTTGGTGGGTGGTTTTAATAAACCATTTATATGCATAATAATGCAAGTGTGCCTTTAAAAAGACAGGCAACTCTTAGCAATGTGTGTTAATAAACATACAATCTGGAAGTGTAAAAGAGTATATATTTGCCATGGAAAAAACTGGGTAGACTATCTCCCAAGGGTGGCATCTAGTACATCTAATATTATGGCTTTGGCTTTTCAGGCACAGAAATCAAATTTTGTCACCGCACTTAAAGACCACTCTCAAGGTTAGACTCACATTACTAAAGTTTATGAAGAGTGATCTATAAAACCAGAATGTCAGTTAATTAATTATGAGAAAAAACTATAATGGAAACTAGAATACTCTAACTCTGAAGGACCAGTGCGTTCTCTCCCTGTAGACAAAATTACAGAGGAAATCACATAACAGTCAGAAAGTTGCTTAGGGCTCATGCAGTCAGAACAAAAGGAATGGGATGAATCGATTATTTCATGGCCACAAACTAAAATAGATTGAGGTATTACTTTCCACAGTAAGAATGATCTCTTCAATGGGACCAGAATACTCACACTCTGCCAACTAAAACTCTCTCTTGCCTCTGTCATAAACACTGTTTGACTGTGGACAAGGAATTTACGATGAATACATTACTCCTCTAGATAAGTTCATATATTTCTACCAGGCTACAGTAAATTCCCTCTGGTCTAGAAACCATTTTGTTTTTTAAGGTGATTTTACATAACTCTGATAGAAATATAATACATGATCTCACTGATTCAGACATCAGTCTTATTTTCAAGTTCTTAGAGCTGCCCCAAGTACTACTAATAATAGCTAATATTCAGGTGATTATATATTAGACCTTATGCTAAGTGCTTTATGCATAATATCTCATTTAATCTCTGCCACACTCTATAAGGTAGGTATTAGTCCTGTTTTACAAAGGAAAACTGCTAAAGTCTTCAGAGAGAAAGTAAATTGCCCAAGGTCACACAGCTAGCAAGGGGAAGAAATGGAATTTGAGTATGTCTGACTCCAGAGCTGATATTCACTACGGTATTCTATAAAATACTTTCATCATTGCTATCCTACTTCTGGTTACTGGATTCCTTATATACATTGCATTTGAGGGGGAAAAAATCCTCTAAGTTCCTGAGAAAACTGTATATAAAAGGTGTTCAAACCATTATATTCTTTTAAAAATAACAAATGCAGATCATGCTGCTGCTATTAATTTTACTCATTAACAAATATTTATTGTCTACTGTGTGCCAGCACTGTTCCAGGAGCCAGAGATATAACAGTAATAAAAGCAATGTCCCTGCTCTCTTGGAGCTTATATTTGAGGCAAAGGGAGTAGAAAAGACAAAAATAAACAAATATATCAGATGGTGTTAAGAGCTATGAAGAAATATAAAGCAGGTAAAAACGATAGAGAATAAGGCAGAGGAAGAGGAAGATGGTATTTTACAAAGTGAAGAAAAAAAAAGTCCTCTCTGATAAGGCAACATCAGAAATGGTGGGGAGGGGCTTCTCTGGTGGCGCAGTGGTTAAGAATCCACCTGCTGCTTCAACTATGAATGTTGACTACAAACCATCGTAGTATTAACAGTACCTGTGACAGATATTTTCATATCATATTACATTTTTTGTAGATATTTCAAAATATCATTAATACTTATCACTGCTTCAAAATTATAGTAATTTTTAAACTCATCAGGAGATTTGGTTTTAATGCATTAATAAACATATTTCTGTATCAAAAAACAAAAAAAACAAAAACAAAACACAGAATCCACCTGCCAATGCAGGGGTCATGGGTTTGATCCCTGGTCCGGGAATATCCCACATGCTATGAAGCAACTAAGCCCGTGCACCACAACTACTGAGCCTG
Organism: Balaenoptera musculus; assembly: GCF_009873245.2. NCBI lineage: Eukaryota > Metazoa > Chordata > Mammalia > Artiodactyla > Balaenopteridae > Balaenoptera > Balaenoptera musculus. Next base: position 78,118,070 of record NC_045794.1, read on the forward strand.
CGCTCTAGAGCCCGCGAGCCACAACTGCTGAGCCTGTGTGCCACAACTACTGAGCCTGTGTGCCACAACTACTGAAGCCCACACGCCTAGAGCCCATGCTCCACAACAAGAGAAGCCACCTCAGTGAGAAGCCTGCGCACCACAACGAAGAGTAGCCCCCACTTGCCGCAACTAGAGAAAAGCCCGCATGCAGCAACGAAGACCCAACGCGAGCAAAAATAAATTAATTAATTTTTTTTAAAAAAAGAAATGGGTGAGGAAGAAAGCTATATATATATATGTGAGGGAAGACCATGCAAGGCGGGCAAGTGCAAAGGCCCTGAGGTAGAAGTAAGCTTGCTCAAAGAAGAGTGAGAAGGCCCGTGAGGCTAGAGCAAAGTGAACGGGAGGGAAAATGGACTATGACGGCTGGGGAGAGATTGCAGGGGCCAGACCACACAGAGCTCTGGCAGGGTAGAGAGTAAAGAGACCAATTAGGAGGCTACTGTAAAAACTGGACTACAGTGGTCACAATGAAAGCGGTTAAGAATTGGTCAGATTCTACAGATTCTACATGTATTTGAAAGGTAGAATAAGATCAAAAAAGGGACTTCAATGTAGGGAACTAAGCTACTGAAACACAAAATTCCTTTGTCATTATACAGTCTCAAGCATTCTAAAGAATAAAGTAGATACTTAAGACAACTTACTTTACTGGTCAATGTATTTATTTCCCGTTCAGCTTTATGCAATTTACTAATTAAAGTAGTGTTTTGTTCATTGCTTGATTGTAGCTCTTTTTCCAAGCGTTCAGCCTGTAGTTTAGCTGACTGTTTTTCAGCCTTTTATTAAAATAAAATATTTTAAAATTTGTTGACAATTTTTCAATTATATAAAAACAAAATAAGCACTACTTAAATAAATGTAATAATCATACTACCCAAAATTATTCAAAACCTCAACAATATTAACATATACCAAAGTAACAAGAGTTTTCACAAAGCAATTGGTAGAATTCAAACGCAAGATATTTGCTCCAGGAAATATGCAACAGAGTTATCTGGACAAACACCTATCAACAGCCACCACCAAGATAAAACCCATACACTTCTCTCATAAGAGAGCATACCTAACACACTCACTTGATACCTATTTACTATTACTGTGGACATAATTCAAACAAGCATTTTGGGGGATATCAAGTACCCAGCAGATATGAAAAAGCATATTACAAGGTAGAGGAGAGGGCTTATGTGTAGTAGTAAGAAGTGAGAACTGAAATCAATGGAGATTAGAAAACAATCCCCAAGAGATTAAAAATTCAAAATCCTCAACTAATCTGGAGCTTCTGGAAGTATGGGCAAGAACTCAATAGCTCCTGAACTCATCACATAATAAAGATTCTTAATGAGTAAGTTGTCAAGAAAATTTCCAGTTGGTAATACTCATAGTACTCTTTAATTAGAAAGGGAAAACTAAATGTTTTTTAAAAATACTTCTATTCAAAATAGTTAAAATGAAAACATTTTTCATTTAAAGGATAAGCTTCAGTTCTGCAACAGCTCATTTCCTATATATCTTAAATATGATAAGAAGTGTATTCAACAAATAATTCAGAAAAAAAAAACTATTTTCCTCACATAAAAAATGATACTCTTCAGGCACAGTGATAGACCAAAAAAAAAAAAAAAAAATCAAAGAAAGGCAGGCTACCTGTCATGTGTGTATTTTCATTTCATCTGACAAATGATAAAATGAAATACAGGCTCTTGTGAAAGAACCTCCCATCTTTTGTCATTATTCAACTGGTCCTGAAAATAATCACTCTAAATGACCTCAATGCAAAAGTTTCACATGAGACCACATACCATACTCAGTCGTAGTCATCCCACTGTCACTGTGTAAATACGTTAAGGATGGAAGGATGGCAACATAAAACACTTCATTCTGAACTGCCTCATGACTAAGGTCCAATGATACTGACAATTTTAATTCAGGAAACCACTAAATACTGTCAGAAGCTTTATCCAAAAAATAAAAAGGTGACTTCTACTCTTCAAAACATATTAATGTACTTCTTGTACCAGTTTGCTGTCCGGAAAAAAATCACTACTTTGGATTTGGATATTGGATTTTAATTACAAACTAGGTGCACACTAATTTCCCTCCAGTTCAAATCACTTCACAACTATTCTGAAGAAAACAAAACAAAACATTTTGGACTACTCAAAATAAATTTTTAAAAACTATCAAACTAGTATATTTGCTACACGTAAGACACTAAGGACTAGGAGGAATAAGCATTATCTCAATAAAACTGTAAAGGGGTCCAGAATATGCCACTGCAGAATAAGAATTATTTGGAGCTGAAGGCTTTTGAGAATCAACAGACACAGGACAAAGTTTTTTCCTGAACTCCTCTTATCTGTCTAAAAGTAGAGCCTCTAAAAAGAATTTAAGTGTTAGAAGTCCCCTCCCCAGGGGTTTCATAACTAGGGAAGGCCAACTTCTATCACAGACGACAAGAAGTCAACACTAGGATAAGAAAGCAGCTACACAAACATCATCACAAAATCATCATATCTGCCATTTGTTTTCCTAAGGGCCCGTTTATCTTTCCTAAAAGTCATTTGTTTTCCTATAAGTGTCCTTTCTCCCCCTCTCTTTTCCTTATTAGAATGGTATATACTCCCCAAATTACTACTGCCTCTTTGAGTCACATTTTTCTGTGAACTACTGTTTACATACATGAATAAAAATCTGTCTTTTCTCTTGCTAATCTGTCTGTTGTCAGTTTAATTCACAACCCTTAAACTCTGAACCTAAGAGGATGAAAGAAATGTTTTTCCTCTCCAACAATGGAAACAAGAACTTTCATAGGACAATACCTCTAGGAGTACCAGCTTAGCTCTGCCAGCTCTTTTCTTTCTCTAATGAACTCAGGGAAATAATTCAGTAAAGGCTTATATGCATTAGTAGCCAAGTTGAATTTTGTAACCCTGGCAAGAAGCTGTCATAAGATATATAAGTATGGTATTTCTATTGAAACAGGATTTACGATTTTAAGATCTTGAATCCCAGTGTAAGGAAATAACTAGAAAGAAATTGCTCTTTCTGCTTTGAGATGACTTTAGTCTTCAGAAACTCAATATTTTTTTGAATTTTGCATATTCTACTCTGTGGCATTGTAAAAGTTAAATCATTTCAGATAGGCGACGTGACTCCCAAAGAATAAATAATCCCTTTGTAAATGTGGTAGCATAGCTATTGCTTATGAATCAAGAGCTTTCTTTTTTACAAAAGTATATATACTCTTGGATTCACAAATGCGTCAGCATTAGATTGGTGAGCACACATTTATGCCCTAATAAATCAAAGGCTTGTCAACTGCACTTTAAAAAAAAGTACGCGATGGTCTACCAGGAAGCAATTAAAACCTTACCTCCAGGGATCTGACCGTAGCCTGCATCTCAGCCAACTGCCGCACCTGAATTCTTGGACATTTTCTACCTGAGCACCAGAATTTTCTTTTTCAGCTCTCAATTCTTCTACTTCAGCCTCTAAAACCTTTTAACTTTCTGACACAAATGGACTTTTTCTCGAACAAGTTGCTCCACTCGTTTGCTGTCTCTTGTGGGATCAACACTAAGCAGCTGGTTATGTAGTTCTTCTTATCTTTCTCCAGTCTTGCAATCTGATGACAATTTGAAAGAAAGCATACAACCTTAAATTATCGAATTTTCAGCCATGAACATGCTTTACAAGTCAGTAAATTAAAATTAAAAATTGTACATATGAAAAAAAAGCTCAGGTGGTAAATGAAGTACAAAGGAAAAAAAATCCTAAAATGTCACATTCTTCATTCTGTACTTGGCATGACTCAAATGTGAGGGCAAGGACCTTGTCCTATTTTTCCCTCCATCTCCCCGTGGTGCCTAGCACAGGGCTTCACAGTTGCTGACTAAAATTCAAAATTAAAATAATACTATTAAAATAATATTTAAAATATGGTCAAGTATTTTAAAATTCATCAGAACATTATAGGCATTTATGCAAGATCATATTGATCTGGCATAAACTGATTACTCCTAAACTTTTCCTCATGTGACAGTAATTCTTGGGCTATATCTATATTAATAAAATCATCTATTCCAAGGCAACTTAATTTACAAAAAAAGCTGCTTGTCCATATAAGTAACAACAAATGTGACTGATGAGAGCTTTTAAATAATAGCTGAGAGTTTATTAAAGCCCTAGTTGCAGTGATGGCCTAGTTCTTAATTCTCAGATCCAAGAAAGAGCTGAAAATCATTACTCCAGGGCATGTAGACAAATCACCGAGGAACTTGTTGAACAAAAATACCGGTGGTCTTCTCATTCATGCCAACCATCGCTGCCAGATCTCATGTGCCCCCAAATCAGGGGATTTCAAACTGCTTCCTAACCTCTGAGGCACTTCAGGCCCCTCACCTCCAGGAATGAGGGTCCAAGTAATCACAGTAAAGCTCATGCTTTCCCCCTGCTGATCTCGCCAGTTCCCTATCCCCTACTATCACCACCAACAAACCCTTGTTGTTAACCACAGCAGCTCCTCTTTAGTCTCTTTTTAGATATGGGGTTTCTTCAGGTGATTTAACTTAAAGAAAGATTCAGTTGTTTAAAAAAAAGAAAAAAGAAAAGAAGTTAGAAGCGACGGCTATAAACAGCACCAGGGGTTGTTGTAGCCAGGATGAGCTTAGAAGCTCACTCTAAGCCAAAAGGACTTAAAGTAATGCTCTGCAGCCTGGGCAAAAATGCCCAAGAGACAACTGATTGCTCACATTGCTGTAAGTGAATCTAAGAAGTGTGAGACCTCCACCCCAGGGCAGAATGTTTTCCTCATCTGTAAAATGAGAGGTTAGAATGAGGCCCTCTAAGATCCTTTTCAGTGCTAACATGTAGTGATTCCAGTTTTGGTTTTGGACATTTAATTGAAGCTGAATTAAAGATGTCAATGGGAAATATAGTAGAGCTATCCACAGCAGGGAAACACCATTTCTCCAGAAAATAAAATTTATTATAGAAGGCAGCTGTAAAATTCAGGGTCAAGCCCTCAAAAACTCAGCTAATTAGTGTCTCCTATTTTCCTCCCATCCTTTACATAAACATTACCCCCAAGGTTTGGTCCCCCAACTACCTTTTTCCCTCCATATTCTCTTCCTTCAGCCAGGTGTGTGACTTTGTGGAAGTCACTTTTTCACTTTGGCATCAGTTAAAATGAAGGGCTGGGCTGGAAGATCTTTAAGAAACCACTTAGCTTTTGCACGAGGCAATCCAAATATTGTTCTACTGTGCTGTATCAGAGGTGTGGCAGCTCATCGATACGAAACTCGGGTTCAAACAATGGTGCCCTTTACTGAGTACTGAATATGGATCAGTGCTGAGTAAGTGTTACATATAAAATTGCATTTAGTAACAATAATTTATCTTGTAATCTTCATTTTACATACAGGATCAGACAGCTAATGTTCATGACAGCATGTTTCCTATGTTATTGCTTCCTCCAGTAGTTTTAAAAGGCATCTATGTGATAGTTGAAGGTGAGAGCTGAAGCTGTGGACTGAGCTAGCTAATAGCAAATTCAGGATTAGATCTCAATTTGTAACTCCTTAACAAGAGTTCTCTACCAAGTCACTCCTCCCAAAACTGGTAATCACTGCCTTCTAACTTCTCACTGCCTTCTAACTTCTGTTCATTCGTTCATGCAACAAATATTTATTGAGTACTTACTGCGTAGGCGGCACTGTTCTAAGTATTAAGGATACATTAGAGAACCTAGCAGATAAGCAGAGACAGCCAGCCGGCTCTCAGTATCTAACAGGATTGGTTCCAGGACCTGCTACAGATACCAAAATCCAAGGGCTCAAATCAGTCCTCTGTATGGGCGGGTTCTACATCTGCCGATTCGACCAACTGTTGACTGTGTACAGTTGACCCTTGAACAACATGGGTTTGAACTGTGCAGGTTCACTTATATGCAGTACTGTATGTGTATTTATTTTTAAAAATCCAGGTATAAGTGGACCCGCACCGTTCAAACCCCGTGTTGTTCAAGGGTCAACTACAATCATAAAACCTCTGTTCTGGAGGAGCTCATATTCAATCACTGCTATCCATCCTCTGGGTAAAGATCTTGGACACAGCCTCAGCTCTTCCCTTTTCCTCCAATCTCAGATTCACATGTCATCTCCCTTGAAGTCCTTAATTCCCTAATGACATATGATGTTCAACATCTTTTCAGGTGCTAATTTGCCATTGTATATCTTCTTTGGTGAGATGTTTGTAAGGTCTTTGGCCCATATTTAATCCAGTTGTTTGTTTTCTTATTGTTGAGTTTGAGTTCTTTGTATATTTTGGATAATGGTCCTTTATCAGATATATCTTTTTCAAATATTTTCTCCCAGCCTATGGTTTCTCTTCTCATTCTCTAGAGTGTCTTTCAGAGTGGAAATTTTTTACTTCAATGAAGTCTAACTTATTATTTCTTTCATGTATCAAGTACCATATCTTGGTGGTGTATCTAAGTCATCACCAAACCCAAGGTCATCAAGGTTTTTCCCTACATTACCTTCTAGGAGTCTGATAATTTTAAGTTTTACATTTAGGTCTATAATCTATTTTGTGTTAATTTTTGTGAAGTTGTATGGTCTGTGTCTAGATCCGCTTTTTTTTTTTTTGCATTTGCATGTCTAGTTGTTTTAGCATCATTTGTTGAAAAAACCATTTTTCTCTACTCTGCCTTTTCTCCTCTGTCAAAGAACAGATGATGATATTTCTATGGGTCTATTTCTCAACTCTCTGGTCTGTTCTATTAATCCGTTTGTCTGTTCTTTTGCCAACAGCACACTGTCTTGATTATCATAGCTTTATAGTCAGTCCTTCAACTTTGTTCTTCTTCAATATTGTGTTGGCTATTCTGGGTCTTTTGCCGCTCTCTATAAACTTTAGAATCAGTTTGTCAATATCCACAAAACTTGCTGGAGTTTTGATTGGAATTGTACTGAATCTACAGATTAAGTTGGGAAGCACAGACATCTTGGCAACATTAAGTCTTCCTCTCCATGAAGGTGAAATATCACTCCATTCATCCTTTGATTATGTTCATCAGATCTTCATTTAGATCTTGTACATATTTTTTTAAAGTATTTCATTTGGGGGAATGCTCATGTAAATGATATTATGTTTTTAATTTCAGATTCCACTTGTTGATTACTGTCATATAGGAAAGTGACTGCCATTTGTATATTAACCTTGTATCCTGCAACTCCACTGTAAAAGCTGGATTAGTTCCAGGAGTTTTTTTATTGATTGTTTCAGATTTTCTGCACAATCATGTAAGGAAAGACAGCTCTATTTCTTCCTTCCAAATTTGTATGTCTTTTATTTCCTTTTCTTGTCTTATTGTATTAGCTAAGACTCCAGCACAATACTGAAAAGGAGTGGTAAGAGGGGACATCCTTGCCTTGTTCCCTGATTTTAGTGGGACAGCTTCTGGTTTCACACCACTAAGTATGACGTTAGCTGTACTTTTTTTATAGATGTTCTTTATCAAGTTGAGGTAGTTCCCCTCTAGCCCTAGTTTGCTGAGAGCTTTATCATGAATGGGTGTTGGCTTTTATCAACAACTTTTTCTGTATCTATTGATATGATGATGTGATTTTTCTTCTTTGGCCTATTGATGTGATGAATTGCATTAGTTCATTTTCTAATGTTGAACCAGCTTTGAACGCCTGAAATAAATCCTACTTGTTCATGTGCATTATTCTTTTTATACATTGTTGATTTCAATTTGCTAATATTTTGTTGAGGATTCTTTATTATTTTTTTATTTTATTTTACTTATTTATTTTTTGGCTGCATTGGGCCTTCGTTGCTGCGCACAGGCTTGCTCTAGCTGCGGTGAGTGGGGGCTACTCTTCGCTGCGGTGCACAGGCTTCTCATTTTGGTGGCTTCTCTTGTTACGGAGCACGGGCTCCAGTAGTTGTGGCTCGCGGGCTCTAGAGCACAGGCTCAGGAGTTGTGGCGCATGGGCTTAGTTGCTCCACGGCATGTGGGATCTTCCCAGACCAGGGTTCGAACCCGTGTCCCCCTGCATTGGCAGGCAGATTCTTAACCACTGTGCCACGAGAGAAGCCCTTTGTCGAGGATTCTTGTATCTTTGTTCATGAGAGAGTTTGGTCTATAGTCTTCTTGTAACGTCTTTGTTTGGATTAGGTATTAGGGTAATGCTGGCTTCATGGAATGAATTAAGAAGATTCCTTCTGATTCTATCTTTTGAAAGAAATTGTAAAGACGGGGTATAATTTCTTCCTTAAATGTTTGGTAGAATACAACTATGAACCCAGTCCTTTTATCCTGGATGTCAGACATTGTGAATTTTATTTTTATTTTATTTTATTTTATTTTAATGCTAGGTTCTTTTGTATTCCTTTACGTACTTTTAAATCTTTGTTCTATTATTCAGTTAAGTTACTTAGGAATAGTTTGATCCTTTCAAATCTTTCTTTTACACTTGTTAGGCAGAACCAGAGTAGCCACTATTGTGGGCCTAATTTGGCCCTACTACTGAGATAAAATCCTTCTGAGTCTTCTATGCAACGCACCATGCATTAGGTAGCCTTTCCACTCTGGTGAACATAAGATGAGGCCATCTCAGAGCTCATTTTATTTGTTTCCTTCTTTTAGGGATCACTGCCTTGTACTGCCTGTTTTCTAATGTCTGAAAACCACAGTTTCCTATATTTTGTCCCAGTTTTTAGTCAGCACCTTAAGTTAAATTCAGTCCCTAAAACTCTACCATGGCCAGAAGGAGAAACCCCCAGACTACCTAGATTTGATTCCTGGCTCTACCACCTACTAGCTGTCCAACCTTGAACCAGTCTCTCAGTGCTTCATGTGCGTTTTCTCATTTATAAAATGGGAATAATGATTATCTAATCTCTAGGGTTGTTGACAAAATTCAAAGAATTATAAAGTGCTTCTCCCAGTAAATTAAATACAAATTTGTTTTCTTTCACTTCTTCAACTTCTGTAGCTTCTCATTTACAAATATGAAATCTATTTAAAAATATCTACTATATTTATTATGAAAATTAGTACTATGATTAATGCTATCAGGTACTAATAGTGATAATACCATTAATTTGAATATTTACTATTTGTCAGGCATTATGGTAAACATTTTGCACATGAAATTTCAAGTTCCCTGATCTTTGTTTTTAAAATCAAGTTAGCTTACCTTTTTATATTCCTATTATTCCAAGTTTCCCCTTTTCCCCTATATGTATTAGAATTGATTTTTCCTATATCAATGATGGAAAACAAAAACATTTTCTCATTTATTTACACTAAGAAGAAGGTAGCACTTAAATTATTTACAGATTTAAAGTTCATATTTTAATCTAATTTTGGAAGATAACATCTCCTTTCCTTAAACTCCTTACTTTCTCCTAGTAAGAGAAAGATAGTACTAAGAACTTTCTCCCCATGACTATGTATTTGCCTCCAGACATAAATATGGAAAGATCAGACGATGGGATGCAAGAACTGTTGGGAAATGA